>NC_086447.1:896323253-896657753 GCF_028390025.1 Pseudophryne corroboree
CATATCAAATGCCCTAGGCAATTGCCTAGTTTGCCTAGGCTCTCACCAAACCCTTGGGTGCAGGTGAGTATTTTTTTTTTTTTCTTACAGTGATCAGCTCTTGAGGATCCTGCGGGGAGGGGGGGGGGGATCCTGCTTAACACCAGATAGTGTTGTTATCACAGGACTCTCCCCCAGTATGTTTTCACAATTCCCCTTAGTAAATCCTGGCAGATTACATTTTCCATTACAAGTATGGGAAATGCGACCTGGAATGAGGATTTAGGCCCTTTAATACATTCTGGTGATACTTAAATAATGTGAAAAGTCTAAGAAAACACCCCTTTTCACATCGTTCTAGTAAAAATAATTTTGACACATATGCCCGCAAAGCATAATACATCTCCCCTCAAGACAGGCAGGATGTGTGCTGTCCTCGGAATCCTGGCCTTTTCCTGGATTAGAAACAGGACATTCAAGTTTGTGGTACAGTATAGGTACTAGTAAGGTCCATGAATGTGTGTATATACTAGAGATGAGCGCCTGAAATTTTTCGGGTTTTGTGTTTTGGTTTTGGGTTCGGTTCCGCGGCCGTGTTTTGGGTTCGAACGCGTTTTGGCAAAACCTCACCGAATTATTTTTGTCGGATTCGGGTGTGTTTTGGATTCGGGTGTTTTTTTCCAAAAACACTAAAAAACAGCTTAAATCATAGAATTTGGGGGTCATTTTGATCCCAAAGTATTATTAACCTCAAAAACCATAATTTACACTCATTTTCAGTCTATTCTGAATACCTCACACCTCACAATATTATTTTTAGTCCTAAAATTTGCACCGAGGTCGCTGTGTGAGTAAGATAAGCGACCCTAGTGGCCGACACAAACACCGGGCCCATCTAGGAGTGGCACTGCAGTGTCACGCAGGATGTCCCTTCCAAAAAACCCTCCCCAAACAGCACATGACGCAAAGAAAAAAAGAGGCGCAATGAGGTAGCTGTGTGAGTAAGATTAGCGACCCTAGTGGCCGACACAAACACCGGGCCCATCTAGGAGTGGCACTGCAGTGTCACGCAGGATGGCCCTTCCAAAAAACCCTCCCCAAACAGCACATGACGCAAAGAAAAAAAGAGGCGCAATGAGGTAGCTGTGTGAGTAAGATTAGCGACCCTAGTGGCCGACACAAACACCGGGCCCATCTAGGAGTGGCACTGCAGTGTCACGCAGGATGGCCCTTCCAAAAAACCCTCCCCAAACAGCACATGACGCAAAGAAAAAAAGAGGCGCAATGAGGTAGCTGACTGTGTGAGTAAGATTAGCGACCCTAGTGGCCGACACAAACACCGGGCCCATCTAGGAGTGGCACTGCAGTGTCACGCAGGATGTCCCTTCCAAAAAACCCTCCCCAAACAGCACATGACGCAAAGAAAAAAAGAGGCGCAATGAGGTAGCTGTGTGAGTAAGATTAGCGACCCTAGTGGCCGACACAAACACCGGGCCCATCTAGGAGTGGCACTGCAGTGTCACGCAGGATGTCCCTTCCAAAAAACCCTCCCCAATCAGCACATGATGCAAAGAAAAAGAAAAGAAAAAAGAGGTGCAAGATGGAATTATCCTTGGGCCCTCCCACCCACCCTTATGTTGTATAAACAAAACAGGACATGCACACTTTAACCAACCCATCATTTCAGTGACAGGGTCTGCCACACGACTGTGACTGATATGACGGGTTGGTTTGGACCCCCCCCAAAAAAGAAGCAATTAATCTCTCCTTGCACAAACTGGCTCTACAGAGGCAAGATGTCCACCTCATCTTCACCCTCCGATATATCACCGTGTACATCCCCCTCCTCACAGATTATCAATTCGTCCCCACTGGAATCCACCATCTCAGCTCCCTGTGTACTTTGTGGAGGCAATTGCTGCTGGTCAATGTCTCCGCGGAGGAATTGATTATAATTCATTTTAATGAACATCATCTTCTCCACATTTTCTGGATGTAACCTCGTACGCCGATTGCTGACAAGGTGAGCGGCGGCACTAAACACTCTTTCGGAGTACACACTTGTGGGAGGGCAACTTAGGTAGAATAAAGCCAGTTTGTGCAAGGGCCTCCAAATTGCCTCTTTTTCCTGCCAGTATAAGTACGGACTGTGTGACGTGCCTACTTGGATGCGGTCACTCATATAATCCTCCACCATTCTATCAATGTTGAGAGAATCATATGCAGTGACAGTAGACGACATGTCCGTAATCGTTGTCAGGTCCTTCAGTCCGGACCAGATGTCAGCATCAGCAGTCGCTCCAGACTGCCCTGCATCACCGCCAGCGGGTGGGCTCGGAATTCTGAGCCTTTTCCTCGCACCCCCAGTTGCGGGAGAATGTGAAGGAGGAGATGTTGACAGGTCGCGTTCCGCTTGACTTGACAATTTTGTCACCAGCAGGTCTTTCAACCCCAGCAGACCTGTGTCTGCCGGAAAGAGAGATCCAAGGTAGGCTTTAAATCTAGGATCGAGCACGGTGGCCAAAATGTAGTGCTCTGATTTCAACAGATTGACCACCCGTGAATCCTTGTTAAGCGAATTAAGGGCTGCATCCACAAGTCCCACATGCCTAGCGGAATCGCTCCGTGCTAGCTCCTTCTTCAATGCCTCCAGCTTCTTCTGCAAAAGCCTGATGAGGGGAATGACCTGACTCAGGCTGGCAGTGTCTGAACTGACTTCACGTGTGGCAAGTTCAAAGGGCATCAGAACCTTGCACAACGTTGAAATCATTCTCCACTGCACTTGAGACAGGTGCATTCCATCTCCTATATCGTGCTCAATTGTATAGGCTTGAATGGCCTTTTGCTGCTCCTCCAACCTCTGAAGCATATAGAGGGTTGAATTCCACCTCGTTACCACTTCTTGCTTCAGATGATGGCAGGGCAGGTTCAGTAGTTTTTGGTGGTGCTCCAGTCTTCTGTACGTGGTGCCTGTACGCCGAAAGTGTCCCGCAATTTTTCTGGCCACCGACAGCATCTCTTGCACGCCCCTGTCGTTTTTTAAAAAATTCTGCACCACCAAATTCAAGGTATGTGCAAAACATGGGACGTGCTGGAATTTGCCCATATTTAATGCACACACAATATTGCTGGCGTTGTCCGATGCCACAAATCCACAGGAGAGTCCAATTGGGGTAAGCCATTCCGCGATGATCTTCCTCAGTTGCCGTAAGAGGTTTTCAGCTGTGTGCGTATTCTGGAAAGCGGTGATACAAAGCGTAGCCTGCCTAGGAAAGAGTTGGCGTTTGCGAGATGCTGCTACTGGTGCCGCCGCTGCTGTTCTTGCGGCGGGAGTCCATACATCTACCCAGTGGGCTGTCACAGTCATATAGTCCTGACCCTGCCCTGCTCCACTTGTCCACATGTCCGTGGTTAAGTGGACATTGGGTACAACTGCATTTTTTAGGACACTGGTGAGTCTTTTTCTGACGTCCGTGTACATTCTCGGTATCGCCTGCCTAGAGAAGTGGAACCTAGATGGTATTTGGTAACGGGGGCACACTGCCTCAATAAATTGTCTAGTTCCCTGTGAACTAACGGCGGATACCGGACGCACGTCTAACACCAACATAGTTGTCAAGGACTCAGTTATCCGCTTTGCAGTAGGATGACTGCTGTGATATTTCATCTTCCTCGCAAAGGACTGTTGAACAGTCAATTGCTTACTGGAAGTAGTACAAGTGGGCTTACGACTTCCCCTCTGGGATGACCATCGACTCCCAGCGGCAACAACAGCAGCGCCAGCAGCAGTAGGCGTTACACGCAAGGATGCATCGGAGGAATCCCAGGCAGGAGAGGACTCGTCAGACTTGCCAGTGACATGGCCTGCAGGACTATTGGCATTCCTGGGGAAGGAGGAAATTGACACTGAGGGAGTTGGTGGGGTGGTTTGCGTGAGCTTGGTTACAAGAGGAAGGGATTTACTGGTCAGTGGACTGCTTCCGCTGTCACCCAAAGTTTTTGAACTTGTCACTGACTTATTATGAATGCGCTGCAGGTGACGTATAAGGGAGGATGTTCCGAGGTGGTTAACGTCCTTACCCCTACTTATTACAGCTTGACAAAGGGAACACACGGCTTGACACCTGTTGTCCGCATTTCTGGTGAAATACCTCCACACCGAAGAGCTGATTTTTTTGGTATTTTCACCTGGCATGTCAACGGCCATATTCCTCCCACGGACAACAGGTGTCTCCCCGGGTGCCTGACTTAAACAAACCACCTCACCATCAGAATCCTTCTGGTCAATTTCCTCCCCAGCGCCAGCAACACCCATATCCTCCTCATCCTGGTGTACTTCAACACTGACATCTTCAATCTGACTATCAGGAACTGGACTGCGGGTGCTCCTTCCAGCACTTGCAGGGGGCATGCAAATAGTGGAAGGCGCATGCTCTTCACGTCCAGTGTTGGGAAGGTCAGGCATCGCAACCGACACAATTGGACTCTCCTTGTGGATTTGGGATTTCAAAGAACGCACAGTTCTTTGCGGTGCTTTTGCCAGCTTGAGTCTTTTCAGTTTTCTAGCGAGAGGCTGAGTGCTTCCATCCTCATGTGAAGCTGAACCACTAGCCATGAACATAGGCCAGGGCCTCAGCCGTTCCTTGCCACTCCGTGTGGTAAATGGCATATTGGCAAGTTTACGCTTCTCCTCCGACAATTTTATTTTAGGTTTTGGAGTCCTTTTTTTTCTGATATTTGGTGTTTTGGATTTGACATGCTCTGTACTATGACATTGGGCATCGGCCTTGGCAGACGACGTTGCTGGCATTTCATCGTCTCGGCCATGACTAGTGGCAGCAGCTTCAGCACGAGGTGGAAGTGGATCTTGATCTTTCCCTAATTTTGGAACCTCAACTTTTTTGTTCTCCATATTTTATAGGCAGAACTAAAAGGCACCTCAGGTAAACAATGGAGATGGATGGATTGGATACTAGTATACAATTATGGACGGACTGCCACGGTTAGGTGGTATAAAAAAACCACGGTTAGGTGGTATATATTGTAATACAATTATGGATGGACGGACTGCCTGCCGAGTGCCGACACAGAGGTAGCCACAGCCGTGAACTACCGCACTGTACACTGGTTGATAAAGAGATAGTAGTATACTCGTAACAACTAGTATGACTGACTATGACGGTATAAAGAATGAAAAAAAAACCACGGTTAGGTGGTATATATTGTAATACAATTATGGATGGACGGACTGCCTGCCGAGTTCCGACACAGAGGTAGCCACAGCCGTGAACTACCGCACTGTACACTGGTTGATAAAGAGATAGTAGTATACTCGTAACAACTAGTATGACTGACTATGACGGTATAAAGAATGAAAAAAAAACCACGGTTAGGTGGTATATATTATAATACAATTATGGATGGACGGACTGCCTGCCGACTGCCGACACAGAGGTAGAAACAGCCGTGAACTACCGCACTGTACACTGGTTGATAAAGAGATAGTAGTATACTCGTAACAACTAGTATGACACTATGACGGTATAAAGAATGAAAAAAAAACCACGGTTAGGTGGTATATATTATAATAATACAATTATGGATGGACGGACTGCCTGCCGAGTTCCGACACAGAGGTAGCCACAGCCGTGAACTACCGCACTGTACACTGGTTGATAAAGAGATAGTAGTATACTCGTAACAACTAGTATGACTGACTATGACGGTATAAAGAATGAAAAAAAAACCACGGTTAGGTGGTATATATTGTAATACAATTATGGATGGACGGACTGCCTGCCGAGTTCCGACACAGAGGTAGCCACAGCCGTGAACTACCGCACTGTACACTGGTTGATAAAGAGATAGTAGTATACTCGTAACAACTAGTATGACACTATGACGGTATAAAGAATGAAAAAAAAACCACGGTTAGGTGGTATATATTATAATACAATTATGGATGGACGGACTGCCTGCCGACTGCCGACACAGAGGTAGCCACAGCCGTGAACTACCGCACTGTACACTGGTTGATAAAGAGATAGTAGTATACTCGTAACAACTAGTATGACACTATGACGGTATAAAGAATGAAAAAAAAACCACGGTTAGGTGGTATATATTATAATACAATTATGGATGGACGGAATGCCTGCCGAGTGCCGACACAGAGGTAGCCACAGCCGTGAACTACCGCACTGTACACTGGTTGATAAAGAGATAGTAGTATACTCGTAACAACTAGTATGACTGACTATGACGGTATAAAGAATGAAAAAAAAACCACGGTTAGGTGGTATATATTATAATACAATTATGGATGGACGGACTGCCTGCCGACTGCCGACACAGAGGTAGCCACAGCCGTGAACTACCGCACTGTACACTGGTTGATAAAGAGATAGTAGTATACTCGTAACAACTAGTATGACACTATGACGGTATAAAGAATGAAAAAAAAACCACGGTTAGGTGGTATATATTATAATACAATTATGGATGGACGGACTGCCTGCCGACTGCCGACACAGAGGTAGCCACAGCCGTGAACTACCGCACTGTACACTGGTTGATAAAGAGATAGTAGTATACTCGTAACAACTAGTATGACACTATGACGGTATAAAGAATGAAAAAAAAACCACGGTTAGGTGGTATATATTATAATACAATTATGGATGGACGGACTGCCTGCCGACTGCCGACACAGAGGTAGCCACAGCCGTGAACTACCGCACTGTACTGTGTCTGCTGCTAATATAGACTGGTTGATAAAGAGATAGTATACAACAATATACTACTATACTGGTGGTCAGGCACTGGTCACCACTAGTCACACTGGCAGTGGCACTCCTGCAGCAAAAGTGTGCACTGTTTAATTTTAAATTAATATAATATTATGTACTCCTGGCTCCTGCTATAACAACCTGCAGTGCTCCCCAGTCTCCCCCACAATTATTATAAGCTTTTATACATTGATGTGCAGCACACTGGGCTGAGCTGAGTGCACACAGACTGAGTCACACTGTGTGACTGCTGTGTATCGTTTTTTTCAGGCAGAGAACGGATATAGCAGAGAACGGATATATTAAATAAAAGTTAACTTAACAACAACTGCACTGGTCACTGTGGTAAACTCTGTCTGCACAATCTCTCTCTCTCTCTCTTCTAATCTATTCTAATGGAGAGGACGCCAGCCACGTCCTCTCCCTATCAATCTCAATGCACGTGTGAAAATGGCGGCGACGCGCGGCTCCTTATATAGAATCCGAGTCTCGCGAGAATCCGACAGCGTCATGATGACGTTCGGGCGCGCTCGGGTTAACCGAGCAAGGCGGGAAGATCCGAGTCGCTCGGACCCGTGAAAAAAAAAGTGAAGTTCGTGCGGGTTCGGATTCAAAGAAACCGAACCCGCTCATCTCTAGTATATACTGTGAACTGCAATAGAAAAGTTGCAATTTGCAAAATAGATTTAGGGGGTAATTCAGACCTGCGATTTTTGCAGCCCTGCGATCAGATAGTCGCCGCCTACAGGGAGAATGTATTTTCGCTGTGTAAGTGTGCGATCGCATGTGTAGCCGAGCTGTACAAACTGATTTTGTGCAGTCTCTGCGCAGCCCAGGACTTACTCAGCCGCTGCGATCATATCAGCCTGATCGGGACCGGATTTGACGTCAGACTCCCGCCCTGCAAACGCTTGGACACGCCTGCTTTTTTCCAGACACTCCCTGAAAACGGTCAGTTGACACCCACAAATGCCCTCTTCCTGTCAATCTCCTTGCAATTGCCCGTGCGAACGGATCCATTGCACAAACCCATCGCTGAGTGGCGATCCGCTTTGTACCCATACGACGATCCTCCGCATTGCGGTGCTTACACATGCACAGTTTGTGTCTGATTGACCGCTGTACGAAAATGCACAGCAGCAATCAGGTCTGAATCGGCCCCCTAATTGGAACAAAATCAGACAAACATATAATTACTGACGTATGGTGGGGATTTGGGAAGGGTAATCTATATTAGTTTCTAAGATGATTACTGAAAAAGTTGCTCCGTAAATGCTGCCATCATGTTAAAGGTTATTCCAAGCTACACTACTTGCTGGCGTTATTATATAAATTAGGCGTTTCTACAATTATACTGTAGCAATTAGCTTTGCAATTTGTACGTAGACCACAGCGCCTAAATGAAGCTGCCTAAATGAACAGAAATGATCATGCAATGTAAAGTGATGGAAGGCATAGATCACTGCATAATGCTTGTGTAGCTTTAGGGTGTATTCCAATCTTTATATTTTTTCTACTAAAAGACCCTCAGAGAAACTTGTGCAAGAAAAATAAAGAAAATCAGGTGATGTTTCCCTGGGCCCGTCTCGGTAATCTGCACCGTGATGCCCCTGGCTCATACATATTTTTTTATTTTTAGACATATAAACATAGAATGTGACGGCAGATAATATAACCACTTGGCCCACCTACACCTTTTTAACCATATTGTTACCTCAAGTTCAGTATGTTTGGCCGCCGGACGGGATGCTGACGGTCACAATGCCGACGCCGTGATCCCGATGTTTGAAATCCTGACTGGGACGAGGTAAGTATGTTACACCCTCTCCCCTACCTCCTAACCCTCCCCTCCCGCAGCCAAACCCTAGCTTCCCCCCTTAGTGTACAACACTAACCTCCCCCCTGTGGTGTCTTACCCTTCCTTCCCGGCAGGCTAACCCTAACCGTTCCCCCCTTAGTGCCTAAACCTAACTTCCCCTCAGTGATGCCTAACCTTAACCTCCCTCTCTGCAGCCTAACCCGAAGGACCCAATCCCCCCCAAGCCCTAACCCTAACCCGCCCACTATACTTACAGTCAGGATGCCGGCTGTTGGGATTCAGACTGCCGGAATCCTAACAGCCAGCATCTTAACTGCATCCCATTATCTCTATCCCTGGCCCTAATGTATTGAGCGTTAACAAGAGTTATATCTGATAGTGATGTGCACCGGAAATTTTTCGGGTTTTGTGTTTTGGTTTTGGGTTCGGTTCCGCGGCCGTGTTTTGGGTTCGAACGCGTTTTGGCAAAACCTCACCGAATTTTTTTGTCGGATTCGGGTGTGTTTTGGATTCGGGTGTTTTTTTCAAAAAACCCTAAAAAACAGCTTAAATCATAGAATTTGGGGGTCATTTTGATCCCATAGTATTATTAACCTCAATAACCATAATTTTCACTCATTTTCAGTCTATTCTGAACACCTCACACCTCACAATATTATTTTTAGTCCTAAAATTTGCACCGAGGTAGCTGTGTGACTAAGCTAAGCGACTCAAGTGGCCGACACAAACACCTGGCCCATCTAGGAGTGGCACTGCAGTGTCAGACAGGATGGCCCTTCAAAAAAATACTCCCCAAACAGCACATGACGCAAAGAAAAAAAGAGGCGCAATGAGGTAGCTGTGTGACTAAGATAAGCGACCCAAGTGGCCGACACAAACACCTGGCCCATCTAGGAGTGGCACTGCAGTGTCACGCAGGATGGCCCTTCAAAAAAATACTCCCCAAACAGCACATGACGCAAAGAAAAAAAGAGGCGCAATGAGGTAGCTGTGTGACTAAGATAAGCGACCCAAGGGGCCGACACAAACACCTGGCCCATCTAGGAGTGGCACTGCAGTGTCACGCAGGATGGCCCTTCAAAAAAAATACTCCCCAAACAGCACATGACGCAAAGAAAAAAAGAGGCGCACCAAGGTCGCTGTGTGACTAAGTTAAGCGACACAAGTGGCCGACACAAACACCTGGCCCATCTAGGAGTGGCACTGCAGTGTCACGCAGGATGGCCCTTCAAAAAAATACTCCCCAAACAGCACATGACGCAAAGAAAAAAAGAGGCGCACCAAGGTTGCTGTGTGACTAAGATAAGCGACCCAAGTGGCCGACACAAACACCTGGCCCATCTAGGAGTGGCACTGCAGTGTCACGCAGGATGGCCCTTCAAAGAAATACTCCCCAAACAGCACATGATGCAAAGAAAAAAAGAGGCGCACCAAGGTCGCTGTGTGACTAAGATAAGCGACCCAAGTGGCCGACACAAACACCTTGCCCATCTAGGAGTGGCACTGCAGTGTCACGCAGGATGGCCCTTCAAAAAAATACTCCCCAAACAGCACATGACGCAAAGAAAAATGAAAGAAAAAAGAGGTGCAAGATGGAATTGTCCTTGGGCCCTCCCACCCACCCTTATGTTGTAAAAACAGGACATGCACACTTTAACGAACCCATCATTTCAGCGACAGGGTCTGCCACACGACTGTGACTGAAATGACGGGTTGGTTTTAGAGATGAGCGGGTTCGGTTCCTCGGAATCCGAACCCGCCCGAACTTCATTTTTTTTTACACGGGGCCGAGCGACTCGGATCTTCCCGCCTTGCTCGGTTAACCCGAGCGCGCCCGAACGTCATCATCCCGCTGTCGGATTCTCGCGAGGCTCAGATTCTATCGCAAGACTCGGATTCTATATAAGGAGCCGCGCGTCGCCGCCATTTTCACACGTGCATTGAGATTCATAGGGAGAGGACGTGGCTGGCGTCCTCTCCGTTTATAGAGAAGAGAGTGAGACTAGAGTAGAGAGAGACACAGTAGTAATTTTGGGGAGCATTAGGAGGAGTACTTTAGGAGGAGTACTACTACTTGCTGAAGTGATAGATAGATAGATAGTGTGACTGTATAATGTATATCTGACTTGTGGGGGAGACACTGACAGTGGGGAGCAGTTAGAGTCTGAGAGCAGGACTCAGGAGTACATATAACGTACAGTGCACACTTTTGCTGCCAGAGTGCCACACTGCCATTGTGACCACACTGACCACCAGTATAATATGTATTGTGATTGTCTGCTTAGGAGTACTACTTGCAAGTTGCTGATAGTGTGACCAGTGACCTGACCACCAGTTTAATAATCACCACCAGTTTAATATATATAATATATATATATAATTGTATATAATATATATATAATATTGTATACCACCTACCCGTTTTTTTTTTTTTTTCTTCTTCTTTATACATACTACTATAGTAGCTTACTGTAGCAGTCTGCGGTGCTGCTGAGCTGACAGTGTCCAGCAGGTCCGTCATCAGTCATTACATAATAAATATATATACCTGTCCGGCTGCAGTACTAGTGATATTATATATATATATATTGATTTCATCTCATTATCATCCAGTCTATATTAGCAGCAGACACAGTACGGTAGTCCACGGCTGTAGCTACCTCTGTGTCGGCAGTCGCTCGTCCATCCATAATTGTATACCACCTACCCGTGGTTTTTTTTTTTTCTTTCTTCTTTATACATACTACTATAGTAGCTTACTGTAGCAGTCTGCGGTGCTGCTGAGCTGACAGTGTCCAGCAGGTCCGTCATCAGTCATTACATAATAAATATATATACCTGTCCGGCTGCAGTACTAGTGATATTATATATATATATATTGATTTCATCTCATTATCATCCAGTCTATATTAGCAGCAGACACAGTACGGTAGTCCACGGCTGTAGCTACCTCTGTGTCGGCAGTCGCTCTTCCATCCATAATTATATACCACCTACCCGTGGTTTTTTTTTTTCTTTCTTCTTTATACATACTACTATAGTAGCTTACTGTAGCAGTCTGCGGTGCTGCTGAGCTGACAGTGTCCAGCAGGTCCGTCATCAGTCATTACATAATAAATATATCTACCTGTCCGGCTGCAGTACTAGTGATATTATATATATATATATATATATTGATTTCATCTCATTATCATCCAGTCTATATTAGCAGCAGACACAGTACGGTAGTCCATGGCTGTAGCTACCTCTGTGTCGGCAGTCGCTCGTCCATCCATAATTGTATACCACCTACCCGTGGTTTTTTTTTTTTCTTTCTTCTTTATACATACTACTATAGTAGCTTACTGTAGCAGTCTGCGGTGCTGCTGAGCTGACAGTGTCCAGCAGGTCCGTCATCAGTCATTACATAATAAATATATATACCTGTCCGGCTGCAGTACTAGTGATATATACATATATATTGATTTCATCTCATTATCATCCAGTCTATATTAGCAGCAGACACAGTACGTTAGTCCACGGCTGTAGCTACCTCTGTGTCGGCACTCGGCAGTCCATCCATAATTGTATACCACCTCCCCATGGTTTTTTTTTTCTTTCTTCTTTGTACATACTACTATAGTATAGTAGCTTACTGTAGCAGTCTGCGGTGCTGCTGAGCTGACAGTGTCCAGCAGGTCCGTCATCAGTCATTACATAATAAATATATATACCTGTCCGGCTGCAGTACTAGTGTGATATTATATATATATATATATATTGATTTCATCTCATTATCATCCAGTCTATATTAGCAGCAGACACAGTACGGTAGTCCACGGCTGTAGCTACCTCTGTGTTAGCAGTCGCTCGTCCATCCATAATTGTATACCACCTACCCGTGTTTTTTTTTTTTTCTTTCTTCTTTATACATACTACTATAGTAGCTTACTGTAGCAGTCTGCGGTGCTGCTGAGCTGACAGTGTCCAGCAGGTCCGTCATCAGTCATTACATAATAAATATATCTACCTGTCCGGCTGCAGTACTAGTGATATTATATATATATATATTGATTTCATCTCATTATCATCCAGTCTATATTAGCAGCAGACACAGTACGGTAGTCCACGGCTGTAGCTAACTCTGTGTCGGCAGTCGCTCGTCCATCCATAATTGTATACCACCTACCCGTGTTTTTTTTTTTTTTTTTCTTTCTTCTTTATACATACTACTATAGTAGCTTACTGTAGCAGTCTGCGGTGCTGCTGAGCTGACAGTGTCCAGCAGGTCCGTCATCAGTCATTACATAATAAATATATATACCTGTCCGGCTGCAGTACTAGTGATATTATATATATATATATTGATTTCATCTCATTATCATCCAGTCTATATTAGCAGCAGACACAGTACGGTAGTCCACGGCTGTAGCTACCTCTGTGTCGGCAGTCGCTCGTCCATCCATAAGTATACTAGTATCCATCCATCTCCATTGTTTACCTGAGGTGCCTTTTAGTTGTGCCTATTAAAATATGGAGAACAAAAATGTTGAGGTTCCAAAATTAGGGAAAGATCAAGATCCACTTCCACCTCGTGCTGAAGCTGCTGCCACTAGTCATGGCCGAGACGATGAAATGCCAGCAACGTCGTCTGCCAAGGCCGATGCCCAATGTCATAGTACAGAGCATGTAAAATCCAAAACACCAAATATCAGTAAAAAAAGGACTCCAAAATCTAAAATAAAATTGTCGGAGGAGAAGCGTAAACTTGCCAATATGCCATTTACCACACGGAGTGGCAAGGAACGGCTGAGGCCCTGGCCTATGTTAATGGCTAGTGGTTCAGCTTCACATGAGGATGGAAGCACTCAGCCTCTCGCTAGAAAAATGAAAAGACTCAAGCTGGCAAAAGCACCGCAAAGAACTGTGAGTTCTTCGAAATCCCAAATCCACAAGGAGAGTCCAATTGTGTCGGTTGCGATGCCTGACCTTCCCAACACTGGACGTGAAGAGCATGCGCCTTCCACCATTTGCACGCCCCCTGCAAGTGCTGGAAGGAGCACCCGCAGTCCAGTTCCTGATAGTCAGATTGAAGATGTCAGTGTTGAAGTACACCAGGATGAGGAGGATATGGGTGTTGCTGGCGCTGGGGAGGAAATTGACAAGGAGGATTCTGATGGTGAGGTGGTTTTTTTAAGTCAGGCACCCGGGGAGACACCTGTTGTCCGTGGGAGGAATATGGCCGTTGACATGCCTGGTGAAAATACCAAAAAAATCAGTTCTTCGGTGTGGAAGTATTTCAACAGAAATGCGGACAACATTTGTCAAGCCGTGTGTTGCCTTTGTCAAGCTGTAATAAGTAGGGGTAAGGATGTTAACCACCTCGGAACATCCTCCCTTATACGTCACCTGCAGCGCATTCATAATAAGTCAGTGACAAGTTCAAAAACTTTGGGCGACAGCGGAAGCAGTCCACTGACCAGTAAATCCCTTCCTATTGTAACCAAGCTCACGCAAACCACCCCACCAACTCCCTCAGTGTCAATTTCCTCCTTCCCCAGGAATGCCAATAGTCCTGCAGGCCATGTCACTGGCAATTCTGACGAGTCCTCTCCTGCCTGGGATTCCTCCGATGCATCCTTGCGTGTAACGCCTACTGCTGCTGGCGCTGCTGTTGTTGCTGCTGGGAGTCGATGGTCATCCCAGAGGGGAAGTCGTACTCGTAAGCCCACTTTTACTACTTCCACCAAGCAATTGACTGTCCAACAGTCCTTTGCGAGGAAGATGAAATATCACAGCAGTCATCCTGCTGCATAGCGGATAACTGAGGCCTTGGCATCCTGGGTGGTGAGAAACGTGGTTCCGGTATCCATCATTACAGCAGAGCCAACTAGAGACTTGTTGGAGGTACTGTGTCCCTGGTACCAAATACCATCTAGGTTCCATTTCTCTAGGCAGGCGATACCGAAAATGTACACAGACCTCAGAAAAAGAGTCACCAGTGTCCTAAAAAATGCAGCTGTACCCAATGTCCACTTAACCACGGACATGTGGACAAGTGGAGCAGGGCAGGGTCAGGACTATATGACTGTGACAGCCCACTGGGTAGATGTATGGACTCCCGCCGCAAGAACAGCAGCGGCGGCACCAGTAGCAGCATCTCGCAAACGCCAACTCTTTCCTAGGCAGGCTACGCTTTGTATCACCGGTTTCCAGAATACGCACACAGCTGAAAACCTCTTACGGCAACTGAGGAAGATCATCGCGGAATGGCTTACCCCAATTGGACTCTCCTGTGGATTTGTGGCATCGGACAACGCCAGCAATATTGTGTGCGCATTAAATCTGGGCAAATTCCAGCACGTCCCATGTTTTGCACATACCTTGAATTTGGTGGTGCAGAATTTTTTAAAAAACGACAGGGGCGTGCAAGAGATGCTGTCGGTGGCCAGAAGAATTGCGGGACACTTTCGGCGTACAGGCACCACGTACAGAAGACTGGAGCAACACCAAAAACGCCTGAACCTGCCCTGCCATCATCTGAAGCAAGAAGTGGTAACGAGGTGGAATTCAACCCTATATATGCTTCAGAGGTTGGAGGAGCAGCAAAAGGCCATTCAAGCCTATACAATTCAGCACGATATAGGAGGTGGAATGCACCTGTCTCAAGCGCAGTGGAGAATGATTTCAACGTTGTGCAAGGTTCTGCTGCCCTTTGAACTTGCCACACGTGAAGTCAGTTCAGACACTGCCAGCCTGAGTCAGGTCATTCCCCTCATCAGGCTTTTGCAGAAGAAGCTGGAGACATTGAAGGAGGAGCTAACACGGAGCGATTCCGCTAGGCATGTGGGACTTGTGGATGGAGCCCTTAATTCGCTTAACAAGGATTCACGGGTGGTCAATCTGTTGAAATCAGAGCACTACATTTTGGCCACCGTGCTCGATCCTAGATTTAAAACCTACCTTGGATCTCTCTTTCCGGCAGAAACAAGTCTGCTGGGGTTCAAAGACCTGCTGGTGAGAAAATTGTCAAGTCAAGCTGAACGCGACCTGTCAACATCTCCTCCTTCACATTCTCCCGCAACTGGGGGTGCGAGGAAAAGGCTCAGAATTCCGAGCCCACCCGCTGGCGGTGATGCAGGGCAGTCTGGAGCGACTGCTGATGCTGACATCTGGTCCGGACTGAAGGAGCTGACAACGATTACGGACATGTCGTCTACTGTCACTGCATATGATTCTCTTCCCATTGAAAGAATGGTGGAGGATTATATTAGTGACCGCATCCAAGTAGGCACGTCACACAGTCCGTACTTATACTGGCAGGAAAAAGAGGCAATTTGGAGGCCCTTGCACAAACTGGCTTTATTCTACCTAAGTTGCCCTCCCACAAGTGTGTACTCCGAAAGAGTGTTTAGTGCCGCCGCTCACCTTGTCAGCAATCGGCGTACGAGGTTACTTCCAGAAAATGTGGAGAAGATGATGTTCATTAAAATGAATTATAATCAATTCCTCCGTGGAGACATTGACCAGCAGCAATTGCCTCCACAAAGTACACAGGGAGCTGAGATGGTGGATTCCAGTGGGGACGAATTGATAATCTGTGAGGAGGGGGATGTACCTGGTGATATATCGGAGGATGATGATGAGGTGGACATCTTGCCTCTGTAGAGCCAGTTTGTGCAAGGAGAGATTAATTGCTTCTTTTTTGGTGGGGGTCCAAACCAACCCGTCATTTCAGTCACAGTCGTGTGGCAGACCCTGTCACTGAAATGATGGGTTGGTTAAAGTGTGCATGTCCTGTTTATACAACATAAGGGTGGGTGGGAGGGCCCAAGGACAATTCCATCTTGCACCTCTTTTTTCTTTTCTTTTTCTTTGCGTCATGTGCTGTTTGGGGAGTGTTTTTTGGAAGGGCCATCCTGCGTGAAACTGCAGGGCCACTCCTAGATGGGCCAGGTGTTTGTGTCGGCCACTAGGGTCGCTTATCTTACTCACACAGCTACCTCATTGCGCCTCTTTTTTTCTTTGCGTCATGTGCTGTTTGGGGAGTGTTTTTTGGAAGGGCCATCCTGCGTGACACTGCAGTGCCACTCCTAGATGGGCCAGGTGTTTGTGTCGGCCACTAGGGTCGCTTATCTTACTCACACAGCTACCTCATTGCTCCTCTTTTTTTCTTTGCGTCATGTGCTGTTTGGGGAGTGTTTTTTGGAAGGGCCATCCTGCGTGACACTGCAGTGCCACTCCTAGATGGGCCCGGTGTTTGTGTCGGCCACTAGGGTCGCTTATCTTACTCACACAGCTACCTCATTGCGCCTCTTTTTTTCTTTGCGTCATGTGCTGTTTGGGGAGTGTTTTTTGGAAGGGCCATCCTGCGTGACACTGCAGTGCCACTCCTAGATGGGCCAGGTGTTTGTGTCGGCCACTAGGGTCGCTTAGCTTACTCACACAGCTACCTCATTGCGCCTCTTTTTTTCTTTGCGTCATGTGCTGTTTGGGGAGTGTTTTTTGGAAGGGCCATCCTGCGTGACACTGCAGTGCCACTCCTAGATGGGCCAGGTGTTTGTGTCGGCCACTAGGGTCGCTTAGCTTACTCACACAGCTACCTCATTGCGCCTCTTTTTTTCTTTGCGTCATGTGCTGTTTGGGGAGTGTTTTTTGGAAGGGCCATCCTGCGTGACACTGCAGTGCCACTCCTAGATGGGCCCGGTGTTTGTGTCGGCCACTAGGGTCGCTTATCTTACTCACACAGCTACCTCATTGCGCCTCTTTTTTTCTTTGCGTCATGTGCTGTTTGGGGAGTGTTTTTTGGAAGGGCCATCCTGCGTGACACTGCAGTGCCACTCCTAGATGGGCCAGGTGTTTGTGTCGGCCACTAGGGTCGCTTAGCTTACTCACACAGCTACCTCATTGCGCCTCTTTTTTTCTTTGCGTCATGTGCTGTTTGGGGAGTGTTTTTTGGAAGGGCCATCCTGCGTGACACTGCAGTGCCACTCCTAGATGGGCCAGGTGTTTGTGTCGGCCACTAGGGTCGCTTAGCTTACTCACACAGCTACCTCATTGCGCCTCTTTTTTTCTTTGCGTCATGTGCTGTTTGGGGAGTGTTTTTTGGAAGGGCCATCCTGCGTGACACTGCAGTGCCACTCCTAGATGGGCCCGGTGTTTGTGTCGGCCACTTGGGTCGCTTAGCTTAGTCATCCAGCGACCTCGGTGCAAATTTTAGGACTAAAAATAATATTGTGAGGTGTGAGGTATTCAGAATAGACTGAAAATGAGTGGAAATTATGGTTTTTGAGGTTAATAATACTTTGGGATCAAAATGACCCCCAAATTCTATGATTTAAGCTGTTTTTATTGGTGTGTGTATCCTGTTTTTATTTGGGTATTTTTTTCCCAGTAGTACTACAGGTACCAGCGGGCCCGTTTTTCTCCCGCATGCTGGTACTTGTGGTTCTCCAAGTACCAGCTTGCGGGGGAGGCTTGCTGGGACTTGTAGTACTACTGGAAAAAACAATATCTTTTAATTATCACAAAAGGCTATCAGCCCTCCCATCCGCAGCCCATTGGATGGGGGGGGACAGCCTCGGGCTTTACCCCTGGCCCTTGGGTGGCTGGGGGGGGGGACCCCTTGATTGAAGGGGTCCCCACTCCCCCAGGGTACCCCGGCCAGGGGTGACTAGTTGGATATTTAATGCCACGGCCGCAGGGCACGGCATAAAAGTGACCCCCGGCTGTGGCATTATCTGTCCAGCTAGTGGAGCCCGATGCTGGTGTTAAAAATACGGGGGACCCCTACTCTTTTTGTCCCCCGTATTTTTGGCACCAGCACCAGGCGCAGAGCCCGGTGCTGGTTTTAAAAATACTGGGGGATCCCTGCCCAATTTTCCCCCTGCATTTTTAGAACCAGGACCAGCTCGAAGAGCCCGAGGCTGGTTATGCTTTGGAGGGGGGACCCCACGCCATTTTTTTTTCTCGGGTTTTTCCCGTTTTTTCCCGTTTTTTAAAATCGCGGCAAAATCCGCCAAATCGGCCGATTTTCGCCCGCGATTCTGGCGAATCCGTTTTTCATTGAATATGGTGAATTCCGGAAGCCACCTTCCGGAATTCACCTGGCGAATTTAGTCGAATTAAAAAACGGCGAAAAATTGCCGCGATTCGCCGTGAATTGCATATACCCCTTAGTCTTTTCTATTATGACTATAACGGAGAGGACGCCAGCCACGTCCTCTCCCTATCAATCTCAATGCACATGTGAAAATGGCGGCGACACGCGGTTGCTTATATAGAATCCGAATCTCGCGAGAATCCGACAGCGGAATGATGACGTTCGGGCACGCTCGGTTTACCCGAGCCACACGGGAGAATCCGAGCACGGCTCGGACCCTTGTAAAAAGGCTGAAGTTCGGGGGGGGTTCGGTTTCCGAGAAACCGAACCCGCTCATCACTAATATCTGAGACGCATAAGGTGAGATAAAGTACCAGCTGGAACGAATAGGTGCAGTATCAGATGTGCGCAGTAAAATCAAAGCAAGCTGCCCAGACACCCTGTTCAATGAGGGGAAGAAAACATCAATTCCCAATAATACAAGGGGGTAAAACAAGGCGAGCTGGGTGTCACTGGCGCTTGATCGATATGATGTGAATACTGTTTCCAACAACAATTGTCACCACAAAACCCCTTAGATTGTGTTTATCACTGAATGGCGGGTGTTACCATGTGGTGGAAAGGTATATAAAAAATGGCAATTATATGACAATGTAAACCCAAAGGATTACAAATTTATTCACAAACATAAATAGATAAAAATGGATAAAAATACATGACTGGTAAAAGTGCAACTGAATACTTCCATAAAGTGGCTGGTGCTTGGTATTAACAGGAAAGAAGCTCTCACCCTCTCCCTGTATTGGGTCTTGGACTGAGGACTGATACATGTGGACTGAAGGGGATCTGATGCTGAAAAACTGTTTGCGGTGGTGCTTGGCTATTTCAGCCTAGGACCACACCAGCTTATTTCTTAAGCTAGCCCACCGCAATACAGGGAGAGGGTGAGAGCTTCTTTCCTGTTAATACCAAGCACCAGCCACTTTATGGAAGTATTCAGTTGCACTTTTACCAGTCATGTATTTTTATTAGAGATGAGCGCCGGAAATTTTTCGGGTTTTGTGTTTTGGTTTTGGGTTCGGTTCCGCGGCCGTGTTTTGGGTTCGACCGCGTTTTGGCAAAACCTCACCGAATTTTTTTTGTCGGATTCGGGTGTGTTTTGGATTCGGGTGTTTTTTTCCAAAAAACCTAAAAAACAGCTTAAATCATAGAATTTGGCGGTCATTTTGATCCCAAAGTATTATTAACCTCAAAAACCATAATTTCCACTCATTTTCAGTCTATTCTGAATACCTCACACCTCACAATATTATTTTTAGTCCTAAAATTTGCACCGAGGTCGCTGTGTGAGTAAGATAAGCGATCCTAGTGGCCGACACAAACACCGGGCCCATCTAGGAGTGGCACTGCAGTGTCACGCAGGATGGCCCTTCCAAAAAACCCTCCCCAAACAGCACATGACGCAAAGAAAAAAAGAGGCGCAATGAGGTAGCTGTGTGAGTAAGATTAGCGACCCTAGTGGCCGACACAAACACCGGGCCCATCTAGGAGTGGCACTGCAGTGTCACGCAGGATGTCCCTTCCAAAAAACCCTCCCCAAACAGCACATGACGCAAAGAAAAAAAGAGGCGCAATGAGGTAGCTGTGTGAGTAAGATAAGCGACCCTAGTGGCCGACACAAACACCGGGCCCATCTAGGAGTGTCACTGCAGTGTCACGCAGGATGTCCCTTCCAAAAAACCCTCCCCAAACAGCACATGACGCAAAGAAAAAAAGAGGCGCAATGAGGTAGCTGTGTGAGTAAGATAAGCGACCCTAGTGGCCGACACAAACACCGGGCCCATCTAGGAGTGGCACTGCAGTGTCACGCAGGATGTCCCTTCCAAAAAACCCTCCCCAAACAGCACATGACGCAAAGAAAAAGAAAAGAAAAAAGAGGTGCAAGATGGAATTGTCCTTGGGCCCTCCCACCCACCCTTATGTTGTATAAACAGGACATGCACACTTTAACCAACCCATCATTTCAGTGACAGGGTCTGCCACACGACTGTGACTGATATGACGGGTTGGTTTGGACCCCCACCAAAAAAGAAGCAATTAATCTCTCCTTGCACAAACTGGCTCTACAGAGGCAAGATGTCCACCTCATCATCATCCTCCGATATATCACCGTGTACATCCCCCTCCTCACAGATTATCAATTCGTCCCCACTGGAATCCACCATCTCAGCTCCCTGTGTACTTTGTGGAGGCAATTGCTGCTGGTCAATGTCTCCACGGAGGAATTGATTATAATTCATTTTAATGAACATCATCTTCTCCACATTTTCTGGATGTAACCTCGTACGCCGATTGCTGACAAGGTGAGCGGCGGCACTAAGCACTCTTTCGGAGTACACACTTGTGGGAGGGCAACTTAGGTAGAATAAAGCCAGTTTGTGCAAGGGCCTCCAAATTGCCTCTTTTTCCTGCCAGTATAAGTACGGACTGTGTGACGTGCCTACTTGGATGCGGTCACTCATATAATCCTCCACCATTCTTTCAATGGGGAGAGAATCATATGCAGTGACAGTAGACGACATGTCCGTAATCGTTGTCAGGTCCTTCAGTCCGGACCAGATGTCAGCATCAGCAGTCGCTCCAGACTGCCCTGCATCACCGCCAGCGGGTGGGCTCGGAATTCTGAGCCTTTTCCTCGCACCCCCAGTTGCGGGAGAATGTGAAGGAGGAGATGTTGTTGACAGGTCGCGTTCCGCTTGACTTGACAATTTACTCACCAGCAGGTGTTTGAACTAGAGATGAGCGCCTGAAATTTTTCGGGTTTTGTGTTTTGGTTTTGGGTTCGGTTCCGCGGCCGTGTTTTGGGTTCGAACGCGTTTTGGCAAAACCTCACCGAATTATTTTTGTCGGATTCGGGTGTGTTTTGGATTCGGGTGTTTTTTTCCAAAAACACTAAAAAACAGCTTAAATCATAGAATTTGGGGGTCATTTTGATCCCAAAGTATTATTAACCTCAAAAACCATAATTTACACTCATTTTCAGTCTATTCTGAATACCTCACACCTCACAATATTATTTTTAGTCCTAAAATTTGCACCGAGGTCGCTGTGTGAGTAAGATAAGCGACCCTAGTGGCCGACACAAACACCGGGCCCATCTAGGAGTGGCACTGCAGTGTCACGCAGGATGTCCCTTCCAAAAAACCCTCCCCAAACAGCACATGACGCAAAGAAAAAAAGAGGCGCAATGAGGTAGCTGTGTGAGTAAGATTAGCGACCCTAGTGGCCGACACAAACACCGGGCCCATCTAGGAGTGGCACTGCAGTGTCACGCAGGATGGCCCTTCCAAAAAACCCTCCCCAAACAGCACATGACGCAAAGAAAAAAAGAGGCGCAATGAGGTAGCTGTGTGAGTAAGATTAGCGACCCTAGTGGCCGACACAAACACCGGGCCCATCTAGGAGTGGCACTGCAGTGTCACGCAGGATGGCCCTTCCAAAAAACCCTCCCCAAACAGCACATGACGCAAAGAAAAAAAGAGGCGCAATGAGGTAGCTGACTGTGTGAGTAAGATAAGCGACCCTAGTGGCCGACACAAACACCGGGCCCATCTAGGAGTGGCACTGCAGTGTCACGCAGGATGTCCCTTCCAAAAAACCCTCCCCAAACAGCACATGACGCAAAGAAAAAAAGAGGCGCAATGAGGTAGCTGTGTGAGTAAGATTAGCGACCCTAGTGGCCGACACAAACACCGGGCCCATCTAGGAGTGGCACTGCAGTGTCACGCAGGATGTCCCTTCCAAAAAACCCTCCCCAATCAGCACATGATGCAAAGAAAAAGAAAAGAAAAAAGAGGTGCAAGATGGAATTATCCTTGGGCCCTCCCACCCACCCTTATGTTGTATAAACAAAACAGGACATGCACACTTTAACCAACCCATCATTTCAGTGACAGGGTCTGCCACACGACTGTGACTGATATGACGGGTTGGTTTGGACCCCCCCCAAAAAAGAAGCAATTAATCTCTCCTTGCACAAACTGGCTCTACAGAGGCAAGATGTCCACCTCATCTTCACCCTCCGATATATCACCGTGTACATCCCCCTCCTCACAGATTATCAATTCGTCCCCACTGGAATCCACCATCTCAGCTCCCTGTGTACTTTGTGGAGGCAATTGCTGCTGGTCAATGTCTCCGCGGAGGAATTGATTATAATTCATTTTAATGAACATCATCTTCTCCACATTTTCTGGATGTAACCTCGTACGCCGATTGCTGACAAGGTGAGCGGCGGCACTAAACACTCTTTCGGAGTACACACTTGTGGGAGGGCAACTTAGGTAGAATAAAGCCAGTTTGTGCAAGGGCCTCCAAATTGCCTCTTTTTCCTGCCAGTATAAGTACGGACTGTGTGACGTGCCTACTTGGATGCGGTCACTCATATAATCCTCCACCATTCTATCAATGTTGAGAGAATCATATGCAGTGACAGTAGACGACATGTCCGTAATCGTTGGCAGGTCCTTCAGTCCGGACCAGATGTCAGCATCAGCAGTCGCTCCAGACTGCCCTGCATCACCGCCAGCGGGTGGGCTCGGAATTCTGAGCCTTTTCCTCGCACCCCCAGTTGCGGGAGAATGTGAAGGAGGAGATGTTGACAGGTCGCGTTCCGCTTGACTTGACAATTTTGTCACCAGCAGGTCTTTCAACCCCAGCAGACCTGTGTCTGCCGGAAAGAGAGATCCAAGGTAGGCTTTAAATCTAGGATCGAGCACGGTGGCCAAAATGTAGTGCTCTGATTTCAACAGATTGACCACCCGTGAATCCTTGTTAAGCGAATTAAGGGCTGCATCCACAAGTCCCACATGCCTAGCGGAATCGCTCCGTGTTAGCTCCTTCTTCAATGCCTCCAGCTTCTTCTGCAAAAGCCTGATGAGGGGAATGACCTGACTCAGGCTGGCAGTGTCTGAACTGACTTCACGTGTGGCAAGTTCAAAGGGCATCAGAACCTTGCACAACGTTGAAATCATTCTCCACTGCACTTGAGACAGGTGCATTCCATCTCCTATATCGTGCTCAATTGTATAGGCTTGAATGGCCTTTTGCTGCTCCTCCAACCTCTGAAGCATATAGAGGGTTGAATTCCACCTCGTTACCACTTCTTGCTTCAGATGATGGCAGGGCAGGTTCAGTAGTTTTTGGTGGTGCTCCAGTCTTCTGTACGTGGTGCCTGTACGCCGAAAGTGTCCCGCAATTTTTCTGGCCACCGACAGCATCTCTTGCACGCCCCTGTCGTTTTTTAAAAAATTCTGCACCACCAAATTCAAGGTATGTGCAAAACATGGGACGTGCTGGAATTTGCCCATATTTAATGCACACACAATATTGCTGGCGTTGTCCGATGCCACAAATCCACAGGAGAGTCCAATTGGGGTAAGCCATTCCGCGATGATCTTCCTCAGTTGCCGTAAGAGGTTTTCAGCTGTGTGCGTATTCTGGAAAGCGGTGATACAAAGCGTAGCCTGCCTAGGAAAGAGTTGGCGTTTGCGAGATGCTGCTACTGGTGCCGCCGCTGCTGTTCTTGCGGCGGGAGTCCATACATCTACCCAGTGGGCTGTCACAGTCATATAGTCCTGACCCTGCCCTGCTCCACTTGTCCACATGTCCGTGGTTAAGTGGACATTGGGTACAACTGCATTTTTTAGGAGACTGGTGAGTCTTTTTCTGACGTCCGTGTACATTCTCGGTATCGCCTGCCTAGAGAAGTGGAACCTAGATGGTATTTGGTAACGGGGGCACACTGCCTCAATAAATTGTCTAGTTCCCTGTGAACTAACGGCGGATACCGGACGCACGTCTAACACCAACATAGTTGTCAAGGACTCAGTTATCCGCTTTGCAGTAGGATGACTGCTGTGATATTTCATCTTCCTCGCAAAGGACTGTTGAACAGTCAATTGCTTACTGGAAGTAGTACAAGTGGGCTTACGACTTCCCCTCTGGGATGACCATCGACTCCCAGCGGCAACAACAGCAGCGCCAGCAGCAGTAGGCGTTACACGCAAGGATGCATCGGAGGAATCCCAGGCAGGAGAGGACTCGTCAGACTTGCCAGTGACATGGCCTGCAGGACTATTGGCATTCCTGGGGAAGGAGGAAATTGACACTGAGGGAGTTGGTGGGGTGGTTTGCGTGAGCTTGGTTACAAGAGGAAGGGATTTACTGGTCAGTGGACTGCTTCCGCTGTCACCCAAAGTTTTTGAACTTGTCACTGACTTATTATGAATGCGCTGCAGGTGACGTATAAGGGAGGATGTTCCGAGGTGGTTAACGTCCTTACCCCTACTTATTACAGCTTGACAAAGGGAACACACGGCTTGACACCTGTTGTCCGCATTTCTGGTGAAATACCTCCACACCGAAGAGCTGATTTTTTTGGTATTTTCACCTGGCATGTCAACGGCCATATTCCTCCCACGGACAACAGGTGTCTCCCCGGGTGCCTGACTTAAACAAACCACCTCACCATCAGAATCCTCCTGGTCAATTTCCTCCCCAGCGCCAGCAACACCCATATCCTCCTCATCCTGGTGTACTTCAACACTGACATCTTCAATCTGACTATCAGGAACTGGACTGCGGGTGCTCCTTCCAGCACTTGCAGGGGGCATGCAAATAGTGGAAGGCGCATGCTCTTCACGTCCAGTGTTGGGAAGGTCAGGCATCGCAAACGACACAATTGGACTCTCCTTGTGGATTTGGGATTTCAAAGAACGCACAGTTCTTTGCGGTGCTTTTGCCAGCTTGAGTCTTTTCAGTTTTCTAGCGAGAGGCTGAGTGCTTCCATCCTCATGTGAAGCTGAACCACTAGCCATGAACATAGGCCAGGGCCTCAGCCGTTCCTTGCCACTCCGTGTGGTAAATGGCATATTGGCAAGTTTACGCTTCTCCTCCGACAATTTTATTTTAGGTTTTGGAGTCCTTTTTTTTCTGATATTTGGTGTTTTGGATTTGACATGCTCTGTACTATGACATTGGGCATCGGCCTTGGCAGACGACGTTGCTGGCATTTCATCGTCTCGGCCATGACTAGTGGCAGCAGCTTCAGCACGAGGTGGAAGTGGATCTTGATCTTTCCCTAATTTTGGAACCTCAACTTTTTTGTTCTCCATATTTTATAGGCAGAACTAAAAGGCACCTCAGGTAAACAATGGAGATGGATGGATTGGATACTAGTATACAATTATGGACGGACTGCCACGGTTAGGTGGTATAAAAAAACCACGGTTAGGTGGTATATATTATAATAATAATACAATTATGGATGGACGGACTGCCTGCCGACTGCCGACACAGAGGTAGCCACAGCCGTGAACTACCGCACTGTACACTGGTTGATAAAGAGATAGTAGTATACTCGTAACAACTAGTATGACACTATGACGACGGTATAAAGAATGAAAAAAAAACCACGGTTAGGTGGTATATATTATAATAATAATACAATTATGGATGGACGGACTGCCTGCCGACTGCCGACACAGAGGTAGCCACAGCCGTGAACTACCGCACTGTACACTGGTTGATAAAGAGATAGTAGTATACTCGTAACAACTAGTATGACACTATGACGACGGTATAAAGAATGAAAAAAAAACCACGGTTAGGTGGTATATATTATAATAATAATACAATTATGGATGGACGGACTGCCTGCCGACTGCCGACACAGAGGTAGCCACAGCCGTGAACTACCGCACTGTACACTGGTTGATAAAGAGATAGTAGTATACTCGTAACAACTAGTATGACACTATGACGACGGTATAAAGAATGAAAAAAAAACCACGGTTAGGTGGTATATATTATAATAATAATACAATTATGGATGGACGGACTGCCTGCCGACTGCCGACACAGAGGTAGCCACAGCCGTGAACTACCGCACTGTACACTGGTTGATAAAGAGATAGTAGTATACTCGTAACAACTAGTATGACACTATGACGACGGTATAAAGAATGAAAAAAAAACCACGGTTAGGTGGTATATATTATAATAATAATACAATTATGGATGGACGGACTGCCTGCCGACTGCCGACACAGAGGTAGCCACAGCCGTGAACTACCGCACTGTACACTGGTTGATAAAGAGATAGTAGTATACTCGTAACAACTAGTATGACACTATGACGACGGTATAAAGAATGAAAAAAAAACCACGGTTAGGTGGTATATATTATAATAATAATACAATTATGGATGGACGGACTGCCTGCCGACTGCCGACACAGAGGTAGCCACAGCCGTGAACTACCGCACTGTACACTGGTTGATAAAGAGATAGTAGTATACTCGTAACAACTAGTATGACACTATGACGACGGTATAAAGAATGCAAAAAAAACCACAGTTAGGTGGTATATATTATAATAATAATACAATTATGGATGGACGGACTGCCTGCCGACTGCCGACACAGAGGTAGCCACAGCCGTGAACTACCGCACTGTACACTGGTTGATAAAGAGATAGTAGTATACTCGTAACAACTAGTATGACACTATGACGGTATAAAGAATGAAAAAAAAACCACGGTTAGGTGGTATATATTATAATAATAATACAATTATGGATGGACGGACTGCCTGCCGACTGCCGACACAGAGGTAGCCACAGCCGTGAACTACCGCACTGTACACTGGTTGATAAAGAGATAGTAGTATACTCGTAACAATTAGGATGACACTATGACGGTATAAAGAATGAAAAAAAAACCACGGTTAGGTGGTAGGTATATAATAATAAATAATACAATTCTGGTCGGACGGACTGCCTGCCGTGTGCCGACACAGAGGTAGCCACAGCCGTGAACTACCGCACTGTACACTGGTTGATAAAGAGATAGTAGTATACTCGTAACAATTAGGATGACACTATGACGGTATAAAGAATGAAAAAAAAACCACGGTTAGGTGGTAGGTATATAATAATAAATAATACAATTCTGGTCGGACGGACTGCCTGCCGTGTGCCGACACAGAGGTAGCCACAGCCGTGAACTACCGCACTGTACACTGGTTGATAAAGAGATAGTAGTATACTCGTAACAATTAGGATGACACTATGACGGTATAAAGAATGAAAAAAAAACCACGGTTAGGTGGTAGGTATATAATAATAAATAATACAATTCTGGTCGGACGGACTGCCTGCCGTGTGCCGACACAGAGGTAGCCACAGCCGTGAACTACCGCACTGTACACTGGTTGATAAAGAGATAGTAGTATACTCGTAACAATTAGGATGACACTATGACGGTATAAAGAATGAAAAAAAAACCACGGTTAGGTGGTAGGTATATAATAATAAATAATACAATTCTGGTCGGACGGACTGCCTGCCGTGTGCCGACACAGAGGTAGCCACAGCCGTGAACTACCGCACTGTACACTGGTTGATAAAGAGATAGTAGTATACTCGTAACAATTAGGATGACACTATGACGGTATAAAGAATGAAAAAAAAACCACGGTTAGGTGGTAGGTATATAATAATAAATAATACAATTCTGGTCGGACGGACTGCCTGCCGTGTGCCGACACAGAGGTAGCCACAGCCGTGAACTACCGCACTGTACTGTGTCTGCTGCTAATATAGACTGGTTGATATTTAAAGAGATATTAGTAGTATACAACAATACTATACTGGTGGTCAGGCACTGGTCACCACTCCTGCAGCAAAAGTGTGCACTGTTAATTAATATAATTGTACTCCTGGCTCCTGCTAACAACCTGCAGTGCTCCCCAGTCTCCCCCACAATTAATTATAAGCTTTTAATTTATACATTGATGACTGTGCAGCACACTGGGCTGAGCTGAGTGCACACAGACTGAGTCACACTGTGTGACTGACTGTGCTGTGTATCGTTTTTTTTTTCAGGCAGAGAACGGATATAGCAGAGAGAAGTGAACGGATATATTATATTAAATAAAAGTTAACTAGCAACTGCACTGGTCACTGACTGTGGTAAACTAACTCTGTCTGCGACTCTGCACAATCTCTCTCTATCTAATCTATCTATCTCTATTCTAATGGAGAGGACGCCAGACACGTCCTCTCCCTATCAATCTCAATGCACGAGTGAAAATGGCGGCGACGCGCGGCTCCTTATATAGAATCCGAGTCTCGCGATAGAATCCGAGCCTCGCGAGAATCCGACAGCGTCATGATGTCGTTCGGGCGCGCTCGGGTTAACCGAGCAAGGCGGGAAGATCCGAGTCGCTCGGACCCGTGGAAAAAAAAGTGAAGTTCGTGCGGGTTCGGATTCAAAGAAACCGAACCCGCTCATCTCTAGTTTGAACCCCAGCAGACTTGTGTCTGCCGGAAAGAGAGATCCAAGGTAGGCTTTAAATCTAGGATCGAGCACGGTGGCCAAAATGTAGTGCTCTGATTTCAACAGATTGACCACCCGTGAATCCTTGCTAAGCGAATTAAGGGCTCCATCCACAAGTCCCACATGCCTAGCGGAATCGCTCCGTGTTAGCTCCTCCTTCAATGTCTCCAGCTTCTTCTGCAAAAGCCTGATGAGGGGAATGACCTGACTCAGGCTGGCAGTGTCTGAACTGACTTCACGTGTGGCAAGTTCAAAGGGCATCAGAACCTTGCACAACGTTGAAATCATTCTCCACTGCGCTTGAGACAGGTGCATCCCACCTCCTATATCGTGCTCAATTGTATAGGCTTGAATGGCCTTTTGCTGCTCCTCCAACCTCTGAAGCATATACAGGGTTGAATTCCACCTCGTTACCACTTCTTGCTTCAGATGATGGCAGGGCAGGTTCAGTAGTTTTTGGTGGTGCTCCAGTTTTCTGTACGTGGTGCCTGTACGCCGAAAGTGTCCCGCAATTCTTCTGGCCACCGACAGCATCTCTTGCACGCCCCTGTCGTTTTTTAAAAAATTCTGCACCACCAAATTCAAGGTATGTGCAAACCATGGGACGTGCTGGAATTGGCCCAGATTTAATGCACACACAATATTGCTGGCGTTGTCCGATGCCACAAATCCACAGGAGAGTCCAATTGGGGTAAGCCATTCCGCGATGATCTTCCTCAGTTGCCGTAAGAGGTTTTCAGCTGTGTGCGTATTCTGGAAACCGGTGATACAAAGCGTAGCCTGCCTAGGAAAGAGTTGGCGTTTGCGAGATGCTGCTACTGGTGCCGCCGCTGCTGTTCTTGCGGTGGGAGTCCATACATCTACCCAGTGGGCTGTCACAGTCATATAGTCCTGACCCTGCCCTGCTCCACTTGTCCACATGTCCGTGGTTAAGTGGACATTGGGTACAACTGCATTTTTTAGGACACTGGTGAGTCTTTTTCTGACGTCCGTGTACATTCTCGGTATCGCCTGCCTAGAGAAGTGGAACCTAGATGGTATTTGGTAACGGGGGCACACTACCTCAAGAAATTGTCTAGTTCCCTGTGAACTAACGGCGGATACCGGACGCACGTCTAACACCAACATAGTTGTCAAGGCCTCAGTTATCCGCTTTGCAACAGGATGACTGCTGTGATATTTCATCTTCCTCGCAAAGGACTGTTGGACAGTCAATTGATTGGTGGAAGTAGTAAAAGTGTGCTTACGACTTCCCTTCTGGGATGACCATCGACTCCCAGCAGCAACAACAGCAGCGCCAGCAGCAGTAGGCGTTACACGCAAGGATGCATCGGAGGAATCCCAGGCAGGAGAGGACTCGTCAGAATTGCCAGTGACATTGCCTGCAGGACTATTGGCATTCCTGGGGAAGGAGGAAATTGACACTGAGGGAGTTGGTGGGGTGGTTTGCGTGAGCTTGGTTACAAGAGGAAGGGATTTACTGGTCAGTGGACTGCTTCCGCTGTCACCCAAAGTTTTTGAACTTGTCACTGACTTATTATGAATGCGCTGCAGGTGACGTATAAGGGAGGATGTTCCGAGGTGGTTAACGTCCTTACCCCTACTTATTACAGCTTGACAAAGGGAACACACGGCTTGACACCTGTTGTCCGCATTTCTGGTGAAATACTTCCACACCGAAGAGCTGATTTTTTTGGTATTTTCACCAGGCATGTCAACGGCCATATTCCTACCACGGACAACAGGTGTCTCCCCGGGTGCCTGACTTAAACAAACCACCTCACCATCAGAATCCTCCTGGTCAATTTCCTCCCCAGCGCCAGCAACACCCATATCCTCCTCATCCTGGTGTACTTCAACACTGACATCTTCAATCTGACTATCAGGAACTGGACTGCGGGTGCTCCTTCCATCACTTGCAGGGGGCGTGCAAATGGTGGAAGGCGCATGCTCTTCACGTCCAGTGTTGGGAAGGTCAGGCATCGCAACCGACACAATTGGAGTCGGACTCTCCTTGTGGATTTGGGATTTCGAAGAACGCACAGTTCTTTGCGGTGCTACTGCTTTTGCCAGCTTTAGTCTTTTCATTTTTCTAGCGAGAGGCTGAGTGCTTCCATCCTCATGTGAAGCTGAACCACTAGCCATGAACATAGGCCAGGGCCTCAGCCGTTCCTTGCCACTCCGTGTGGTAAATGGCATATTGGCAAGTTTACGCTTCTCCTCCGACAATTTTATTTTAGGTTTTGGAGTCCTTTTTTTACTGATATTTGGTGTTTTGGATTTGACATGCTCTGTACTATGACATTGGGCATCGGCCTTGGCAGACGACGTTGCTGGCATTTCATCGTCTCGGCCATGACTAGTGGCAGCAGCTTCAGCACGAGGTGGAAGTGGATCTTGATCTTTCCCTAATTTTGGAACCTCAACATTTTTGTTCTCCATATTTTAATAGGCACAACTAAAAGGCACCTCAGGTAAACAATGGAGATGGATGGATTGGATACTAGTATACAATTATGGACGGGCTGCCGAGTGCCGACACAGAGGTAGCCACAGCCGTGAACTACCGCACAGTACTGTGTCTGCTGCTAATATATAGACTGGTTGATAAAGAGATAGTATACTCGTAACTAGTATGTATGTATAAAGAAAGAAAAAAAAACACGGTTAGGTGGTATATACAATTATGGACGGGCTGCCGAGTGCCGACACAGAGGTAGCCACAGCCGTGAACTACCGCACTGTACTGTGTCTGCTGCTAATATATAGACTGGTTGATAAAGAGATAGTATACTCGTAACTAGTATGTATGTATAAAGAAAGAAAAAAAACCACGGTTAGGTGGTATATACAATTATGGACGGGCTGCCGAGTGCCGACACAGAGGTAGCCACAGCCGTGAACTACCGCACTGTACTGTGTCTGCTGCTAATATATAGACTGGTTGATAAAGAGATAGTATACTCGTAACTAGTATGTATGTATAAAGAAAGAAAAAAAAACCACGGTTAGGTGGTATATACAATTATGGACGGGCTGCCGAGTGCCGACACAGAGGTAGCCACAGCCGTGAACTACCGCACTGTACTGTGTCTGCTGCTAATATATAGACTGGTTGATAAAGAGATAGTATACTCGTAACTAGTATGTATGTATAAAGAAAGAAAAAAAAAACACGGTTAGGTGGTATATACAATTATGGACGGGCTGCCGAGTGCCGACACAGAGGTAGCCACAGCCGTGAACTACCGCACTGTACTGTGTCTGCTGCTAATATAGACTGGTTGATAAAGAGATAGTATACTCGTAACTAGTATGTATGTATAAAGAAAGAAAAAAAAACCACGGTTAGGTGGTATATACAATTATGGACGGGCTGCCGAGTGCCGACACAGAGGTAGCCACAGCCATGAACTACCGCACTGTACTGTGTCTGCTGCTAATATAGACTGGTTGATAAAGAGATAGTATACTCGTAACTAGTATGACTATAAAGAAAGGAAAAAAAACCACGGTTAGGTGGTATATACAATTATGGACGGGCTGCCGAGTGCCGACACAGAGGTAGCCACAGCCGTGAACTACCGCACTGTACTGTGTCTGCTGCTAATATATAGACTGGTTGATAAAGAGATAGTATACTCGTAACTAGTATGTATGTATAAAGAAAGAAAAAAAAACCACGGTTAGGTGGTATATACAATTATGGACGGGCTGCCGAGTGCCGACACAGAGGTAGCCACAGCCGTGAACTACAGCACTGTACTGTGTCTGCTGCTAATATATAGACTGGTTGATAAAGAGATAGTATACTCGTAACTAGTATGTATGTATAAAGAAAGAAAAAAAAACCACGGTTAGGTGGTATATACAATTATGGACGGGCTGCCGAGTGCCGACACAGAGGTAGCCACAGCCGTGAACTACCGCACTGTACTGTGTCTGCTGCTAATATAGACTGGTTGATAAAGAGATAGTATACTCGTAACTAGTATGACTATAAAGAAAGAAAAAAAAACCACGGTTAGGTGGTATATACAATTATGGACGGGCTGCCGAGTGCCGACACAGAGGTAGCCACAGCCGTGAACTACCGCACTGTACTGTGTCTGCTGCTAATATATAGACTGGTTGATAAAGAGATAGTATACTCGTAACTAGTATGTATGTATAAAGAAAGAAAAAAAAACCACGGTTAGGTGGTATATACAATTATGGACGGGCTGCCGAGTGCCGACACAGAGGTAGCCACAGCCGTGAACTACCGCACTGTACTGTGTCTGCTGCTAATATAGACTGGTTGATAAAGAGATAGTATACTCGTAACTAGTATGTATGTATAAAGAAAGAAAGAAAAACCACGGTTAGGTGGTATATACAATTATGGACGGGCTGCCGAGTGCCGACACAGAGGTAGCCACAGCCGTGAACTACCGCACTGTACTGTGTCTGCTGCTAATATATAGACTGGTTGATAAAGAGATAGTATACTCGTAACTAGTATGTATGTATAAAGAAAGAAAAAAAAACCACGGTTAGGTGGTATATACAATTATGGACGGGCTGCCGAGTGCCGACACAGAGGTAGCCACAGCCGTGAACTACCGCACTGTACTGTGTCTGCTGCTAATATATAGACTGGTTGATAAAGAGATAGTATACTCGTAACTAGTATGTATGTATAAAGAAAGAAAAAAAAACCACGGTTAGGTGGTATATACAATTATGGACGGGCTGCCGAGTGCCGACACAGAGGTAGCCACAGCCGTGAACTACCGCACTGTACTGTGTCTGCTGCTAATATAGACTGGTTGATAAAGAGATAGTATACTCGTAACTAGTATGTATGTATAAAGAAAGAAAAAAAAACCACGGTTAGGTGGTATATACAATTATGGACGGGCTGCCGAGTGCCGACACAGAGGTAGCCACAGCCGTGAACTACCGCACTGTACTGTGTCTGCTGCTAATATAGACTGGTTGATAAAGAGATAGTATACTCGTAACTAGTATGACTATAAAGAAAGAAAAAAAAACCACGGTTAGGTGGTATATACAATTATGGACGGGCTGCCGAGTGCCGACACAGAGGTAGCCACAGCCGTGAACTACCGCACTGTACTGTGTCTGCTGCTAATATAGACTGGTTGATAAAGAGATAGTATACTACTAATATTATATATACTGGTGGTCAGGTCACTGGTCACTAGTCACACTGGCAGTGGCACTCCTGCAGCAAAAGTGTGCACTGTTTAATTTTAATATAATATTATGTACTCCTGGCTCCTGCTATAACCTATAACTGGCACTGCAGTGCTCCCCAGTCTCCCCCACAATTATAAGCTGTGTGAGCTGAGCACAGTCAGATATATATATACATTGATGCAGCACACTGGGCTGAGCAGTGCACACAGATATGGTATGTGACTGAGTCACTGTGTGTATCGTTTTTTTCAGGCAGAGAACGGATATATTAAATAAAACAAACAACTGCACTGTCTGGTGGTCACTGTGGTCGTCAGTCACTAAACTCTGCACTCTCTTCTACAGTATCACAGCCTCAGGTCAATCTCTCTCTCTCTCTCTCAACCCTAATCTAAATGGAGAGGACGCCAGCCACGTCCTCTCCCTATCAATCTCAATGCACGTGTGAAAATGGCGGCGACGCGCGGCTCCTTATATAGAATCCGAGTCTCGCGAGAATCCGACAGCGTCATGATGACGTTCGGGCGCGCTCGGGTTAACCGAGCAAGGCGGGAGGATCCGAGTCTGCTCGGACTCGTGAAAAAAACATGAAGTTCGTGCGGGTTCGGATTCAGAGAAACCGAACCCGCTCATCTCTAATTTTTATCCATTTTTATCTATTTATGTTTGTGAATAAATTTGTAATCCTTTGGGTTTACATTGTCATATAATTGCCATTTTTTATATACCTTTCCACCACATGGTAACACCCGCCATTCAGTGATAAAACACAATCTAAGGGGTTTTGTGGTGACAATTGTTGTTGGAAACAGTATTCACATCCTATCGATCAAGCGCCAGTGACACCCAGCTCGCCTTGTTTTACCCCCTTGAGATAAAGTACCAGCCAATCAGCTCCTAACTCTCATTTTTCAAACACAGCATGTGACATGTCAGTTAGAGATGAGCGGGTTCGGTTTCTTTGAATCCGAACCCGCACGAACTTCACTTTTTTTTCCACGGGTCCGAGCGACTCGGATCTTCCCGCCTTGCTCGGTTAACCCGAGCGCGCCCCGAACGTCATCATGACGCTGTCGGATTCTCGCGAGGCTCGGATTCTATCGCGAGACTCGGATTCTATATAAGGAGCCGCGCGTCGCCGCCATTTTCACTCGTGCATTGAGATTGATAGGGAGAGGACGTGTCTGGCGTCCTCTCCATTAGAATAGAGATAGATAGATTAGATAGAGAGAGATTGTGCAGAGTCGCAGACAGAGTTAGTTTACCACAGTCAGTGACCAGTGCAGTTGCTAGTTAACTTTTATTTAATATAATATATCCGTTCACTTCTCTCTGCTATATCCGTTCTCTGCCTGAAAAAAAAAACGATACACAGCACAGTCAGTCACACAGTGTGACTCAGTCTGTGTGCACTCAGCTCAGCCCAGTGTGCTGCACAGTCATCAATGTATAAATTAAAAGCTTATAATTAATTGTGGGGGAGACTGGGGAGCACTGCAGGTTGTTAGCAGGAGCCAGGAGTACAATTATATTAATTAACAGTGCACACTTTTGCTGCAGGAGTGGTGACCAGTGCCTGACCACCAGTATAGTATTGTTGTATACTACTAATATCTCTTTAAATATCAACCAGTCTATATTAGCAGCAGACACAGTACAGTGCGGTAGTTCACGGCTGTGGCTACCTCTGTGTCGGCACACGGCAGGCAGTCCGTCCGACCAGAATTGTATTATTTATTATTATATACCTACCACCTAACCGTGGTTTTTTTTTTCATTCTTTATACCGTCATAGTGTCATCCTAATTGTTACGAGTATACTACTATCTCTTTATCAACCAGTGTACAGTGCGGTAGTTCACGGCTGTGGCTACCTCTGTGTCGGCACACGGCAGGCAGTCCGTCCGACCAGAATTGTATTATTTATTATTATATACCTACCACCTAACCGTGGTTTTTTTTTCATTCTTTATACCGTCATAGTGTCATCCTAATTGTTACGAGTATACTACTATCTCTTTATCAACCAGTGTACAGTGCGGTAGTTCACGGCTGTGGCTACCTCTGTGTCGGCACACGGCAGGCAGTCCGTCCGACCAGAATTGTATTATTTATTATTATATACCTACCACCTAACCGTGGTTTTTTTTTCATTCTTTATACCGTCATAGTGTCATCCTAATTGTTACGAGTATACTACTATCTCTTTATCAACCAGTGTACAGTGCGGTAGTTCACGGCTGTGGCTACCTCTGTGTCGGCACACGGCAGGCAGTCCGTCCGACCAGAATTGTATTATTTATTATTATATACCTACCACCTAACCGTGGTTTTTTTTTCATTCTTTATACCGTCATAGTGTCATCCTAATTGTTACGAGTATACTACTATCTCTTTATCAACCAGTGTACAGTGCGGTAGTTCACGGCTGTGGCTACCTCTGTGTCGGCACACGGCAGGCAGTCCGTCCGACCAGAATTGTATTATTTATTATTATATACCTACCACCTAACCGTGGTTTTTTTTTCATTCTTTATACCGTCATAGTGTCATCCTAATTGTTACGAGTATACTACTATCTCTTTATCAACCAGTGTACAGTGCGGTAGTTCACGGCTGTGGCTACCTCTGTGTCGGCAGTCGGCAGGCAGTCCGTCCATCCATAATTGTATTATTATTATAATATATACCACCTAACCGTGGTTTTTTTTTCATTCTTTATACCGTCATAGTGTCATACTAGTTGTTACGAGTATACTACTATCTCTTTATCAACCAGTGTACAGTGCGGTAGTTCACGGCTGTGGCTACCTCTGTGTCGGCAGTCGGCAGGCAGTCCGTCCATCCATAATTGTATTATTATTATAATATATACCACCTAACTGTGGTTTTTTTTGCATTCTTTATACCGTCGTCATAGTGTCATACTAGTTGTTACGAGTATACTACTATCTCTTTATCAACCAGTGTACAGTGCGGTAGTTCACGGCTGTGGCTACCTCTGTGTCGGCAGTCGGCAGGCAGTCCGTCCATCCATAATTGTATTATTATTATAATATATACCACCTAACCGTGGTTTTTTTTTCATTCTTTATACCGTCGTCATAGTGTCATACTAGTTGTTACGAGTATACTACTATCTCTTTATCAACCAGTGTACAGTGCGGTAGTTCACGGCTGTGGCTACCTCTGTGTCGGCAGTCGGCAGGCAGTCCGTCCATCCATAATTGTATTATTATTATAATATATACCACCTAACCGTGGTTTTTTTTTCATTCTTTATACCGTCGTCATAGTGTCATACTAGTTGTTACGAGTATACTACTATCTCTTTATCAACCAGTGTACAGTGCGGTAGTTCACGGCTGTGGCTACCTCTGTGTCGGCAGTCGGCAGGCAGTCCGTCCATCCATAATTGTATTATTATTATAATATATACCACCTAACCGTGGTTTTTTTTTCATTCTTTATACCGTCGTCATAGTGTCATACTAGTTGTTACGAGTATACTACTATCTCTTTATCAACCAGTGTACAGTGCGGTAGTTCACGGCTGTGGCTACCTCTGTGTCGGCAGTCGGCAGGCAGTCCGTCCATCCATAATTGTATTATTATTATAATATATACCACCTAACCGTGGTTTTTTTTTCATTCTTTATACCGTCGTCATAGTGTCATACTAGTTGTTACGAGTATACTACTATCTCTTTATCAACCAGTGTACAGTGCGGTAGTTCACGGCTGTGGCTACCTCTGTGTCGGCAGTCGGCAGGCAGTCCGTCCATCCATAATTGTATTATTATTATAATATATACCACCTAACCGTGGTTTTTTTTTCATTCTTTATACCGTCGTCATAGTGTCATACTAGTTGTTACGAGTATACTACTATCTCTTTATCAACCAGTGTACAGTGCGGTAGTTCACGGCTGTGGCTACCTCTGTGTCGGCAGTCGGCAGGCAGTCCGTCCATCCATAATTGTATTATTATTATAATATATACCACCTAACCGTGGTTTTTTTATACCACCTAACCGTGGCAGTCCGTCCATAATTGTATACTAGTATCCAATCCATCCATCTCCATTGTTTACCTGAGGTGCCTTTTAGTTCTGCCTATAAAATATGGAGAACAAAAAAGTTGAGGTTCCAAAATTAGGGAAAGATCAAGATCCACTTCCACCTCGTGCTGAAGCTGCTGCCACTAGTCATGGCCGAGACGATGAAATGCCAGCAACGTCGTCTGCCAAGGCCGATGCCCAATGTCATAGTACAGAGCATGTCAAATCCAAAACACCAAATATCAGAAAAAAAAGGACTCCAAAACCTAAAATAAAATTGTCGGAGGAGAAGCGTAAACTTGCCAATATGCCATTTACCACACGGAGTGGCAAGGAACGGCTGAGGCCCTGGCCTATGTTCATGGCTAGTGGTTCAGCTTCACATGAGGATGGAAGCACTCAGCCTCTCGCTAGAAAACTGAAAAGACTCAAGCTGGCAAAAGCACCGCAAAGAACTGTGCGTTCTTTGAAATCCCAAATCCACAAGGAGAGTCCAATTGTGTCGTTTGCGATGCCTGACCTTCCCAACACTGGACGTGAAGAGCATGCGCCTTCCACTATTTGCATGCCCCCTGCAAGTGCTGGAAGGAGCACCCGCAGTCCAGTTCCTGATAGTCAGATTGAAGATGTCAGTGTTGAAGTACACCAGGATGAGGAGGATATGGGTGTTGCTGGCGCTGGGGAGGAAATTGACCAGGAGGATTCTGATGGTGAGGTGGTTTGTTTAAGTCAGGCACCCGGGGAGACACCTGTTGTCCGTGGGAGGAATATGGCCGTTGACATGCCAGGTGAAAATACCAAAAAAATCAGCTCTTCGGTGTGGAGGTATTTCACCAGAAATGCGGACAACAGGTGTCAAGCCGTGTGTTCCCTTTGTCAAGCTGTAATAAGTAGGGGTAAGGACGTTAACCACCTCGGAACATCCTCCCTTATACGTCACCTGCAGCGCATTCATAATAAGTCAGTGACAAGTTCAAAAACTTTGGGTGACAGCGGAAGCAGTCCACTGACCAGTAAATCCCTTCCTCTTGTAACCAAGCTCACGCAAACCACCCCACCAACTCCCTCAGTGTCAATTTCCTCCTTCCCCAGGAATGCCAATAGTCCTGCAGGCCATGTCACTGGCAAGTCTGACGAGTCCTCTCCTGCCTGGGATTCCTCCGATGCATCCTTGCGTGTAACGCCTACTGCTGCTGGCGCTGCTGTTGTTGCCGCTGGGAGTCGATGGTCATCCCAGAGGGGAAGTCGTAAGCCCACTTGTACTACTTCCAGTAAGCAATTGACTGTTCAACAGTCCTTTGCGAGGAAGATGAAATATCACAGCAGTCATCCTACTGCAAAGCGGATAACTGAGTCCTTGACAACTATGTTGGTGTTAGACGTGCGTCCGGTATCCGCCGTTAGTTCACAGGGAACTAGACAATTTATTGAGGCAGTGTGCCCCCGTTACCAAATACCATCTAGGTTCCACTTCTCTAGGCAGGCGATACCGAGAATGTACACGGACGTCAGAAAAAGACTCACCAGTCTCCTAAAAAATGCAGTTGTACCCAATGTCCACTTAACCACGGACATGTGGACAAGTGGAGCAGGGCAGGGTCAGGACTATATGACTGTGACAGCCCACTGGGTAGATGTATGGACTCCCGCCGCAAGAACAGCAGCGGCGGCACCAGTAGCAGCATCTCGCAAACGCCAACTCTTTCCTAGGCAGGCTACGCTTTGTATCACCGCTTTCCAGAATACGCACACAGCTGAAAACCTCTTACGGCAACTGAGGAAGATCATCGCGGAATGGCTTACCCCAATTGGACTCTCCTGTGGATTTGTGGCATCGGACAACGCCAGCAATATTGTGTGTGCATTAAATATGGGCAAATTCCAGCACGTCCCATGTTTTGCACATACCTTGAATTTGGTGGTGCAGAATTTTTTAAAAAACGACAGGGGCGTGCAAGAGATGCTGTCGGTGGCCAGAAAAATTGCGGGACACTTTCGGCGTACAGGCACCACGTACAGAAGACTGGAGCACCACCAAAAACTACTGAACCTGCCCTGCCATCATCTGAAGCAAGAAGTGGTAACGAGGTGGAATTCAACCCTCTATATGCTTCAGAGGTTGGAGGAGCAGCAAAAGGCCATTCAAGCCTATACAATTGAGCACGATATAGGAGATGGAATGCACCTGTCTCAAGTGCAGTGGAGAATGATTTCAACGTTGTGCAAGGTTCTGATGCCCTTTGAACTTGCCACACGTGAAGTCAGTTCAGACACTGCCAGCCTGAGTCAGGTCATTCCCCTCATCAGGCTTTTGCAGAAGAAGCTGGAGGCATTGAAGAAGGAGCTAACACGGAGCGATTCCGCTAGGCATGTGGGACTTGTGGATGCAGCCCTTAATTCGCTTAACAAGGATTCACGGGTGGTCAATCTGTTGAAATCAGAGCACTACATTTTGGCCACCGTGCTCGATCCTAGATTTAAAGCCTACCTTGGATCTCTCTTTCCGGCAGACACAGGTCTGCTGGGGTTGAAAGACCTGCTGGTGACAAAATTGTCAAGTCAAGCGGAACGCGACCTGTCAACATCTCCTCCTTCACATTCTCCCGCAACTGGGGGTGCGAGGAAAAGGCTCAGAATTCCGAGCCCACCCGCTGGCGGTGATGCAGGGCAGTCTGGAGCGACTGCTGATGCTGACATCTGGTCCGGACTGAAGGACCTGCCAACGATTACGGACATGTCGTCTACTGTCACTGCATATGATTCTCTCAACATTGATAGAATGGTGGAGGATTATATGAGTGACCGCATCCAAGTAGGCACGTCACACAGTCCGTACTTATACTGGCAGGAAAAAGAGGCAATTTGGAGGCCCTTGCACAAACTGGCTTTATTCTACCTAAGTTGCCCTCCCACAAGTGTGTACTCCGAAAGAGTGTTTAGTGCCGCCGCTCACCTTGTCAGCAATCGGCGTACGAGGTTACATCCAGAAAATGTGGAGAAGATGATGTTCATTAAAATGAATTATAATCAATTCCTCCGCGGAGACATTGACCAGCAGCAATTGCCTCCACAAAGTACACAGGGAGCTGAGATGGTGGATTCCAGTGGGGACGAATTGATAATCTGTGAGGAGGGGGATGTACACGGTGATATATCGGAGGGTGAAGATGAGGTGGACATCTTGCCTCTGTAGAGCCAGTTTGTGCAAGGAGAGATTAATTGCTTCTTTTTTGGGGGGGGTCCAAACCAACCCGTCATATCAGTCACAGTCGTGTGGCAGACCCTGTCACTGAAATGATGGGTTGGTTAAAGTGTGCATGTCCTGTTTTGTTTATACAACATAAGGGTGGGTGGGAGGGCCCAAGGATAATTCCATCTTGCACCTCTTTTTTCTTTTCTTTTTCTTTGCATCATGTGCTGATTGGGGAGGGTTTTTTGGAAGGGACATCCTGCGTGACACTGCAGTGCCACTCCTAGATGGGCCCGGTGTTTGTGTCGGCCACTAGGGTCGCTAATCTTACTCACACAGCTACCTCATTGCGCCTCTTTTTTTCTTTGCGTCATGTGCTGTTTGGGGAGGGTTTTTTGGAAGGGACATCCTGCGTGACACTGCAGTGCCACTCCTAGATGGGCCCGGTGTTTGTGTCGGCCACTAGGGTCGCTAATCTTACTCACACAGTCAGCTACCTCATTGCGCCTCTTTTTTTCTTTGCGTCATGTGCTGTTTGGGGAGGGTTTTTTGGAAGGGCCATCCTGCGTGACACTGCAGTGCCACTCCTAGATGGGCCCGGTGTTTGTGTCGGCCACTAGGGTCGCTAATCTTACTCACACAGCTACCTCATTGCGCCTCTTTTTTTCTTTGCGTCATGTGCTGTTTGGGGAGGGTTTTTTGGAAGGGCCATCCTGCGTGACACTGCAGTGCCACTCCTAGATGGGCCCGGTGTTTGTGTCGGCCACTAGGGTCGCTAATCTTACTCACACAGCTACCTCATTGCGCCTCTTTTTTTCTTTGCGTCATGTGCTGTTTGGGGAGGGTTTTTTGGAAGGGACATCCTGCGTGACACTGCAGTGCCACTCCTAGATGGGCCCGGTGTTTGTGTCGGCCACTAGGGTCGCTTATCTTACTCACACAGCGACCTCGGTGCAAATTTTAGGACTAAAAATAATATTGTGAGGTGTGAGGTATTCAGAATAGACTGAAAATGAGTGTAAATTATGGTTTTTGAGGTTAATAATACTTTGGGATCAAAATGACCCCCAAATTCTATGATTTAAGCTGTTTTTTAGTGTTTTGGGAAAAAAACACCCGAATCCAAAACACACCCGAATCCGACAAAAATAATTCGGTGAGGTTTTGCCAAAACGCGTTCGAACCCAAAACACGGCCGCGGAACCGAACCCAAAACCAAAACACAAAACCCGAAAAATTTCAGGCGCTCATCTCTAATGTCAGTTAGGAAATTGATTGGCTGGTCATTTATCTCTCCTTATGCGTCTCAGAATTATCTCTTGTTATTGCTTAATACATTTGGGCCCTTATTTGATCCTTATTTCTTTGTAAGGATATCCTTATATCTATCCCATGCATGCTTAAACTGCTCTACTGTCTTTAGCCTGTACCACCTCTGTTGGGAGTCCATTGTACTTTTTGGGGAGATACGCAGCAGAGACGTGTGGGGGACGGGGGTGTGTGCGTTCCACCTGTATATTGGCCCTCATTCCGAGTTGATCGCTCGCAAGGCGAATTTAGCAGAGTTGCTCACGCTAAGCCTACGCCTACTGGGAGTGTATCTTAGCTTCTTAAAATTGCGACCGATGTATTCGCAATATTGCGATTACAAACTACTTAGCAGTTTCAGAGTAGCTTCAGACTTACTCGGCATCTGCGTTCAGTTCAGTGCTTGTCGTTCCTGGTTTGACGTCATAAACACACCCAGCGTTCGCCCAGACACTCCCCCGTTTCTCCGGCCACTCCTGCGTTTTTTCCGGAAACGGTAGCGTTTTTATCCACACGCCCCGAAAACGCTGTGTTTCCGCCCAGTAACACCCATTTCCTGTCAATCACACTACGTTCGCCAGAGCGAAGAAAAAGCCGTGAGTAAAAATACTATCTTCATTGTAAAATTACTTGGCGCAGTCGCAGTGCGAATATTGCGCATGCGTACTAAGCGGAATTTCACTGCGATGCGAAGAAAATTACCGAGCGATCAACTCGGAATGAGGGCCATTGATTGGCATTATCATCTAGTAATCGATTAGCTCTTAATTGATGCAAACCAGCAAATAACCAGCGTTGTTAACAAATAAGCAAGAGGCAAGGAGACTCGCCAGCGCCTGTAGGCACGTGTAGCCGGTGATACACTGTATCAGATTTCCGCACGACGGTCTGTTACTGAGCATTGTCTGTCCATGTTAAGCATTCCGTCTTCCTGGAACAGGCTTGGTAATAACTCGGCAAGTTCTCTGCTCTGCTGTATTTGCACATTTTATATTTCGCTATGAAAACTGTCAACATAATAGACTTAAATGCATTTGCAGAGTCTTAGTAGAGGATCTAATGAATCATTTTGCTCGGTACAGATCAGTGAGGTGGTAATGCCCTCATTATGTATTTATTTAGCACATTTCCATAACCCTCTGTTTTCTTTAAAAAAAAAAAAATTCACACCTGTTTTTTCAGGCTAGTTTGTTAACACGCAATAATAATAAGTTACAAAGGGGGAGTTTGGAGTCACATCTCCTTTAATTGTCACTTCAGTTTATTTTGCTTTTAATTAAAATTGTTAGTAGGTGTTGCATAAATCAGCTAATCCTCAATTAGGAAAGAGAGAATATTCTAAAAGTGTCCTTGATGATCACGTGTGGGTTGTAATATTTAATATTGCACATGCCAAATAGCGACTAAACCCCAAAGATTTATTTTCGATACTGTATATCGAACAAACACATTCCGGCTTTGTTTATAAGAATCCCACCAGCAATTAATATAGGATTTTGGGTAATAGGAGATACATAAAGAAAACTACTACATTTTGTTCTGATGAGACGAGAGCTGTATAAGCTTAATGCTGGGGACACACTTACTGATATATCGGCCGTTTAATTGGTTAGGGTTAGGCTAATGGAGGGAAGGGTCAGTGTTAGGCTGCAGGCTGGGAGGGTTAGGATAAGAGTTAGGCTGTGGGAGGGGAAGATTAGGGTTAGGGTGCGGGTAGCGAAGGTTAGGGATAGGTTGTGGGAGGGGAAGGTTAGGGGAAGGCTGCGTGTAGGGAGGGTTAGGGTTAGGATGTGAGAGGGATTGGAAGGTTAGGGTTAAGCTTTTGGTAGGAAGGGTTAGGGTTAGGTAAGGTTTAGGATGCGGGAGGGGAAGATTAGGGTTAGGCTGCGGGAGGGGAAGGTTAGGGTTAGGCTGCGGGAGGGGAAGGTTAGGGTTAGGCTGCGGAAGGGGAGGGTTATGGTTGGGAGTTGCGGGAGGGGAGGGCTAGGGTTAGGCTGCGGGAGGGGAAGGTTAGGGTTAGGCTGCGGAAGGGGAGGGTTATGGTTGGGCTGCGGGAGGGGAGGGCTAGGGTTAGGCTGCGGGAGGGGAAGGTTAGGGTTAGGCTGCGGGAGGGGAAGGTTAGGGTTAGGCTGCGGAAGGGGAGGGTTATGGTTGGGTTGCGGGAGGGGAGGGCTAGGGTTAGGCTGCGGGAGGGGAAGGTTAGGGTTAGGCTGCGGGAGGGGAAGGTTAGGGTTAGGCTGCGGGAGGGGAAGGTTAGGGATAGGCTGCGGAAGGGGAGGGTTATGGTTGGGCTGCGGGAGGGGAGGGCTAGGGTTAGTCTTCGAGTAGGAAGATTTAGGGTTAGGATGCGGGAGGGGAAGGTTAGGGTTAGGCTGCGGAAGGGGAGGGTTATGGTTGGGCTGCGGGAGGGGAGGGCTAGGGTTAGTCTTCGAGTAGGGAGATTTAGGGTTAGGATGCGGGAGGGGAAGGTTAGGGTTAGGCTGTTGGTAGAGAGAGTTAGAGTTAGGCTGTAGGAGGGGAAGGTTAGGGTTAGGCTGCGGAAGGGAGAGTTAGGGTTAGGATGCGGGAGGGACAGGTTAGGGTTAGGTTGTGGGAGGAAGAGTTAGGGAAAGGCTAAAGGGTAAGTTTAACTTACCTTTTAAATAGTGTTGGGATTCAAACCATCTGGATGTTGCTGTTGGTATTCTTACTGTGACCATCCTGACTGTTGGGATCCCACATCCACCCCTCTGCACAGCTCCAGCTGTCCCTACTTCAACTGAGTTTTTAAATCTACTTTATTTAAAAATTACATGGCTCCAGCCCATTTCCAAAATGGCGTATCTTTCACACACACACACACACACACACACACACACACACACACACACACACACACACACACACACACACACACACACACACTATACACACACATTAATCAAGAAAGCTATTACATTTGCCAGGCTTCCTGCAGCAGCAGCTGAGCTCCCCATGCAGTCTGGGGGGCGGAGCTTGGGCATATGAGTGACAGCAGGACCACGGAGAAGGAGAGACTGGAGAGGGAGCGGCAGCCAGCACACTGCCTGCACGGCACCGTATCATCTCAGGTGAGAGTGCTGGAGCCGGAGGAAGCGAGGCATGGGAGAGAGGAGGCAGCTGGCAGTCTGTGACAGGAAAAAGGTTTTTCCTGTCAATGCTGTCAGTCTCCTGTGGGCCTATTTTCAAATGGGGGGCCTGGAGCCGCAGCTCCATCCGCCCCATTGTTAATCCGGCTCTGGTCTGTGTACATTTCTAATATAGGGCGGGATGTACTAATGTACATCGCCGCCCAGAGCCACGATGCTGATCGCATATGTACTAACATATGCGATCAGCATTGCGGAGGACAGCTCTTCCGATAAGAGCTGTCCTCCGCGATGCACAGCGGCAGCCTGACTTCCGGGATTCGGCCCCAGAAGTCAGTCTGCGCATGCACGGGGTGACGGGGGCGGCCGCAGGGCATGCTGGGAGGGATCCGATTGGATCCCTCACACAGCGCCGCGGAGAGAAGCCCATAGGCTTCTATGGACTATCGCCAGCTAAAGCTGGCGAACCCCGCCGCGGCGCTGACCTGGCCGCCGGGGGATAGTACATCAGGAAAATGCGGTAAACAGGGGGTTTACCGCATTTTCCGCTTAGTACATCCCGCCCATAGTGTCTGTACGTGTTTCATGCCCCTAACACATTATACAAAATTAGTCTGCCCATTGCTTGGAATGGATGGTAAACATTTTTCTCTGACGTCCTAGTGGATGCTGGGTACTCCGTAAGGACCATGGGGAATAGACGGGCTCCGCAGGAGACTGGGCACTCTTAAAAGAAAGATTAGGTACTACATCTGGTGTGCACTGGCTCCTCCCTCTATGCCCCTCCTCCAGACCCCAGTTAGAATCTGTGCCCGGCCAGAGCTGGATGCACCTAGTGGGCTCTCCTGAGCTTACTAGAAAAGAAAGTATTTGTTAGGTTTTTTATTTTCAGTGAGATCTGCTGGCAACAGACTCACTGCTACGAGGGACTGAGGGGAGAGAAGCAAACCTACCTGCTTGCAGCTAGCTTGTGCTTCTAAGGCTACTGGACACCATTAGCTCCAGAGGGATCGAACACAGGGCCCGACCTCGATCGTCCGTTCCCGGAGCCGCGCCGCCGTCCCCCTTGCAGAGCCAGAAGACGGAAGAACCCGGAGAAAATCGGCGGCTGAAGACTCCGGTCTTCAATAAGGTAGCGCACAGCACTGCAGCTGTGCGCCATTGCTCCCACAGCACACCACACGCTCCGGTCACTGGTGGGTGCAGGGCGCTGGGGGGGCACCCTGGGCTGCAATATGTATACCTTTTTTGGCAAAATGCACATAATACAGTTATAAACTGTATATGTGCCTAATCCCCCGCCATAAATATTATTAAAAAAGCGGGAGAAGCCCGCCGCTGAAGGGGCGGGGCTATCTTCCTCAGCACAGCCAGCGCCATTTTCTCTTCACAGCTCCGCTGGAAGGACGCTCCCCAGGCTCTCCCCTGCAGTATACACTACGAGAAGGGTAAAAAAGAGAGGGGGGGCACATAAATTTAGGCGCAAAAGGTGATATAAGCAGCTATTGGGGGAAAATTAACTTTCTGTTAGTGTAAATCCCTCTGTTATATAGCGCTCTGGTGTGTGCTGACATACTCCCTCTCTGTCTCCCCAAAGGACTTTGTGGGGTTCTGTCCTCAGTCAGAGCATTCCCTGTGTGCGGTGTGTCGGTACGGCTGTGTCGACATGTTTGAGAAGGACGCTTACGTGGAGGCGGAGCAGGTGCCGATAAGTGTGATGTCGCCCCCTGCGGGGCCGACACCAGAGTGGATGGATATGTGGAAGGTATTAACCGACAGTGTCAACTCCTTGCATAAAAGGTTCGATGACGCAGCTTTGGGACAACCGGCATCTCAGCCCGCGCCTGCCCAGGCATCTCAGAGGCCATCAGGGGCTCAAAAACGCCTGCTACCTCAGATGGCAGACACAGATGTCGACACGGAGTCTGACTCCAGTGTAGACGAGGATGAGACAAATGTAAAGTCCACAAGGGCCATCCGATGCATGATTACGGCAATGAAAAATGTGTTGCATATTTCTGACATTAACCCGGTTACCACTAAAAAGGGTATTATGTTTGGGGAGAAAAAGCAGCCAGTGACTTTTCCCCCATCTGATGAGTTAAATGAATTGTGTGAAGAAGTGTGGTGTTCCCCAGATAAGAAATTAGTGATTTCTAAGAGGTTACTGATGGCGTACCCTTTCCCGCCAACGGACAGGCTACGTTGGGAAACATCCCCTAGGCTGGACAAGGCGCTCACACGCTTATCAAAAAAGGTGGCACTGCCGTCTCAGGATACGGCCGCCTTAAAGGAGCCTGCAGATAGAAAGCAGGAGGCTATCCTGAAGTCTGTATATACACACTCAGGTACTATACTGAGACCTGCAATTGCTTCGGCATGGATGTGTAGTGCTGCAGCTACTTGGTCTGATTCCCTGTCAGATAACATTGATTCCCTTGACAGGGATACTATTTTGCTAACCATAGAGCATATTAAAGACGTCGTCTTATATATGAGGGATGCACAGAGGGACATTTGCCGGCTGGCATCTAGAATTAATGCAATGTCCATTTCTGCCAGGAGAGTATTATGGACTCGGCAGTGGACAGGTGATGCTGATTCTAAAAGGCACATGGAGGTTTTGCCTTATAAGGGTGAGGAATTGTTTGGGGACGGTCTCTCGGACCTCGTATCCACAGCAACAGCTGGGAAGTCGACTTTTTTACCTCAGGTTCCCTCACAGCCTAAGAAAGCACCGTATTATCAAGTACAGTCCTTTCAGCCGCAGAAAGGCAAGCGGGTCAGAGGCGCGTCCTTTCTGCCCAGAGGCAGGGGTAGAGGGAAAAAGCTGCACCAGACAGCCAGTTCCCAGGAACAGAAATCCTCCCCTGCTTCCTCTAAGTCCACCGCATGACGCTGAGGCTCCACAGGTGGAGCCAGGTGCGGTGGGGGCGCGTCTCCGGAACTTCAGCGACCAGTGGGTCCGCTCACAGGTGGATCTCTGGGTTCTACAAGTGGTATCTCAGGGAAACAAGCTGGAGTTCGAGGCGTCTCCCCCTCGCCGTTACCTCAAATCAGCCTTGCCAGCTGCTCCAAAGGAAAGGGAGGTAGTACTGGCGGCAATTCACAAGCTGTACCTTGTACCAGCAGGTGATAATCAAAGTTCCCCTCCTTCAACAGGGACGGGGTTACTATTCCACAATGTTTGTGGTACCGAAACCAGACGGTTCGGTGAGACCCATTCTAAATTTGAAATCCTTGAACACTTGTATAAGGAAGTTCAAGTTCAAAATGGAATCGCTCAGGGCGGTTATTGCAAGCCTGGAAGAGGGGGATTTTATGGTGTCACTGGACATCAAGGATGCTTACCTACATGTCCCCATTTACCCCCCTCACCAGGAGTACCTCAGGTTTGTGGTACAGGACTGTCATTACCAATTCCAGACGTTGCCGTTTGGTCTGTCCACGGCACCGAGGGTATTTGCCAAGGTAATGGCCGAAATGATGATACTCCTTCGAAAGAAGGGAGTTATCATTATCCCATACTTGGACGATCTCCTTATAAAGGCGAGGTCCAAGGAGCAGTTGTTAGTCGGAGTAGCACTATCTCGGGAAGTGCTACAACAGCACGGCTGGATTCTGAATATCCCAAAGTCGCAGCTGATTCCTACGACGCGTCTGCTGTTCTTGGGCATGATTCTGGACACAGAACAGAAGAAGGTGTTCCTCCCGGAGGAGAAGGCCCAGGAATTGTCATCTCTGGTCAGGGACCTCCTGAAACCAAAACAGGTGTCGGTGCATCACTGCACGCGAGTCTTTGGAAAGATGGTAGCTTCTTACGAAGCAATTCCCTTCGGCAGGTTCCATGCAAGGATCTTTCAGTGGGATCTGTTAGACAAGTGGTCCGGATCGCATCTTCAGATGCATCGGTTGATCACCCTGTCCCCGAGGGCCAGGGTGTCTCTGCTGTGGTGGCTACAGAGTGCTCATCTTCTCGAGGGCCGCAGATTCGGCATTCAGGACTGGGTCCTGGTGACCACGGATGCAAGCCTCCGAGGTTGGGGGGCAGTCACTCAGGGAAGAAACTTCCAAGGACAGTGGTCGAGTCAGGAGACTTCCCTACACATAAATATTCTGGAACTAAGTGCCATTTACAATGCCCTGAGTCAAGCAGTAACCCTGCTTCGAAACCAGCCGGTGCTGATTCAGTCAGACAACATCACGGCGGTCGCCCATGTAAACCGACAGGGCGGCACAAGAAGCAGGATGGCGATGGCAGAAGCCACAAGGATTCTTCGATGGGCGGAGAATCACGTGCTAGCACTGTCAGCAGTGTTCATTCCGGGTGTGGACAACTGGGAAGCAGACTTCCTCAGCAGGCACGACCTCCACCCGGGAGAGTGGGGACTTCATCCAGAAGTCTTCAAGCTGATTGTAAGTCGTTGGGAAAGGCCACAGGTGGACATGATGGCGTCCCGCCTCAACAAAAAGCTAAAAAGATATTGCGCCAGGTCAAGGGACCCTCAGGCGATAGCTGTGGACGCTCTAGTGACACCGTGGGTGTACCAGTCGGTTTATGTGTTCCTTCCTCTTCCTCTCATACCAAAGGTACTGAGGATAATAAGAAAGAGAGGAGTAAGAACTATACTCATCGTTCCGGATTGGCCAAGAAGAACTTGGTACCCGGAACTACAAGAAATGATCTCAGAGGACCCTTGGCCTCTGCCGCTCCCACAGGACCTGCTACAGCAGGGGCCCTGTCTGTTCCAAGACTTACCGCGGCTGCGTTTGACGGCATGGCGGTTGAACGCCGGATCCTAATGGAAAAGGGCATTCCAGATGAAGTCATTCCTACGCTGATTAAAGCTAGGAAGGATGTGACAGCAAAACATTATCACCGCATATGGCGAAAATATGTTGCTTGGTGTGAGGCCAGGAAGGCCCCAACAGAGGAATTTCAGCTGGGTCGATTTCTGCACTTCCTACAGTCAGGAGTGACTATGGGCCTAAAATTGGGATCCATTAAAGTCCAGATTTCGGCCCTGTCTATTTTCTTTCAAAAAGAACTGGCTTCACTGCCTGAGGTTCAGACGTTTGTTAAGGGAGTGCTGCATATTCAGCCCCCTTTTGTGCCTCCAGTGGCACCTTGGGATCTTAACGTTGTGTTGGATTTCCTGAAATCCCACTGGTTTGAGCCACTTAAGACCGTGGAGCTAAAGTATCTCACGTGGAAAGTGGTCATGTTATTGGCCTTAGCTTCGGCTAGACGTGTGTCAGAATTGGCGGCTTTGTCCTGTAAAAGCCCATGGGGGTCATTCCGAGTTGTTCGCTCGCAAGCAGATTTTAGCAGATTTGCTCATGCTAAGCCGCCGCCTACTGGGAGTGAATCTTAGCATCTTAAAATTGCGAACGATGTATTCGCAATATTGCGATTACACACCTCGTAGCAGTTTCTGAGTAGCTTCAGACTTACTCGGCATTTGCGATCAGTTCAGTGCTTGTCGTTCCTGGTTTGACGTCACAAACACACCCAGCGTTCGCCCAGACACTCCCCCGTTTCTCCGGCCACTCCTGCGTTTTTTCCGGAAACGGTAGCGTTTTTTCCCACACGCCCATAAAACGGCCTGTTTCCGCCCAGTAACACCCATTTCCTGTCAATCACATTACGATCGCCAGAACGATGAAAAAGCCGTGAGTAAAAATCCTAACTGCATAGCAAATTTACTTGGCGCAGTCGCAGTGCGGACATTGCGCATGCGCACTAAGCGGAAAATCGCTGCGATGCGAAGATTTTTACCGAGCGAACAACTCGGAATGACCCCCCATATCTGATTTTCCATATGGACAGGGCAGAATTGAGGACTCGTCCCCGATTTCTCCCTAAGGTGGTATCAGCGTTTCATTTGAACCAACCTATTGTGGTGCCTGCGGCTACTTGGGACTTGGAGGATTCCAAGTTGCTGGACGTAGTCCGGGCCCTGAAAATCTATGTTTCCAGGACGGCTAGAGTCAGGAAAACCGACTCACTGTTTATCCTGCATGCACCCAACAAGCTGGGTGCTCCTGCTTCTAAGCAGACTATTGCTCGCTGGATCTGTAGCACGATTCAGCAGGCTCATTCTGCGGCTGGACTGCCGCATCCTAAATCTGTAAAAGCCCATTCCACGAGGAAGGTGGTCTCTTCTTGGGCGGCTGCCCGAGGGGTCTCGGCTTTACAACTTTGCCGAGCTGCTACTTGGTCGGGATCAAACACTTTTGCAAAATTCTACAAGTTTGATACCCTGGCTGAGGAGGACCTTGAGTTTGCTCATTCGGTGCTGCAGAGTCATCCGCACTCTCCCGCCCGTTTGGGAGCTTTGGTATAATCCCCATGGTCCTTACGGAGTACCCAGCATCCACTAGGACGTCAGAGAAAATAAGAATTTACTCACCGGTAATTCTATTTCTCGTAGTCCGTAGTGGATGCTGGGAGCCCGTCCCAAGTGCGGACTTTCTGCAATACATGTATATAGTTATTGCTTAACCATAGGGTTTTGTTATGAGCCATCTGTTAAATGAGGCTCAGTTGTTGTTCATACTGTTAACTGGGTATAGTTATCACAAGTTGTACAGTGTGATTGGTGTGGCTGGTATGAGTCTTACCCTGGATTCCAAATCCTTTCCTAGTAATGTCAGCTCTTCCGGGCACAGTTTCCCTAACTGAGGTCTGGAGGAGGTGCATAGAGGGAGGAGCCAGTGCACACCAGATGTAGTACCTAATCTTTCTTTTAAGAGTGCCCAGTCTCCTGCGGAGCCCGTCTATTCCCCATGGTCCTTACGGAGACCCAGCATCCACTACGGACTACGAGAAATAGAATTACCGGTGAGTAAATTCTTATTTTTACAGATCTCAGGCTTACCGACTTTCCAGCAGTGACGTGCGGTGAGGTCAATGGCTGGGGAGGCACCAAGTAACGCCCTGTCCTCAGGGCCAGATTATAGGATTGGGGGTGGATAAAGTGGACTCCCTCCAAGCCCACCCCCTTGAATCCACCACTGCAGCTCCCTGCAACCCTGTCACCCTTGAGGGTTTCTGATGTGGGTGTGAGCTGCCCCCCTGCCCACATTAATTCCATTCACTCTACAACCTCCTCCCCCTAACCTGGGTCCATGTGCCACCGGTGCTGCTGCGGAGGCTGCTGCCTGGGAGAGGGCAGTGGAGGAAGGGAGAGTGCGCTTCCAGACACACTTGGCTCTGCCCCCCGGCGGGGTAACGGAGGAGAATACAGCGCCGCTCAACTGCTGCTCCAGATCACCGCACGGCTGCATAAGGCTCTGCCCGGCAGGGTAAAGGAGGAGAGCACCATGCGACTGACCTGCTGGACCATCCGCGGAGATCACCACACGACACGGCTGCTCTGCCCAGCAGGGTAAGGTAGGAGGTCACCGCACGGCTGTTACTGCTGCTGGGGTCAGGTTCCCACGACCCACAGCGCGGAGATCAGTGATGCCACCGCGTATAGGTGATTAGACCAGCGGATCCAGCACTGGATCCGCTGTCCAATCACATCTGTCCCCGGCAACGAGGCACTTATACAAGTGCCGCTTTCTCCGCTTTTTTCAATGGGCTTTGACAGCCCAGTGCTTGGCCCCACCCCCCGCATTATCCCCATTCCCGTTGTAAACGGGAGGCACTGTTAACAGTGCCTCCTAAACTATTTCAATCTATTTAAATGATTAGAATAATATAACGAAGATACTTATGACACAGAATATTATTTTAATCATTAATGGCACTGCCTCCCCTGCTTTCCCTGACTGCACGTCCCTGCTGTCCAGCTGCCCCATGCGGGAGGGCGCAGCCGGTCGACATTGCAGGGGGCGTGGCCTCACCAAGTGTGGGCAGTACAGGGGTGTCTATGCGTGATTGCATCATTGTGGCCCCTCCCCCTGCCATTCAATGCCCTGATTACCGGCATTGAATAGCAGGGGACAGAACTACAATGATGCTAGTCAGCGCGAATCGCGTCATCTGCCTCTCCGGACAACCTACTATGAAGGTCGGCTGTAGGGGGGCTGTGGGAGTGAGGCCAGATCTGGGAGAATTGCCTACTGTACCTTTCTGGGGGGCCGAGAGCAATACCCGATTTTCAGGAGCCTCAAGACCGATCCGGAAAGTTAGGCAAGTATGCATGAAATAAATAAAACACTCACCATACAGATTACCAACCTGCTGCTGCCACATATAAAAAATAGGGATTATTGTCCCATAAAAACAATGGATCACTAGAATATATAAAATGGAATTTAGAAGAAGCTCACTTCTTTCATTGCCAGTACATTCACTGGAAAAGGGTCTATTCTGCTGTGCCAGGAGGGAATGAGAGAAGCTTGATACAGTATACTGTAGGAATACATATGAATTATGATAAATATTTCAGCAGGTTTATTGTGGAGCTGAATGAGAACATCAAAAAATCCTTGGAAACTGAACACCAAATTCTGTGATGATCTCTTCCTAGAGAGAGTCTGATGTCCCCGGCGCAGTTTGCAAACAAGAGAACCAAACAGCACAATATAAAACATAACTCATTCATGTCCTGAAATGGAATAAAATTATATTCCCTGCCCGTAAAGTTGAGGACAATTTGACGTTGTGTCGCACGGCTTAAACAATGTAGACAGTTTAGCTGCGTTGCCAGTAATATCTGCGCTTGCACATAAAATAAGTAAATATTTCGCTGAAGTGTTTTCTACAAACACCATCAATACGTTACAGACAATAAATTATGTTTACGGACATAAAATGAGAACATCCGTTGTTACAGTTACTTCTTCATTCTTTCTATTCTCGCACACGATTACAATGTGGCCGTTATTGTACAACCGCAAGGAAGTGGCTGTGTAATACTGTACAAATATTGGGGGTTATTCCGAGTTATTAGCAAACAAACATAGTTAGCACTTGGGCAAAACCATGCTGCATTGCAGGTGGGCAGATGTAACATGTGCAGAGAGAGTTAGATTTGGGTGGGGTTGGTTCAAACTGAAATCTAAAAAGAAAGCAGACAGTATTTACCATGTACAGAAACCATATAACCCACCCAAATCTAAATGGGTGTGGTTCGTTTTATCGACAGTGTCTAGGTCGACAATGTTTAGGTCGACCACTATAGGTCGACAGTCACTAGGTCGACATGGATGGAAGGTCGACAGGGTTTCTAGGTCGACATGTGCTAGGTCGACAGGTCTAAAGGTCGACATGAGGATTTTATTTTTTTGTGTCGTTTTCTTCGTAGAGTGACTGGGATCCCAAATTAGTGCACCGCGACCCCTCGCATGGCTCGCTTCAGGCATGGTGCCTTCGCTCCGCTACCGCTTCGCTCGGCACAGATTACCGTTCCAATCGTAGTCCACGTGGATCGTTAAGTATGAAAAAATCCAAAAAAAGAAAAAAAATGTGAAAAACTCATGTCGACCTTTAGACCTGTCGACCTAGAAACCCTGTCGACATTACATCCATGTCGACCTAGTGACTGTCGACCTATAGTGGTCGACCTAAACATTGTCGACCTAGACACTGTCGATCTTCAGACCGGATCCCATCTAAATCTCTCTGCACATATTACATCTGCCCCACCAGAAGTGCAGCATTGTTTTCTCCAACTGCGAGCGATCACACATGCGCAGGCCCACATTTATTGGATTAGTACGTAAACAGGACCATAGCTGTGTAACCTTACAGCTGTTCTAAAAGTGTGTACACGGATTTTTGCAGCAATTTGGTGTTGATATAGTGACAAATGTATTCATATAGTAACCATTAAGGGTCATTCAGATCTGATCGTAGATGTGCTAAATTTAGCTAATCTACGATCAGTTGTCAGGCTCTGCCCCCACGCAAGGGTGCAAAAGCCGTGTTCCGGGTCGTAGTGGCAATGTGTGATGTCACACAGCCGCCGCAGGCCCGCCCCCCCAATGGTCCGCACATGCCTCCGTGGTCCAGACCACACCCTGCCAACGGCGCTCGGACGCCACTGGCACGCCCCCTCCCGCCCTGCAACTGCCTCTGCTTGTCAGTCAGGCAGAGGCGATCACAGCGCAGAGATGCACGTGCGGCGCGGCCGCTGCGCATGCGCAAACATAAAAAAATTCAGACTGCGATTGCTGCCGCTGCAGCGATCCAATCTGAATTACCCCCATAGTAACATAGTTAATGAGGTTGAAAATACACAAATTGTCCATCGAGTTCAACCTGTAATTCTTACCGTTATCTGTATGTAACTATAGTTTAACTATAATGATGACCCAGATGAAGTTATGTTTTAAGTCTAACAACTATAATTCGTGCTGTATCTAAAATACATTCATTTTAAAGACTATATACTTGGATATATTTTTCAGTTAGAAATGTATCTAATCCATTTTTAAACTTATTGACCGAGTCCACCATTACTACCTTCTCAAGTCAAAGTCCAGAACTCAGTTGAATCAGTATCTGTGGCACTAACTGAAAATTGATCCCACCCTTGTCATCCAACCAACTTGAACAACCAAAAATGGGCAAATATCACTCCCAAACATCGTGTGAACCTGGTAGATACTTACCCCAACAGATTTAAAGCAAACAGTGGTTCTACAAGTACTAGGCTGCAGGGCTTGAATCATACTCATCGGCTCTATTGTCTCCTCCCTGGGCTTTTCCCAGGGAAAAGACGCTACTGGACACATCAGGGGGCGGAGCCGTACACTTCTGTCATTAGGCTCCGCGCCAACACAAAAATGCCACCATCTGCGTGTCCCTGAGTAGGAGGCGGAGCTAAAATTATGCGATTTGTGTCGCTTAGCTCCACATGGATCATAATACCGGCACCGCAATTCCGACTGCCGGCATCCTGATTGTTAGAATGCCAAGGTGGGTTAGAGCTAGGATGCGGATGTGTGGTAGGGGTAAGGTTTAGGCTGCAGGGGGAGGGTTAGGGATAGGCTGCGAGGAGGGAGGGTTAGGCTTAGGCACTAAGAAGGGGGCGTTAGTGTTAGACTGTGGGGAGGGAAGGTTAGAGTTAGGCACCACCGGGGAGGGTTAGGGTTAGGCTGCGGGAGGGGGGTGGGGGGTGGGGGTTAGGCTGCAGGGGGATTAGGGTTAAACTACCTACCTACCAGGTGTCAAGATTCTGCATGTTGGGATGCCACTGTCGGTATTCTCACCAATGGCATCACAAGCCCTGGGATCCCGATACCATCCCTTTTCTGATGCTTAGGGTGTTTCCATGCAGTATTGGTAAGGGAGATGCAAATTTTGAGACTCATAATAATTATATGGAATTTTGTAGAATTTAATACATAGAGCCAGTCTGTGCCAATCATCATCATCATCAGCAGCAGCAGCAGCACGGATCTTGCACCAGCAGGGAGGCAGGCACAAACAGATCAGCCTCCCCCTACATAGGGCCTAATTCAGACTCGATTGCTGCAAGGGCAGCGATCGCAGTCTGAAGCCCTTTCTGGAGTGCGTTTGCGCTGCGGGCGCACTGCACTTGCGCACCCAGTGAGATGCGAAAGCATCTCACTGGTGCAATCGCCTGGTGCAAAGGCGGGACGGGAGGGGGCATGCCAACGGCGTTAGAACGCCGTTGTGGGGGGCGCAGTCCAGACAACTCAGGTGTGTCCGGACCATTGTTGGGGCGAGCCGCAGTGGCTGCGTTTTGCACCTTTGCGGGGGCGGGAGGGGGGGTGGTAGGGCTCGGCATGTGGGGTGGACTGGCCATGTGCTGGGTGTCCACCCGCATGTCTCTGCTCTGAATCGGGCCCATACTATGTAAGGTGCAATAACACATACTTAGTACAGATTTGTCAGTCTGCTCCTACACTGTACATCTGTGCCTGTATAGCAGGCTTTTTCAACTAGTGTGCCGCAACCAGTTGCAAGGTGTGCCGCGGAGCCAGAGCCACTTCCTGCACCTTCAGAGTAAACTGTTGACTTGAAGATGCGGCGGTGTGATATCATAGGTCACGGCCGCCGCATCTCACGACCCAGGCAGCCCACACGCCTGCACACACATCTTCCAGTTCCTGCCTGCATATACAGCTTTCCTTGACCACCCACATCCACACCTGCCTGACCGCCCGCTGCTGAGTATTCGCAGCACTTCACTATGAACAATCCCCACCACTGAGGGACAGGAAGGAGGACAGCTGACCGGTAGGGGCAATTTTTTTTTCTCCTCTGGGGAACAATAGGATTTATGTGGGGAGAATAAGGATTTGTGCATTTATGGGGGGAGCAATGTAAAGAATTCATGTGGGGAGCAATAGGATTTATGTAGGGAGCAATATGATTTATGTGGGGAGCAATGTGATTGTTTTTTCTGTGTAGGCCAATGTATGTGTGGATTTTTTTTTTTTTTACCATGAGGGTCAATGTGTGTTTTTTGTTTTTTTTCTGTGGGGAACTGATGGTGTGCCTTGGCAATTTTAAAATATTGTTCGGTGTGCAGCGAGTAAAAAAAAGGTTGAAAATCACTGCTGTATAGGGACTACAAAGTGCTTCTCTATTCTGCAAATACTCAAAAGAACACAACTGTGCACTTCCCTGGTGAACTTTACATGAGTCTTTTAGGTAATTAAGAAATTTGTACATTTCTTTCGTTGAGCAAACTGGGCAATCTATATTTTCCTACAATTGCACCAAACCTGACATACAGTAGAAGTAAGTTAGAAGTAACAAGTGGGATTTTAAGAAGTTGAAAACTCCATGAAACATGAGGTTCTCAGTTTTGACCTTGGTGTTTCCCTTTTTATCGAAATTTTGCCCAGATTCTTCTTTGAAGGAACACTCCGTGCATATGGCGTCTCGTCGCGGATTCTGAGCGGTTTATATAGATTAAAATTGCAAGAACATTATGCGCAGTTTTGTTCATGTGTAGATCAGTGAGACTTGGCACATTTCATCGTAAATTTGTTTAGAATACTAATGTCACTTACATCTTAAAACTGACAATTGATGAGCACTGAATAATTCATTACGCTACAGGAACAAGTCTGATCATCAGATGTCTTCAAACTATGTCATGATTTTCCAGAACGAACCGTATTTTAAATATTAATCTATTCATAATGGCATTACTCCCTTATATATTAAGGGCATAGCTGAATCATAAAACCCAGGCACTGGGGGAGGGGGGGAAACATTTTAAAAAACAAAATAAAAAACTGTCTTTTTCATTTATTTTCTAGGCATCTCAACAAAAAGGCTTAATCAGTTCTGCAAATGATTCATTGTTTTATCATTGCTTAATGTAACTGACAATAAATTGGCTGGATACTCTTACTTTTACTAGCTGGAAAATACAATACAGGTATAACGCCGCAGGTAAGCGTGTTTCGGCTTGGTGGTTGTCACAGATACAGTGGGAGGAGCTTGTGCTGCATGACGGTTGTCAGAGAAGTAGTGGGTAAGACTTGTTCGGCTTAGATAATATGTAATAGAGTTGGATGATCTCGTGTTGGCTGGCTGTTAATAGAAATGTGATGAAAGAAACACGTGACGCTTGGTCATTATGGGGCTTAATCACAGTTGGACGCAAACTGGAAAAAGTATATAGCTTTGTGTCTGGACAAACAATGCTGCAAAGCAAGGGGTGGGTTGGTATCGGGACCCCGAGGTTTGTATGCTCTGTGGTCCATACCACTGGCGTATTTGTAATGGGTGCAGTGTGTGTGGTGCACACGGGCCCCCGGGGATCCTGGGGGGCCCACACCGCACACACTGCATCCATTAATAGAAATACTTACCCTCCGGAGTCCCGCAGCGCAGCAGCAAAAACTGGCGAAAAAACTGGGAAAATGGAGCTGCGCCATTTTCCTGGTGTTTCGCGCATGCGCAGTAGGTAAATCACTGGGGAAATGGCTGTCACGCCATTTTCCCGGAGATCTGCGCATGCACTGTAGACTCTGGGACAGTGCTAGGGTCTTCTAGGGACCCTAGTGAGCAGAGTCTGCACAGCGCTGCCGGCTAGAGAGGAAGGGGCCCAACCAGAGCCTGCACACGGGCCTCCTCTCTAGAAACACCCCTGGTCCATACATTCATTTGTGTTGCCACTTTATTTAATTTCAAACAGTGGGGGATATGTACTAAACCTTACAGAGTGATAAAGTGGAGAGAGATAAAGTAGCAGCCAATCAGCTCCTAACTGCCATGTTACAGGCTGAGTTTGAAAAATGACAATTAGGAGCTGATTGGCTGGTACTTTACCTGCGTCCACTTTATCTCCATCCAAGGCTTAGTAAATAGACACCAAAGTACTAACCAATCAGGTAGTATTACTTTTCAAACAGCCTGTAACATAGCAGTTAGGAAGCAGATTGGCTGGTACTTTACCTTTCTCCACTTTATCACTCTCCAAGGCTTTGTACATATCCCCCATTGTTTGAAATAAAATAAAGCGGCAACACAAATGAATGTATGGACCACAGAGCAGTAAATATACCTTCTATTAATCTCTCATGATTCCATTAACCAACTCAATTTATCTTTTACCAGATTTTCTAGCATTTCGGAAGGTGACCTCATTTAAAGGTTATTGGAAGCAATCGCAGCTCATATATTTCTTTGAAAAACTGGCGCTCTCTCTTTATATGGCTGGACATGATTCAAACACGGAATGTGCTTCTTCAGCCAGTTCCGTTAGAATATGTTGATATTTGATTTTACCTCAATTATTCATGAACTTTATTATAGAGCCCGTTCAGCTTATTTAAATTTCAATTCGATCTGCTCATTGCCGGCGGATCGCGGCTTAAAATCAGTACAGGACAATTAATCAAGTCAGAGCATAGATTCATTTGTTTCAGCAGCTGATCTTCAATTTTAAAAAAAATACACAGAGCTGGATCACACGTAGGTTTTAGCGCACTTCATTTTAAAAATAAATAAGGTGGTTTTATCAAGAGAATCAAAGAGAGGAAAATGATTTAGTATTTTATTTATTTAGGAATAGAAGAAACATTTGGCATCTGATAATAAATGTATAATCAGTGATGGGCGATTCAGGCCGTCACAGAATTCATGAGTCTTCTGCAGCTGTGATTCATTAAATGCTGCATTCTAATTGTGTAGGTCACACCATTGCATTGCGAAATATTAACATGGATTGATGAGTTTAAAAAGCCTCATGTTCTATTTTTCATGCTTAACAGTTAACACGCATTACCTTTGCAATCGCATGTAATACATGAAAATATTTGTGATGCAATGTCATATGTCAAATTCCTTCTACTTCTTCTTCGTCTGCTTCTCCTCCTCATCCTCCTCCTCGATCATCTTCTTCTTCTTCTTCTTCTTCTTCTTCTTCTTCTTCTCCTTCTTCTTCATCATCTCTTTCTTCTTCTTCTTCTTCTTCTTCTCCATACAACTATCCTCAAATAGCCCCGTTTGGCGAGCCATGGACTTTCTGACATAGCTGCGCCATGCGTGCCAGCAGAGACTTTTTCACGAAAAATGTAACTTATTCGCATCACTAATGCGACAAAAGTACAATGCATGGGTACCCTGAAAACTGACGCTGGCACTTCATGTACATATGTGTGCGACTCTAATCTGGGTAAAACAGCTGATATGAGTGACGCATGCCATGCCTCACAGCATGGAGAAAGTATGAAAGTCTGGGAATTGCTATCTGTGGCGGAGTACACACCGTCACAAATCAGGTAAGTATATACACTTACCGATCTGCCACTCAATGTGTCAGACAGGACACCCAGCTGGGTAGGGTTCCAGTATGAATGGCCAACCATGTTATGTTCGACAGTCAATAGGTCGACCACTATTGGTCGACATAGGCATGGTCGACATGGACAAATGGTCGACACATGAAAATGGTTGACACATGAAAAGTCAACACATGAAAAGGTCGACATGAGTTGTTTTCACTTTTTTTGGTGTCGTTTTCTGCGTAAAGTGATGGGGAACCCCAATTAGTGCACCGCGTCCCCTCGCATGGCTCGCTTCACTCACCATGCTTCAGGCAAGGTGCCTCACTCCGCTACCGCTTTGCTCGGCACAGATTACCGTTCCCAATCGTAGTCCACGTGGATCGTAAAGTATGGAAAAGTTCCCCAAAATATTTTTTTTTAAAAAAACTCATGTCGACCTTTTCATGTGTCGACCTTTCATGTGTCGACCATTTTCATGTGTCGACCATGTCAATGTCGACCAATAGTGGTCGACCTAATGACTGTCGACCATAACATGGGTGACCATCCAAACGGATACCGCTGGGCAGGCACTTTAGTTTGCCGGCCGGCTGTAGTTTCAGCCCTAACAGCAAGTGTACGGGCGGTAGGCAGATCGCTCATACACACACATGGGGCAATATACAGATGGAGCTTCGCTCATCTAGCCTTCTCTGCTGCGCCCTGGTGCACCAAGGTTTATTAGCATAAGCCTTTCATCTATTGTTCTCAGCTGCAATACAATACAGAGAGAACAATACAGCAGGGGATTAAGTCCGACAGCCCTGGCTCACTTAATCCTAGTAAAGGGATAGATGAGCAGGGCTCCATCTGTATCTTTAGATGCAATGTCTGTAAATAAGTTAACGTCTTTCACAGACATATCGGGTGTACACATCCACCAACGGGCTCGCGATATGTCTTCTCAAACGGCTAATATATCGCCTCGTGTGTACCCGGCTTGTCACACTATGTGTCTTTAAAGGCCGGGTGTATGAGGACACTTATGTAATGCAAATGTCACTGCCTCTCTAGTGTTATATAGAGGCACCGTGAAAAATTTTAACTAAACTTGAAAAGTATGTTTTACCTTTCAGGTACTTTCATGTGCTCTCCTATAACAATACAATGAAGTTACGCTGCTGTAAGGGATCTATGCATTTAAAATACAGTATATACTGTACAGTAGGTTCTTTTCAATGCTAACGTTGCAATTTTTTGTAAAAAAAATAACAAAACTATGCAAACGAAGAGTTTATTTAGAACAATCTCAGAAATAATGGAGAAACAAATTACAGGCTCTTGTTAATTACTGGCACAAATTGTATCCCATTTAATCTATTTGGGTCCCCACAAAGACATATTATGATATATTTTTAGTGATATACAGTATTTTAAACACCGATATGCAGGCAATGAATGGCGGAATATATTTAATTTAAAATGCGATGCTTGATACATCCCGTCCAAGGGGAGAATTAATACGATCACTGAGTTTATGTGACAAGAGGGGAGATAAATCAAACTTTGGAGAAGGATAGTGAATAAGTTGTCCATAGCTTCTACCTATCACTTACAGTATCTAGAACAGTCTATAAAATGACAATTAGAAACTAATTGGTTGCTATGGGCAACCTCTCCACTTTATTTCTCTGTCAGATTTGGTTTATCTCCCAGTGGTGGATTAAGAAAGCATGACCCAGTGCATTCCCGGTGTAGACTAGGGGTAAATATACTAAAATGGGAGTTGTATTTTTTTTTTTTTTTTTTCAAAACAATGTTTATTGAAGAAAGGTAAAGATATGTGTACAAAATTCCATGTCTGGATTCATAGTGGAAAAATACAGAAAGTGGTAATACAGGTTGAGTCTCCCTTATCCAAAATGCTTGGGACCAGAGGTATTTTGGATATGGGATTTTTCCGTATTTTGGAATAATTGCATACCATAATGAGATATCATGGTGATGGGACCTAAATCTAAGCACAGAATGCATTTATGTTACATATACACCTTATACACACAGCCTGAAGGTCATTTTAGCCAATATTTTTTATAACTTTGTGCATTAAACAAAGTGTGTGTACATTCACACAATTCATTTATGTTTCATATACACCTTATACACACAGCCTGAAGGTCATTTAATACAATATTTTTAATAACTTTGTGTATTAAACAAAGTTTGTGTACATTGAGCCATCAAAAAACAAAGGTTTCACTATCTCACTCTCACTCAAAAAAGTCCGTATTTCGGAATATTCCGTATTTCGGAATATTTGGATATGGGATACTCAACCTGTATGAGGTAGTTTAGGGTCATACAGTTATAGTCCGGTATGTGGAAAAAGCATGTAAAGTTACATATAATGCAAGTAAGTAGGTAACAAATATTCGCCATAGATAATATTCCATTCCTACCATCCAGGATTGGCATATCGCTTAGTGAGATGCGAGCACTCTCATTAAAGGAACTTGAAAGTACCTAGTAGTATTAAACATCTGTTATAAAGCTCAATATCTGACCGCTTAGACACCTAGCATCTGGTATTCCACTACGGATAAGGAGAAAGATGACACAAAATGTAGAACTAAAAACCCTTCTTCAAACAATTTTCTATTTTACGAAGAAGAATGTTTAGATGGATATTGAAATCTTATAGGTTGTAGAGGGAAGAGAAATGAGATGAGGAAGAAAGAAAGGGGGAGGGGGAAAGATGGGAGAAGGAATGAGGGGAGGGGGGTGAACAAGACATAAAACAAGACAACAAATAGCATCGTTCCCTACAGGAAAATTTATACCATAGGGTTGGTAGATTGCATATACGTCCTGTCAGCTGCGTAATGTGGGTTATCTTATTTCAAACCTAGCAGAGTTAATGGCTCAACCAATCTGTCTATATAAGTACCAAGTAGTGGGTTCAAAGATTTTCTGGATTCTGACTGAGTTGAGTGGCATCATCAAAGCTTTGTATAACAGTTTCCCATTTCCTATAGAATCTAGGGGCCCCCGACTCTATATCTGGCACTAGAGCCTGTCGCTCGTAGAATATGTTGTTTAGCAGAGAGGTTCTCAATTCTGCAATAGATGGGGAATGTCTATGTAACCAATGGGTGAGGATTAGTTTTTTGGCGATAGTAAGGATTACTGTCAGGGTAGGTATAATCTTTTGTTTGTGTGATCCCAGGTCCCAATCCGAAAAGCAGTAAAATAGGCACGCGGTAGGGAGCTTGCTAATGCGAATTGAAAAGATATCATTAACATGGTTTATCAGTTTGTCCCAAAAAGTTCTTATTTTCCTGCAGGCCCAGAAGTTATGATAGTAGGTGGCCTCAGCCATCCCACATTTAAAACATCGACCCGTAGAGGCCTGTGTGAAATAGGAATGCTGTTTCGGGGATATGTAGGCTCTAGTTAGGAATTTGAGGTGGGTTTCCTGTAAAGCTGCAGATTTTAAGTATTTAAATTAGAGATGAGCGGGTTCGGTTTCTCTGAATCCGAACCCGCACGAACTTCATGTTTTTTTTCACGGGTCCGAGCGACTCAGATCTTCCCGCCTTGCTCGGTTAACCCGAGCGCGCCCGAACGTCATCATGACGCTGTCGGATTCTCGCGAGACTCGGATTCTATATAAGGAGCCGCGCGTCGCCGCCATTTTCACACGTGCATTGAGATTGATAGGGAGAGGACGTGGCTGGCGTCCTCTCCATTTAGATTAGAAGAGAGAGAGAGAGAGAGAGAGAGAGAGAGAGAGAGATTGACCTGATTTACTGGAGCTTAGGAGTACTGTAGAAGTGTAGAGAGTGCAGAGTTTACTAGTGACTGACCACAGTGACCACCAGACAGTGCAGTTTTATTTAATATATCCGTTCTCTGCCTGAAAAAAACGATACACACAGTGACTCAGTCACATACCATATCTGTGTGCACTGCTCAGCCCAGTGTGCTGCATCATCTATGTATATATATCTGACTGTGCTCAGCTCACACAGCTTATAATTGTGGGGGAGACTGGGGAGCACTGCAGTGCCAGTTAATAGTTATAGGTTATAGCAGGAGCCAGGAGTACATATTATATTAAAATTAAACAGTGCACACTTTTGCTGCAGGAGTGCCACTGCCAGTGTGACTGACCAGTGACCTGACCACACTGACCACCAGTATAGTTAGTAGTATACTATATTGTGTGATTGCCTGAAAAAGTTAAACACTCGTCGTGTGACTTCACTTGTGTGGTGTTTTTTTTTTTATTCTATAAAAAACTCATTCTGCTGACAGACAGTGTCCAGCAGGTCCGTCATTATATAATATATACCTGTCCGGCTGCAGTAGTGATATATATATATTTTTTATATCATTATTTATCATCCAGTCGCAGCAGACACAGTACGGTAGTTCACGGCTGTAGCTACCTCTGTGTCGGCACTCGGCAGTCCGTCCATAATTGTATACCACCTACCCGAGGTTTTTTTTTCTTTCTTCTTTATACATACATACTACTACATCTCTTTATCAACCAGTCTATATTAGCAGCAGACACAGTATGGTAGTTCACGGCTGTAGCTACCTCTGTGTCGGCACTCGGCAGTCCGTCCATAATTGTATACCACCTACCCGTGGTTTTTTTTTCTTTCTTCTTTATACATACATACTACTACATCTCTTTATCAACCAGTCTATATTAGCAGCAGACACAGTACAGTACGGTAGTTCACGGCTGTAGCTACCTCTGTGTCGGCACTCGGCAGTCCGTCCATAATTGTATACCACCTACCCGTGGTTTTTTTTTCTTTCTTCTTTATACATACATACTACTACATCTCTTTATCAACCAGTCTATATTAGCAGCAGACACAGTACGGTAGTTCACGGCTGTAGCTACCTCTGTGTCGGCACTCGGCAGTCCGTCCATAATTGTATACCACCTACCCGTGGTTTTTTTTTCTTTCTTCTTTATACATACATACTACTACATCTCTTTATCAACCAGTCTATATTAGCAGCAGACACAGTACAGTACGGTAGTTCACGGCTGTAGCTACCTCTGTGTCGGCACTCGGCAGTCCGTCCATAATTGTATACCACCTACCCGTGGTTTTTTTTTCTTTCTTCTTTATACATACATACTACTACATCTCTTTATCAACCAGTCTATAATAGCAGCAGACACAGTACAGTACGGTAGTTCACGGCTGTAGCTACCTCTGTGTCGGCACTCGGCAGTCCGTCCATAATTGTATACCACCTACCCGTGGTTTTTTTTTCTTTCTTCTTTATACATACATACTACTACATCTCTTTATCAACCAGTCTATATTAGCAGCAGACACAGTACAGTACGGTAGTTCACGGCTGTAGCTACCTCTGTGTCGGCACTCGGCAGTCCGTCCATAATTGTATACTAGTATCCATCCATCTCCATTGTTTACCTGAGGTGCCTTTTAGTTGTGCCTATAAAAATATGGAGAACAAAAATGTTGAGGTTCCAAAATTAGGGAAAGATCAAGATCCACTTCCACCTCGTGCTGAAGCTGCTGCCACTAGTCATGGCCGAGACGATGAAATGCCAGCAACGTCGTCTGCCAAGGCCGATGCCCAATGTCATAGTACAGAGCATGTCAAATCCAAAACACCAAATATCAGTAAAAAAAGGACTCCAAAACCTAAAATAAAATTGTCGGAGGAGAAGCGTAAACTTGCCAATATGCCATTTACCACACGGAGTGGCAAGGAACGGCTGAGGCCCTGGCCTATGTTCATGGCTAGTGGTTCAGCTTCACATGAGGATGGAGGCACTCAGCCTCTCGCTAGAAAAATGAAAAGACTCAAGCTGGCAAAAGCAGTAGCACCGCAAAGAACTGTGCGTTCTTCGAAATCCCAAATCCACAAGGAGAGTCCAATTGTGTCGGTTGCGATGCCTGACCTTCCCAACACTGGACGTGAAGAGCATGCGCCTTCCACCATTTGCACGCCCCCTGCAAGTGCTGGAAGGAGCACCCGCAGTCCAGTTCCTGATAGTCAGATTGAAGATGTCAGTGTTGAAGTACACCAGGATGAGGAGGATATGGGTGTTGCTGGCGCTGGGGAGGAAATTGACCAGGAGGATTCTGATGGTGAGGTGGTTTGTTTAAGTCAGGCACCCGGGGAGACACCTGTTGTCCGTGGGAGGAATATGGCCGTTGACATGCCTGGTGAAAATACCAAAAAAATCAGCTCTTCGGTGTGGAGGTATTTCAACAGAAATGCGGACAACAGGTGTCAAGCCGTGTGTTCCCTTTGTCAAGCTGTAATAAGTAGGGGTAAGGACGTTAACCACCTCGGAACATCCTCCCTTATACGTCACCTGCAGCGCATTCATAATAAGTCAGTGACAAGTTCAAAAACTTTGGGTGACAGCGGAAGAAGTCCACTGACCAGTAAATCCCTTCCTCTTGTAACCAAGCTCATGCAAACCACCCCACCAACTCCCTCAGTGTCAATTTCCTCCTTCCCCAGGAATGCCAATAGTCCTGCAGGCCATGTCACTGGCAATTCTGACGATTCCTCTCCTGCCTGGGATTCCTCCGATGCATCCTTGCGTGTAACGCCTACTGCTGCTGGCGCTGCTGTTGTTGCTGCTGGGAGTCGATGGTCATCCCAGAGGGGAAGTCGTAAGACCACTTTTACTACTTCCACCAAGCAATTGACTGTCCAACAGTCCTTTGCGAGGAAGATGAAATATCACAGCAGTCATCCTACTGCAAAGCGGATAACTGAGGCCTTGGCATCCTGGGTGGTGAGAACCGTGGTTCCGGTATCCATCATTACTGCAGAGCCAACTAGAGACTTGTTGGAGGTACTGTGTCCCCGGTACCAAATACCATCTAGGTTTCATTTCTCTAGGCAGGCGATACCGAAAATTTACACAGACCTCAGAAAAAGAGTCACCAGTGTCCTAAAAAATGCAGCTGTACCCAATGTCTACTTAACCACGGACATGTGGACAAGTGGAGCAGGGCAGGGTCAGGACTATATGACTGTGACAGCCCACTGGGTAGATGTATGGACTCCCGCCGCAAGAACAGCAGCGGCGGCACCAGTAGCAGCATCTCGCAAACGCCAACTCTTTCCTAGGCAGGCTACGCTTTGTATCACCGGTTTCCAGAATACGCACACAGCTGAAAACCTCTTACGGCAACTGAGGAAGATCATCGCAGAATGGCTTACCCCAATTGGACTCTCCTGTGGATTTGTGGCATCGGACAACGCCAGCAATATTGTGTGTGCATTAAATATGGGCAAATTCCAGCACGTCCCATGTTTTGCACATACCTTGAATTTGGTGGTGCAGAATTATTTAAAAAACGACAGGGGCGTGCAAGAGATGCTGTCGGTGGCCAGAAGAATTGCGGGACACTTTCGGCGTACAGGCACCACGTACAGAAGACTGGAGCACCACCAAAAACTACTGAACCTGCCCTGCCATCATCTGAAGCAAGAAGTGGTAACGAGGTGGAATTCAACCCTCTATATGCTTCAGAGGTTGGAGGAGCAGCAAAAGGCCATTCAAGCCTATACAATTGAGCACGATATAGGAGGTGGAATGCACCTGTCTCAAGCGCAGTGGAGAATGATTTCAACGTTGTGCAAGGTTCTGCTGCCCTTTGAACTTGCCACACGTGAAGTCAGTTCAGACACTGCCAGCCTGAGTCAGGTCATTCCCCTCATCAGGCTTTTGCAGAAGAAGCTGGAGACATTGAAGGAGGAGCTAACACGGAGCGATTCCGCTAGGCATGTGGGACTTGTGGATGGAGCCCTTAATTCGCTTAACAAGGATTCACGGGTGGTCAATCTGTTGAAATCAGAGCACTACATTTTGGCCACCGTGCTCGATCCTAGATTTAAAGCCTACCTTGGATCTCTCTTTCCGGCAGACACAAGTCTGCTGGGGTTGAAAGACCTGCTGGTGAGAAAATTGTCAAGTCAAGCGGAACGCGACCTGTCAACATCTCCTCCTTCACATTCTCCCGCAACTGGGGGTGCGAGGAAAAGGCTCAGAATTCCGAGCCCACCCGCTGGCGGTGATGCAGGGCAGTCTGGAGCGACTGCTGATGCTGACATCTGGTCCGGACTGAAGGACCTGACAACGATTACGGACATGTCGTCTACTGTCACTGCATATGATTCTCTCACCATTGAAAGAATGGTGGAGGATTATATGAGTGACCGCATCCAAGTAGGCACGTCACACAGTCCATACTTATACTGGCAGGAAAAAGAGGCAATTTGGAGGCCATTGCACAAACTGGCTTTATTCTACCTAAGTTGCCCTCCCACAAGTGTGTACTCCGAAAGAGTGTTTAGTGCCGCCGCTCACCTTGTCAGCAATCGGCGTACGAGGTTACATCCAGAAAATGTGGAGAAGATGATGTTCATTAAAATGAATTATAATCAATTCCTCCGCGGAGACATTGACCAGCAGCAATTGCCTCCACAAAGTACACAGGGAGCTGAGATGGTGGATTCCAGTGGGGACGAATTGATAATCTGTGAGGAGGGGGATGTACACGGTGATATATCGGAAGATGATGATGAGGTGGACATCTTGCCTCTGTAGAGCCAGTTTGTGCAAGGAGAGATTAATTGCTTCTTTTTTGGGGGGGGTCCAAACCAACCCGTCATATCAGTCACAGTCGTGTGGCAGACCCTGTCACTGAAATGATGGGTTGGTTAAAGTGTGCATGTCCTGTTTTGTTTATACAACATAAGGGTGGGTGGGAGGGCCCAAGGACAATTCCATCTTGCACCTCTTTTTTCTTTTATTTTTCTTTGCGTCATGTGCTGTTTGGGGAGGGTTTTTTGGAAGGGACATCCTGCGTGACACTGCAGTGCCACTCCTAAATGGGCCCGGTGTTTGTGTCGGCCACTAGGGTCGCTTACCTTACTCACACAGTCAGCTACCTCATTGCGCCTCTTTTTTTCTTTGCGTCATGTGCTGTTTGGGGAGTGTTTTTTTGAAGGGCCATCCTGCGTGACACTGCAGTGCCACTCCTAGATGGGCCCGGTGTTTGTGTCGGCCACTAGGGTCGCTAATCTTACTCACACAGCTACCTCATTGCGCCTCTTTTTTTCTTTGCGTCATGTGCTGTTTGGGGAGTGTTTTTTGGAAGGGCCATCCTGCGTGACACTGCAGTGCCACTCCTAGATGGGCCCGGTGTTTGTGTTGGCCACTAGGGTCGCTAATCTTACTCACACAGCTACCTCATTGCGCCTCTTTTTTTCTTTGCGTCATGTGCTGTTTGGGGAGGGTTTTTTGGAAGGGACATCCTGCGTGACACTGCAGTGCCACTCCTAAATGGGCCCGGTGTTTGTGTCGGCCACTAGGGTCGCTAATCTTACTCACACAGCTACCTCATTGCGCCTCTTATTTTCTTTGCGTCATGTGCTGTTTGGGGAGGGTTTTTTGGAAGGGACATCCTGCGTGACACTGCAGTGCCACTCCTAAATGGGCCCGGTGTTTGTGTCGGCCACTAGGGTCGCTAATCTTACTCACACAGCTACCTCATTGCGCCTCTTATTTTCTTTGCGTCATGTGCTGTTTGGGGAGGGTTTTTTGGAAGGGACATCCTGCGTGACACTGCAGTGACACTCCTAAATGGGCCCGGTGTTTGTGTCGGCCACTAGGGTCGCTAATCTTACTCACACAGCTACCTCATTGCGCCTCTTATTTTCTTTGCGTCATGTGCTGTTTGGGGAGGGTTTTTTGGAAGGGACATCCTGCGTGACACTGCAGTGACACTCCTAAATGGGCCCGGTGTTTGTGTCGGCCACTAGGGTCGCTAATCTTACTCACACAGCTACCTCATTGCGCCTCTTTTTTTCTTTGCGTCATGTGCTGTTTGGGGAGGGTTTTTTGGAAGGGACATCCTGCGTGACACTGCAGTGCCACTCCTAGATGGGCCCGGTGTTTGTGTCGGCCACTAGGGTCGCTAATCTTACTCACACAGCTACCTCATTGCGCCTCTTATTTTCTTTGCGTCATGTGCTGTTTGGGGAGGGTTTTTTGGAAGGGCCATCCTGCGTGACACTGCAGTGACACTCCTAAATGGGCCCGGTGTTTGTGTCGGCCACTAGGGTCGCTTATCTTACTCACACAGTCAGCTACCTCATTGCGCCTCTTTTTTTCTTTGCGTCATGTGCTGTTTGGGGAGGGTTTTTTGGAAGGGCCATCCTGCGTGACACTGCAGTGCCACTCCTAGATGGGCCCGGTGTTTGTGTCGGCCACTAGGGTCGCTTATCTTACTCACACAGTCAGCTACCTCATTGCGCCTCTTTTTTTCTTTGCGTCATGTGCTGTTTGGGGAGGGTTTTTTGGAAGGGACATCCTGCGTGACACTGCAGTGCCACTCCTAGATGGGCCAGGTGTTTGTGTCGGCCACTAGGGTCGCTTAGCTTAGTCATCCAGCGACCTCGGTGCAAATTTTAGGACTAAAAATAATATTGTGAGGTGTGAGATATTCAGAATAGACTGAAAATGAGTGGAAATTATGGTTTTTGAGGTTAATAATAATATGGGATCAAAATGACCCCCAAATTCTATGATTTAAGCTGTTTTTTAGGGTTTTTTGAAAAAAACACCCGAATCCAAAACACACCCGAATCCGACAAAAAAAATTCGGTGAGGTTTTGCCAAAACGCGGTCGAACCCAAAACACGGCCGCGGAACCGAACCCAAAACCAAAACACAAAACCCGAAAAATTTCAGGCGCTCATCTCTAATTTAAATGTGGGGGACAGTGTGGACATAAGTACCGACATAGCCGGGAAATCTGGTATGTCCCGCAGCCAGCGCGAGTGGAGGGCGCGTTGCAAAGGCGCTTTCCCTGAGTCTATAAGAATAGAGTATATATTACGTAGCCTATAACCTATGGTTAGGTTGAAACGCAGGAGAGGGATAAGAGGGTCAATGGTTGTATCAAGGGCCATTCCAGGTGGTAACGACTGTGCAAAGTGACGGGATTGGAGGTACATAAAAAATTGGGAGTTGGGGAGGCCATATTTATCCGATAATGTAGTGAAAGAGTAGATCGTACCTCCAGGGTCAAAGATATCTCGAATTGAGGATATGCCTTTCTCTCTCCACGTCAAGTAAGCACAGCCGTCCAAACCAGGAGGAAATTGCGGGTTACCCCAGAGGGTGGTGTAAGGAGAGTTAGAGAAATTCCTGTGTAATCGTCTGTTGATAGCTTTCCAGGCTTTATAAGTGTCATGAAAGAGTATGTTAGATTTTATATGGGAAGGAATCAGTGAGGCAGGTGCATGAAGGAGAGCAGCTGGGGAGAATGGATGGAAAAGGTGTTTCTCTATGTTAGTGAGAGTATATAAAGAGCCACCAGAAAACCAGTCCACCATGTACCGGAACATAGTTGCATTTGAAAAAGCAGAAATGTCTGGCATCCCAAAGCCACCCTCCGGTCTCGGCAGTTGTAAAATATAGCGAGATACCCTAGATTTCTTTTTTGCCCAGATGAATCTTGTAAACAGGGAGTCAAATCGTTGGATATCTGGCTTGGAGAGTTGCAGGGGAAGCATTTGGAGGACATAGGATAATTTGGGAAAAACAAAGCTCTTAATAACCACCACCCTACCAGACAATGATAGAGGCAAGTCCATCCATCCATTTAATATTTTCTCTGCCGAGGAGTAAATCTGGTGGAAATTAGCAGAGTAAAGGGCGTCTAGCTTAGGGGGAATCATGATGCCTAAGTATTTGAGTGAAGAGCGGCAAATTGTGAATTGTGTCACTGTGGGAGATAGGAGGTTTGTGGAGTGGCCAGAGCCCAAAGGGAGGAGGCGAGACTTGTCATAATTTACACGGAATCCCGAGAAGGAACTAAAATGGTCTATAATACGTTTTATGGCAGGGATGGAAGCTTGGGGGTTAGAGATAAATAAAAGCATGTCATCAGCAAATAGACTGAGTTTTACTTCCGTCGACCCAACGGCGATACTGGTATATTCTAGAGACATGCGCAGTGCAGTGGCCAGGGGTTCTATAGCTATTGCAAATAGAAGGGGTGAAAGGGGGCAGCCTTGTCTGGTCCCTCTATGAAGGGGGATGGGGGAGGATAGATAATTGTTAGAGAGGATTTGGGAGGAAGAGTCCTGATAAAGAAGACATACTGCATGGATGAGAGCCTCCGGGAACCCAAACCTGTGCATGGTGTCAAAAAGGTGGTCCCATGTGAACAGGTCAAAAGCCTTCTCAGCATCAAGGGAGAGAAGGGCATAGGGCTTCTGGTCTCCCGAAGTCTCCAGCCACTGCATGACAGTCAGTATCTTACGTACATTTACCGTAGAGTGACGCCCCCATATAAACCATGTCTGGTCCTCCTGGATCAGAGAGGGCAACAGAAGCTTTACCCGGTCCGCCAAGATCTTAGTATATATCTTGTAATCCGTATTCAATAAGGATATAGGTCTATATGAACTGGGGAGCAGGGGGTTTCTCCCTGGTTTATGAAGAATTTTTAGAATTGCAGCATTGAAGTATAATGGAGGGGTGGTCCCGGTCAGAAGCAAGTTGAATAGCGCACAAAGGGGCTTGACCAATTGAGGAGCCAGTATTTTATAGTATTCGTTAGTCAGACCATCAGGCCCAGGGGTTTTGTTCGGTTTCAAACCGCGAATTACATGGAGCACCTCCTCCTCAGTAATGGGGTTCTGTAGAGATTGGGATGCGGTAGAAGACAGATAAGGGAGAGTAAGGGAAGACCAGAAAGAGTGTTGTTGTTGGTGATCAATAGAGGGTTTGGAGTATAATGAGGAATAAAAAGATTGCAGAACCTCAGATACCTGGCCACAATCATGTACCACAGTGCCATCAGCCCCAGTCAAAGCATGGATAAGTGTCGGAGGGTGCTGACCTTTCAGGAGATTTGAAAGCAATCGACTAGATCTATTGCCAAATTTATGAAATCTACATTGAGACATAAATGTCAATTTAGATTCAGTTTGAGTTAAGAGTTTGTCAAAGAGGGATTTTTGGTCATAGTATAGTTTTTTGGTAATTGGGGTTGGGGATTGTGTAAATGCCTGGTAGGCGTTAGTAAGGTTAGATTGGGCCTCAAGGTAATGAGCTTGAGTGTCTTTCCTATGTTTGGAGGTGAAGGAAATAATAGAGCCTCTCAGTACTGACTTAGACGTTTGCCAAAATTGGAGCGGTGAATCACTCTCTGCAGCAACATTACAATGTTTAAAATCAGCCCACGAGGCCTCCAGCATATTTCTAAATTGGATGGAGTTGGTCAGGTGGGATGGGAAGCTCCATTGTCTGACAGGGCCTCTATTGGGGAAGGTGGCGAGAGTCATCCAGCAGACCGCATGATCAGATAAGGACACAGGCTCAATTTCAGAAGCCTGTACCTTGGTAAACATAGAAGTCGAGATGAACAAATAATCGATTCTCGACAGTGTACCATGAGCTGCCGATAAACATGTATAGTCACGGCCGACTGGATGACATGCTCGCCAGACATCCACCAGGTGCAGCTGTGACATTAAGTACGGTAAACCATATTTGGGGGCACAACGGCTAGATCTGGATCTAGTATTCCTATCAAGAGCATTGGAAACAGTAGAATTAAAATCACCTGCGAGGATCAATTGTTTATGAGAGTGCGGATGCAGTTTATTGGCAATGGACAGAAAAAAGGGTTGGGGATCAATATTGGGGGCGTAGACATTACACAAAAGAAGACGAGAATCATCTAGAGTGGCGTCTACAATGAGAAATCTGCCTTCAGTATCTGACTGGGAGGAGTAAAGGTCTACTTGAACTGATCGTCTAACCAAAAGGAGTACCCCACGGGCCTTTGCGGTAAATGGGGCGGACGCCAACACTCTCCAGCCCAGGCAGTTGAGCTTATCAATCTCAGGAGGGAGAAGGTGAGACTCCTGGGGAAATGCCACATCCACCTGCAATTTAGACAAGTAAAGTAAGATTTTCTTCCTCTTTACGGGAGAATGGAAGCCACCCACATTATATGTGCCAAATTTTAAACTGGCCATCATTCAGCCAAAAAGAGGCATGTCTCACTGCAATATATAAGATCGATAATGTCATATCTACAAAACACATTGCTATCATGAACATAGAAAACCGACAGGACAAGACACAGAGAGGAGAGAACATTGGGGAAAAAAGGAGGGGGAAAGCAAGACAGAGGATCCAGAGAAGAGTGGATCAAAAGATTAGCATCAAACGTGTACTTCAGGTACAAAGAAAACATAGATTGACCTATAGTTCGCCAAATGGAGAACCAAGTAAGAACTCCAGGCTTGCCCCAGCCCTGGAACTGAAAAACATTAAGCATAGCTTATACATAGCATGAAAAAAAATAAAAAAAAAATAAACTCAGAGTAACATGTGGATAACATGAGGGGGAAGGCGCCTTAAAGGAAAAAATCACATTAAGAATGGGATTAATGGTAATATACTACCCAGCAGGGCACCCATGTCAGTAAGAGAGGCGCCGCCTCCCAGCAGTAATTTCAAAAACTTCCAGCGATTATTAATTATATCATGAACAAATATAACAGAGTAGTAATGTATTCGCCAGTAGCTAAGGGAAGAAGAAAAAATAACAATAAAATAAACCACGCTAGGAATATTCACAGCCGCGGTCAGCAGTCAGGAGACGAGTCTGTTGCTGGTAGGTGCAGTGAAGAACGTCCGTTTTCCTATTCCAACAGATAGGCCTCTGCATCGGCCACGGTGGAGAAGTCCGTAAATGAGGATCCTTTGAACAGGCGTAACCGTGCCGGGTAAATGAGAGCGAATTTTCTGCTTGTTTTGGCCAGGCGGGAACAAAGTGGGGTGAATTCACGTCGTGCCCTAGCCACCTCTGCCGAATAATCCTGGAAGATATAAATCCTCACGTCATTCCATTGCAAATTCCGCTTGCGATGAAATGCAGAACAGATAATGTCTTTGTGGATGTAATTAAGACAACGGAAAATAACAGCCCGGGGTCGGGTGTCTTGTGTAGGCCTTGCAGGACCAATGCGATGGGCCCTCTCCACAATCATACCCGCGCAGGAATCTTGAATATCTAGCAAATCGGGCAGTGTGTCTTGTATGAAGGAAAAGAGTGCTGGCCCTTTAAGGGCCTCGGGCAGCCCAACAACCCTCAAATTATTTCGACGTGATCTGTTCTCGAGGTCGTCGACCTTATTGAGAAGCTGGTAATGAGATTTCTGAAGAAAAGCGCACTGTTCCATTAAATCGGCAACGTCATGAAATGTCTCCCCAAGGCGCTGTTCATTAGCTTGCACCTGTTTGGAAAGCTGTTTGAACTGTGATTTGATGTCATGCACTGCCTGCGTGACTTTGGCAGCATGTGATTCCATAATGGGGTTAATGGAGTCTTGAATTGCTTTTACCATATCAGAATATGTAATTGGGCCCTCAGCCTGTTGTGCAGTCTTATGAGACTTCTGTGTAGAGGGGGCAATATGTACAGGGAGAGCTGTGGCATCAACGGAGTCAGAGGATGAATGTAACTCACGGTCTGTGTGCACTTGCTGCTGTTGAGGCTGCATCTGCTGGCCGGCGGCCATCTTGGAATCCCCTTTTGATTTTGCAGGGCGCTGTTTAAGGGGCTTCGCCGCTTCTGGGGCGGCTAGGAAGCGCTCCATCTGGTGCCAGCAGTGTTCCCACAGACAGGAGAGCGGTCTGGGAGCGGGGTGCAGTGCTATGTACAGCGTACGGGCTGGCGCGGGCTGGGGCGGCACACGGAGCTCACACTGCTGCTGCTGCACGCATCGGCGCCGTACCCGGAACTGGGAGTTGTATTTAAGATGGAATGTTGCCCATAGCAACCAATCAGATTCTACTTCTCATTTTTCGAGCACCTTCTAGAAGATAATACCAGGAATCTGATTGATTGCTATGGGCAACATCCCATCTCAAATAGAACTCCCATTTTAGTAAATTTAGTTTACCCCTAGGTGTGGATCAATTGGTCAGCCAGATAAATGTTGACTGAGTCAAAAGATCGACAGGGTCAATAGTGTGTCAACATGTAAAAGGTAGGCACCACAAAAGGTCGACACAAGCAAAAGGTCAACATGGAAATGGTCAACACAAAAAAGGCCAACACAGTTTTTTTATGTCACTTTGTATATTACCCACATTTAAGTCAAATTAGTGGAAATGTGTACCATCGTGGGCTCACTTTGCTCGCCGCGGTTCGGGCATTGTGGCTCACTCCACTATAGCTGCGCTCGGCACAGGTTACTATTCCTAAATCGTAGTCCACGTGGATGGTAAATGGTGAAAACATTTTAAAAAAATGGGGGAAAAAGTGTGTCGACCATATGTGTGTCACCCATTTCCATGATGACCAGTCCAACCTGTCGACATTTTTAACCTGCTGACCATAAGCACTGTCAGTATTTTACAGCGCATTAACAGTGTTGACATAATGCATGTCGGCCATGCGGGCTCGACCGATTGACTTTCTACCTATCATCCAGATCTCATGTGCACTGTGCCAGAAAGTGCAGCATATCTCCAGGAACATGGCACCCGCACTTTTTCCTTTTGGTCACTCGTATATGCATGTGCAACTCTTCTAGAACATAGCACAGGTACTGTAAGTTTGTCCAGCGGTGTAAGTGGGCGGGTACGGGTCGGTTCGGTACGGCGCACCGTTAAGAATTTAGCCGCAGGTACGCCATACCCACCGCCACTGGGCCGCTGCTCACTGTGACTGTTATGTGAGGGGAGGAGAGCGCAGCGCAGTGCCTCTCCTACCCCTCAATTCCCTGTGATGTCCAGTCTCCGCTCCGGCGGCTGCTGCGGCAGGGGGTGATCTCAATAATGCACCAGTTTGCTATCCAATCAGAGCTCGTGGACCGACAGCCGCGACTCCTGATTGGCTGCCGGTCCGCGAGCTCTGATTTGCTAACGAACCGGCGCCTCATTTGAGGTACCTGCCACCGGAGCTGCAGAGACCGGACTTCAGGAGCATTGAGGGGCTGGAGAGGCATTGCGCTGCGCTCTCCTCCCTTCACTTACCACAAACAGCGGTGAGCAGGGGTCACTGTATATCTGGCACAGTGGGGCAATGTATATCTGGCACTGTGGGGGCTTTTGTGTATCTGGCACTGTGGGACAATGTATATCTGGCACTGTGGGGGGTAATGTGTATCTGGCTCTGTGGGGCAATGTGTATCTGGTACTGTGGGGCAATGTGTATCTGGTACTGTGGGGGGCAATGTGTATCTAGCACCGTGGGGTAATGTGTATCTGGCACTGTGGGGGGCAATGTGTGTCTGGCACTGTGGGGCAATGTGTATCTGGCACTGTGGGGCAATGTGTATCTGGCACTGTGGGGGCATATGTGTATCTGACACTGTGGGGGCATTTGTGTATCTGACACTGTGGGGGCATTTGTGTATCTGACACTGTGGGGCAATGTGTATCTGGCACTGTGAGGCAATGTGTATCAGGCACTGTCGGGCAATGTGTATCTGGCACTGTGGGGCAAGGTGTATCTGGCACTGTGGGGGCATTTGTGTATCTGGCACTCTGGGGCAACGTGTATCTGGCACTATTGGGGTCATATGTGTATCTGGCCCCCCCATATGTGTATCACGCACCCATTTTCATTGCCCACGCCACCTATGGCATTTGGCCATGCCCATTTTTTGGGCACACGCACACAGTACCTATAAGACATTTTTTCTGCTTGCACCACTGGTATTGTCTATGGGTGCAGTGTGTGTAGTGTTGCCCTTCTGGACCCAGGGGCCCATGTGCACTGCATACCCTCTACCTATTATAGGTATGCCAATGCATCTTCCCCCAGGGTGTAGTGCAGAGGGCATATGTCCCATACGATGGGAGGAGCAAGTACAGCTCTGACTCGTGGGTCTGCTAAATGTATAAAGCCACCGCTACTAGGGGCGAGGAGGAAACACTAGAGAGCTAAATAAAAATAAAAGAAAGTATAATAAAATCAGACTCTGAACTGTTAATTTATCAAACATAAATCTGCAGAAATGTTTTTTCCCTTTCCTATGCTAGATGTAAAACTACCTTCATTAAATGCTGATAATGATCCAATCAGTAATTGCTGTTTAGTGCAGTTTGCATCTGAGCTGAGAGCACTTGAAAAAGCTTATTTTGTTTTTTAAGGTCAGCAGGTTGCGTGACTAATACACTCAGCGCGTTTCAGGGAAAAATCAAACCAAACTGTGAAGTTGGAAAACAACTTTCACTTTAATTCCTATAATGAGATTAGGGGACTGACGCAGCAGCAGCAGCAGCAGCAGCGGAGTAGAGGGGGAACTGGCTGCAATTGCATGCATGGAAAAAAAATGCATATATTCAGCCGTTATGTCAGCATGTAGCCATGTATGCACCGCCTGTATTCACACCCTTGCTTTCATAGCCTCATCGCCATCAGGTGCACCATTTATACCATAGTGTAGGTGATGCGTCTGAAACATTCATATGTTGTTGCTGTTGCTGAGGGTGATTGCACTGTGCATGTGACCGTTTTGGGGTGGTAACGGGGAGAGGCAGCAAAAACGCAGGCATGTCATGGCCATTTTTGGAGTGTGTATCTGACGTCAGCTGTGAGCATGTATGCGGAGAAACATGGCGTTTGCGTAGCTACAGCTGCGAGCACTCAGGTGGGCGGTTCTTTTTAATTTCTGGGTGGCAGCTTCTATTGTTAACGTTAGCAGTTCCGTAGCATAGAAACTCATAATTGCAAATGCATTAGCGTACAACTCTGAACTGGCTCACTGTACTTTGTACACATTGCAGGGAAGGGTTTCTGCCAGAGCCTTGTCTCTGCATGTGGCTGATGGTAAAAGTACACCAGCAAATACTTCATTTGTGATCGGCGTGATATGCTGCTATAAGAAGTTTTCATTATACTGTAGGTGCCAAGTCCTAATAATCATTTACCACTTACGGTATGTGAGTCATAGGGGGAATCCATTGTAGCCTCCTCTTTACTTAAAGTGCTCAAACAGAAAATAAGGGAGTGAGTAATCCCTATTCTACTGATCCGTACACTACCGAAGCCTTCATGCTGTGCCCTACTCTATTAAGTCCTGCTACTGACCCCTACCCTTCTGAGCCCATCTAGTGACCTCTATTATACTGAGCCCTCCTACTGACCCTACTATGATGGTCACTCCTTCTGACCTCTGTTCTATTGAGCCTTCTACTGACCTCTGCTCTGCCTGGTCCTCCTACTGACCTTTATTCCACTGAGCCCTCCTACTGACCCCTACTCTGCCAGGCCCTCCTAGTGACCTCTATTCTACTGACCCCTACTCTGCCAGGCCCTCCTACTGACCTCTGTTATACTGAGCCCTCCTACTGGCCCCTACTCTGCCAGGCCCTCCTACTGACCTCTATTCCACTGACCCCTACTCTGATAGGCCCTCCTACTGTCCTCTAATCTACTGAGCCCTCCTACTGATCCCTACTCTGCTGGGCCCTCCTTCTGACCTCTGTTCTACTGAGCTCTTCTACTGACCCCTACTCTGCTGTGCCCGCCTTCTGACCTCTGTTCTACAGAGCCCTCCTATTGACCCCTACTCTTACAGGCCCACCTACTGACCTCTATTCTACTGAGCCCTCCTACTCACCCATACTCTGATAGGCCCTCCTACTGTCCTCTAATCTACTGAGCCCTCCTACTGACCCCTACTCTGCCGGGCCCTCCTACTGACCTCTATTCTACTTATCCCTCCTATTGACCCTTACTCTGCTGAGGCCCTCCTACTGGCCTCTATTTTACTAAGCCCTCCTACTGACCCCTACTGTGCCAGGCCCTCCTACTGACCTCTACTCTACTGAGGCCTCCTACTGACCCCTACTCTGCCAGGCCCTCCTACTGACTTCTACTCTACTGAGCTCTCCTACTGACCCCTACTCTCCCAAGGCCCTCCTACTGACCTCTATTCTACTGAGCCCTTCTACTGACTGGTGCAGTACTATTTGCTATGGGGGATAAATGGAGAAATTTGTATGGGTGGATAACTAATACTAGCATGATAATGTAAAAGATAAAACTGCTTGTATGAATATTTACATAGGGCCTGATTCTGAGTCACACCCATCCTGCATGTAGTTGAACAGCTATATCCAACTGCACATGCACAAATACTTCAGACAACCCCCATGGCTCACGCACAGAGTTACACGCAAAGGAGCTGCTGCGATTTGGTCAGGGTTGAGGCTAGATCCAAGTGGCCTAAGGGACCTTTACCGCCAGGGGGAGGAGCCACGACACAAGGGAGAGGGGCTACGGCAGCGGGACAGTTGCTCTAGTATCCACGCCACCAACTATTACCTTTAGTAATTAGGTGGCGAGCGAAGCGGAGCGAGCCACCGTGCCCGAAGCGTGGCGAGCGAAGCTAGCCCGCGAGAGTACTCTTTGGGTACCTTGTTCGGCCGTAGCTCCTCCCCCTGGTGTCGGTGTCTCCTCCCCTAGGTACGTCAGAAGGTCCCTTCTCCCACTCCGATATAGACTCAACCATTTGGTCAGATGATATTAGAAATGTTGGGGGAAAGTGATGGGCGTTCCTCTGCAGCAGCGCCGTAACTAGGTGTGTGCTTAGTGTGCCTGGCACACAGCGCACTTGCAGTGGGAGCACATATGTGCTGTGTGCTCCCAATTGGCCACCCTAGCAGATGCAGAGCTGTTCGGCACTGCGGGAGTTACTGCTGCAGGCACCTGACTTCTACTGCTGGTGCTGGGCAGCAGATCCTGACTCCAGTGCCTCCTCCTTCTCTCCCGGAACAGCTCCACTTCCAGCCAAGGTGCCCTTGCTGCATGCTATTGGGGTTTTTTATTAAAGTGGCGTGGTCCCTGAGGTCCGTGATTAGGCCACGCCCCTGAATTTAGCCAGTTCCTCTGTGGTTATCTGTGTGCGGCCCAGCCCTGCCTGCTACCTCTGCGGGACCTGCAGTGCGGGCCAGAATGTTCCGCTCAGTGGGTGTGTTATGGGCGTGTTGGGGGTATGTCATTGCAAACAGCAGCGTCCTCAGATGCCCCACTGCATGCATAAGAGACCATGGTCATACGGAGACTCTGCACCTGTGAAAAGCGTGGTGCAAGTATTAATGGTGCAGCCGATCGTGGCGTATAAAGACTCGCCAAGATAAGCTGAAGGCTGCATAAGCCTGAGGCCATATAAGAGCCCAATTTTTTGTGATTGGTTGTTGGTGACTAAGCAGTTGCTAGGCAGATCAGTGTTTTCGTGGGTATTTTTCCTATAGGATTATAGGGCTGTCCATCAAGGGTTTAGGGGTTGGTCTTGGAATAATATATAAGCCATGGTCATGTGCCTCAGACTTCCTCTTGCCATGTTGGAATGGCCCAGGAAGGCTGAGTACCCATTACATTTATTACTTTTGTTGTTTAAGCCTTTTGTATTCTGTTTCACTGTGCGTTGTGCTTGCCCCCCCTCTCTCCACCCCCTCCCCACATTCCCTCCGGCTTTAGCCTTATTGCATTACCCCGTGCTCCCGTTCCCCACGCTGCTGTACAGGCGGTCTGCTCCCCCCCCCCCCTCCCCCTTGCCTCTTCGCGGGGTCTCGAGCTTCCGGGGCTCTCGTGCCCAGAGCTCGTCCTCCCCATGTCCCTGTCCCGGCGCCTGGTGTGGCGCGGCGGGGCAGGCCACTGCGGCCCACGCTTCTCCCCCTGCTCGAGTCCGGCCGGGGGGCGCGGTGCGCATGCCGCTTCGGTCGGGAGTCGTGTGCAGCCGCGGTCGCGGGGGTCACGCCCGGCAGCCGTGGGGCTTCGGGCGGCGCAGTCATTCGGCCCGGCTTCTCTGGGCGCTCCCCCGTCATCCTCCCCATCACGTCCCGGCTAGATGCTCAGGTGCCCACTTGGTGCCTGCGGCCCGGGGCGGGCGGCGGGCCTGGGGGCCGGGGTAGTCCGGGACTGCAGCTGTTCCGGCGTGCCCCCGGCTTCTGGTACGCTGGTGCTGTCCAGGTGCCCCCTCCCCCTCGTGGGGGGGCTGGTGTTTTATTATTTTACTTTTAATTTTATTTATTTATATTTTTCCATTTTTGTGGGGGGGGTACCTCACTGGGTTCGGGATGGTCTGATGGCCGTGGCGCCCTGGGTTTTTCGGGCGGGTTTCGGCTGTGTTACCGCGGGTTTGCAGGGCAGTCCCCCTTGCCGGGCCCCGGCCGTTGGACTCGTCGGGGTTTTTCCTGCGTGTTGCCCCCCCCCCGTTTCTCAGGTCGGGCTGTTCTGTCCTCAGCGCCCTCCCCGTTTCCCGGCTTGCAGGGACCCCCGTATGTAAAGGTTTGTACGGTGCAGGTGGTGTCGGCGCAGGGTCTCCGGCGGCATCGTTCCACCGCCTGGCCCCCTCCCACTGTTCCTCATATGTTTTTTCCTGGGTGCGGGTTATCTCCCCTCCCCATGGCTTTCGTCCTACACGATTGGGGACGCCCCGTGGGTCATGGCTGCCCTCCTGCCGCTATTTCCTCCCTGCCGTGCGGGGGGCCCCGCGCCTCGTCCCGCTGTCCCGCCTCCCTCTGGTTTGCGGCGTGCTACTTGCACCCCCCTCCCGCCTGTGCCTCCTGTTGCGTGGTCGAAGCGCGGGCGCTTCCTGCACTTGTTGTCCCCTCTGTTTTGTCTGCGCAGGTGTCGACGGGTCCATGGGAGTCAGGGTTTCGGCGCGGAGGATCCGGAGGCCTAAGTGGTATGCAGCGGCAGCGGAAGACGCACCGCCGTGGTCGGTAGCGGTGGAGGTGGCTGATGGTGTTCCAGGTCCTTCAGACATCGGTGAGCATGCGGTTGTTTTCCTTATTGTTACAGTATTCCTTTTAACCTCTGTAGTGTTCCTCTGGTTCTCCTTGGCGGCCGCGTTGGTGGGCTCTGCTCATTGCGTGGCGCGGGGCGTTAGGCATCTCGGAATGGGAAGGCGCCGACGGCTACTGTTCCCTCCGCCCCCCCTGCGGTTCGCGGAGAGGGCGGGGGGGGGGGGCATTTACGGTCTTTGGATTTTACGGCTGGTTGCACCGGGTCGCGACCTGCCGAATATCCCCGCATGGTGCAGTATTTGTGTCAGCACACGCAATTTAAATCCGAGGTTTGCGCTTGGGGTGATTACGACGTGAAGTCCATCGTGTTCGGGGGGTAAAGTAATTTTCTTGGTGAATTGAATTTTTAAAGGGTTGTGTTTTGGGGTCACCCGGCAGTGGGGTTCCAGACCGCAGGCCCCTCGCAGTTGGCGTTTCTGTTTTGCGCTCCTTCGAGGGGGGGGGGGGGGGGTTCGCTTATGGCCGGGGCTAGTACACCATAGGTCCACTCCCGTTTTCATCACTCCTGCAAATTTGGGAGGCCTGTCTCCCGTCCAGTGACGGTGCCCCAGCCACGAGCGGGTGTTGTAAGTCCGCTCACGCTTTCGCGCATCAGGTCCGTCGGAGGGTGGTCGCAGAACCGGCTGGGGCTAGGGTGGGCCCGGTGCCATTTTCTCTTCCCGGCTTGTGCTTTTTCCCGGTGGGGTTGGTGCCAGGGAACCCGGGCTAGTGCTGCCTTAGCCCACATTTGTCGTATCTTCATGGGGTTTTTCTTTTCATGCTCCATTTCCGAGACCGCGTGCGGGGTGAGTATTAGTCTTTTAGAGACTCTGCTTTTTGTTTCGTGAATATGGGCTGGGTACCTCCTTTTTGGTTAACTTATACGTTGGGTCGTGTTTTGGCCGCTTCCCCTGCGTCCCTATTACCTTCAATTTTTCGGGCCTCGATTAGGGACCTGTTTTATGCTGACGGGTTGGTGCCCCTGGGGTTTTCTGTCTCATGCCTTTTTTGAGAAATTCTGCACCTTCTTGCGTTGGCGCGTACTGTCCGCATCCGGCCCCTTCGGTGTTTCTCGCTACAGGGACTATTTTCTCTTCATGGGTCTGGGAGGCATTTGTTTGCAGCTATCCTTCTGTAGGTTTCCAGGTCTTTGTTCAGGGTCCTGAGGGATCCCGTTGCCCCGGTACGCGGCTAGGGCCCTACCGGTTGCCGGAGGTTTCAGGGATTGGCGCTGGGCACAATTGCGGGTTGCTGTCGCCTCCCCACTGACAAGGTACCGACACTTTTGGGGTTTTATTAACGACTGCTGGGGGAACGCGAAGTCCGGTTTAAGCGGGTGCAGTTGTTGTTAGCTCCTCCCCTTTTGCGAGCAGGTTTATCCCCAGGGGTGGCATAGTTTGCAAGATACCTAAGGGCCCCTGCGGGGTCGGCCAGGTAGCGTACCGCAGTTTCCCTTCCCGCGGTATCAGAGATGTGTTGGTGGATTTGGTCTTCATTCCTATAGTTTTTTGCGGGGAGGTTTTTTGGGCCTCCTCCTCCTTGTTCCCTACGGTCCCCCCAGGCTTTGCGGCTGTTGCGACATCTGCTTGGCTGGTGGCGATGCAGTTTTAACATCCCGCTCCCGGAGTCGGAATGGGTTTGCGGATACTTTGTCTCTTGGCAGTTTGATGAGTGCCGTGAGTGGGTTCCGGGGGTGGCGTCATAAGGTTTTCTCATGCCCGTCTTCTGTCGGGCGGATTGTCCAGGCGGGTTGGCTACTCGGACTAGGCACGCGTTGGCTCCTTCCTCATTTGGGGCGTCGGCTGCGTACGGGTGTTCTTTCGGTAGGTGGGCTACAGCGAGTGAGTCCCTGGTAGACGGTTTGATGGTTTTCGTGTTCGAGCGTTACCTGGGAGGTAGGTCCTAGGCTACCCGGTATCCTGCCCTTGCGCGCATTTCCTTCCGTTCTGGGCTGCGCGAGCTGGTGGACCCCGACTGGTCTTTCGCCCCCCTTTCATGAGCGCTTAAGGGTTGGGCTAGGGTGCGCCCCGCGGATACCCGTAGGCCTGCTACGTGGCAACTTTTGGCATAATTGCTGGGTGTGCTGCCTCCTGTCGCCGAGTCGGTGTTGGTGGTGGCCCCTGTTTGAGATTAGCCTTTGCTTTAGCTTTCTTCTGGGTTTTGCGGGTAAGCGAAGGGTGGCGAGCAGCAGGCATTTCGGGATTCCGGGACCTTTCTCTGTAACGCGGGTTGCAGGGTGGTCGGTTGCTCTGCAGGATGGTTTGATCCAAATCGGATCAAGCAGCTGGGAGTCGCTGGGTGTCCTTGGAGGCCCAGGAGGTGGTGGGTGTCTGCCCGCTGCGCCTGGCGCATGAGTATAGATGGGCTTCCGGGAGGGCGACCAGTTGCTGATACAGGCGCTCGCTGGTCCTCTCACTAAGGTACAGTGTTGCTGCTGTGTTTGGGTTCGGTACCCATTCCTTGCGGAATGGGGCGGCTGACCATGCGGCGGCCACAGGGTCCGCCACGGCAACTGTTCAGGAGCTGGCCCGTTGGCAGTATACTTCTTGAGTCCTATTCCTTGCGGATGGGGGAGGCTGCCGTGTGGCAGCCACAGGGGCCTCCACAGCAGCTATTCAGGAGCTGGGCCGTTGGGGGTATACTTCTTAGGTCCTATTCCTTGCGGATTGGGGTGGCTACCATGCGGCAGCCACAGGGTCCTCCTCGGCTGATGTTCAGAAGCTGGCCCGTTGGCGATATACTTCTTAGGTCCTATTCCTTGCGGATGGGGGAGGCTGCCTTGCGGCAGCCACAGGGGCCTCCACAGCAGCTATTCAGGGGCTGGGACGTTGGAGATGTACGTTTTAGGGCCTACTCCTTGCAGATTGGGGTGGCTACCTTGCGGCAGCCATGGGGTCCTCCTCGGCAGCTGTTCAGGAGCTGGGCTGTTGGGGGTATGCTTATTATAGGTCCTATTCCTGGCGGACTGGGGCGGCTGACCATGCGGCAGCCACGGGGTCCTCCGCGGCAGCGGTTCAGGAGCAGGGTCATTGGGGGTATGCTTCTTGCAGGTCCTGTTCCTGGCGGATTGGGGAGGCTACCATGCGGCAGCCACAGGGTCCCCCTCGGCAGCTGTTCCGGTGCTGGGCCGTTGGAGGTATACGTCTTAGGTCCTGTTCCTTGCGGATTGGGGAGTCTGCCATGGGCAGCCACAGGGTCCTCCACGGCTGTTGTTCAGGAGCTGGGGCGTTGGAGGTTTACTCTTTATAGGTCCTATTCCTTGCGGATTGGGGTGGCTGCTGTGCGGCAGTCACAGGGTCCCCCACGGCAGCGGTCCAGGAGCTGGGGCGTTGGGGGTATACTTCTTAGGTCCTATTCCTTGCGGATGGGGGTGGCTACCATCCGGCAGCCACTGGGTCCTCCGCGGCAGCTATTCAGGAGGTGGTCCGCTGTAGGTATACTTTTTAAGTCCTATTCCTTGAGGATGGGGGTGGCTGCCGTGCGGCAGCCATAGGGTCCCTCTCGGCAGCTATTCAAGCGGTGGTACGTTGGAGGTATACTTTTTAGGTCCTCTGCCTTGCGGATGGGGGTGGCTACCGTGCGGCGACCACAGGGTCCTCCACGGCAGCTATTCAGGAGGTGCTCCGTGGAGGGATGCTTACTATAAGCCTTTGCATGTGGATAATGTTTTGTTGCGCCTGTTGTGCTAACCCAAAAACGTGTTTACCCGTCGGTTTTTGAACGGGTAGCGTTCAGGAATCGAGGGTGTGAAGTGAATTTTTACATTTTCCTCCGAGGGGGCCTAATTACAATTGGCTCATCAAAGGTCCACGGGAGGTTTTTGAGTTTTCTCCTTCACTTGGGTTAATTCGTTTTTTTTTGTCACTTGGTTTTCCTATGTGATGTATGTCAGTGTGATGGTTTTAGGGTGTTTTTCTTTTGCAGCCGTCGATGGTTTGAACAGGAATGGCTGGTTTGGCCACTCTTACCTTTTTGGGCGGCAGGGCATTACTTGGCGCATAGGACAGCTGATGTTCTGGGTTATGGCATTTAGGTGGTCAGGCATCCGCTTCCCGTACTGCGGCAGCCGCAGTTTCGACAAGGAGGAAGGGGTTCGTCTTCTCCGGCTGGAGTGTTGTAGGTTTTTCTTACCTGGGGTTTTGGTCCTTTAAGTTAGCTTTCTTGTTTTCTTGGTTTTTATTGGTTTGGATGGCGGGGCGGTTTGTTAAACCTTTGTGGCGGGAAGTCGCTACCAACCAGCGGTCAGATGGGCATAAGTGGTCATTGTGGGGCACCCTCTTTAGAAGGACGGCAGGTGTGTCCTTACCTTGCGGTTGGACATTTAGACGTTCCCCTGCGGGAACCGAACGTTTGCCAGAGAAAAGAGTGGTGAGTCCTGCACAATGCGGGTTATGCAGGGAGGAGGCGGGGTTTGGGTACTCCCCTCCTTGGTGGTTGGATTTCATCCAAGGGACTGGAGCTGGTGTCTGGTAGCGACTTGTCCTTTGCCATCCTCCAATATAAAATCAATTCAATTACAATTATAGTTTAAAGAACAGGTCAGCGATCAATAAATATCGTCTGGCCTTTAACTACAGCTAACCGTGTCCGTGTCGTTATTTTAGTGTGTGTCGTTATTTTAGTGATAAGCTAGCTTAAAGTAGTGTTTATGTCAATCGCAATAAAATTATGGGCGCCTTATTAGTATTACAGCGTGCACAGTCACTGACAGTGGCGCCTCAGTCCTAACACATTTGGCCTCAAAAATGTACACAACGGACGGAGATTGTAGTTGCATAAACTTGCAGACAGGCGACTACCTATAGATGCTGCTGTGATTATGGGGTCTATTTACTAAGCCTTAGATGGAGAAAAAGTCAACAGAGATAAAGTACCAGCCAATCCGCTCCTAACTGCCATGTCACAGGGTGGGTTTGAAAAATGACAGATAGGAGCTGATTGGCTGGTACTTTAACTCCATCCACTTTATCTCTACCTAAGGCTTAGTAAATAGACTCCAGTCAGGACCATCGTCTTTGAAACCACATTCATAAAAGTCACCCTCACCCCAAACCCCAACCACTCACTTTATCCTATTACTAAATCAGTCTGCCAGCTACTAAATCCAAAATATATTAATTATGAAATGCCTCTGAAAATGTGGTTCAAATGCTGTCAGTGATTGGCAGTAAGAATTTACTAAACATACCATATATGTCTTGTATGATTGGCATTTTTTTTATTTAGCTTGAAAGTTTTTGTATTAATTATTATTTCATCATTATTTTTATTAAATGACATTTAATGGCAGTGATTCAGCCTATTATATCCACTCTACGGACTCTATTTATTTAGTGCTCCGCTAAACTGTTTCCTGCGCACGTTTTGTTTCTATGGCGACTGACCATATATATATTGTTACAGGTGATATTATGTAACCTGACAGAAGCTCTGGGTTTTGATAGAGTTTACTAAAAGGTTTCGGCTCTTTCGGGTCATATTTATGATGAGGGTCAGGCAATAAAATTATTTCATTCTTGACACGTTTCTGTATTAGTTGTGTGAGAAATGCGGGTTATTATATTTATGCGTGTTTGGCTATTTTAATACTAGTCTGAAAGGATGTCATTAGGACAGACAAGAGACCACAGTATTTATTAAGAACATAGTGATAAGATTGGGCTTTTTCTATGATAGAGAACTGCTGCAGTACAGTGTGACCCCATAAGTATTGTACACACTGAAAGGTGGCTCTTTGAATTGATATGACTATCTATTGCAGGGCTTTTCCACCAGCAGCCCTTGAACCAATTGCGGCCTGTAAACCATTGCAAACTGGCCCGCGTCACGATACAGTGATCACGGTGACATGCAGCAACCAGCAGCAGCCAATAAGAATCAGACTGATTCTTACTGGCTGAGGCTGTCACATGTAACACCCTCTATTGACTGGTGCCAGCATTACTGGGGCTCACGCTAGTCATGTGGGTGCATTGGGGGCGTAACTGACTGAACTTCAAATTCACAGTGAATGCCAGCTCAATGGACACTATGGCATGTGGCAGTCTCCATATTTGGAAGGGGTTGCAGGTAAAGGTACACATTTGACATAATCCTAATGTCAATGTCTAAAGGGGCACTACTATGTGTCATAATGTCAATTGTGGGCACAATACTCTGTGGCATAATGTGAATCAGGGGCACTACTGTGGGGCATAATGTGAATATGGGGCACTACTGTTTGGCATAATGTCAATATAGGGCACTACTGTGTGGCATAATGTGAATTGTGGGCCCTACTGTGTGACATAACGTTAATTGTTGACACTACAGTGTGGCATAATGCGACTAAGGGCAGGTCCAGATTAAGCCCTTAGGGAGCCCTGGGCACCCAAGGCAGGAGCCTCCCCCACCGACCACCAGAACCCTCCTTTCCCCCTACCCCGGCTGCACGCGCTACTCAACTCCCCCCGGGAACGGGAGCGGCGCTGGGAGGAGTGCGGCTGTGCATGCAAGCAATCTCCAGCCTCTGCCACCAGCAGCATCTAAACTGGCAGCAGCGAAGGATGGAGATTGCTTGACTCAGTCCCTGACCATGCTGCCCGAGAGGAGGGTGTAGGAAGCCGCATGCACAGCCGCACTCCTCCCCCGGCAGCGTGGATCCTTCCTGCCCGGGCAACCTGAAGAGCGGTGCAGAGCTCTGGCTGGGGGGCCCCTTAAGACAGGGGGGCCCGGGGTACTGACCCCTGGGCACCCTCCTTAATCTGGCTCTGACTAAGGGGCACTACTGTGTGGCATACTGTGACTAAGGGGCACTGCTGTGTGGCATAATGTGACTAAGGGGCACTACTATGTGGCATAATGTGACTAAGGGGCACTACTGTGTTGCATAATGTGACTAAGGGGCACTACTGTGTGGCATAATGTGAATAATGGGCACTACCGTGTGGCATATTGTGAGTAAGCCAGTACGAATAACCCACCCCCGTAAAATATATACATATGAGAAAACAGGAACGAGGTGCAGGTTAAGAGAGGGGCGGCCACGTGCATCCTCCTTACGGGCCCCCTCCCACCCCCCTCCACCCATCGTCAGGCGCTACTGCAGAGTTTACCACTCATATACAAATCTTCAAGCCATTTCCTCAGTGATTTCCTCAGTAGGACCCAGGGGTCCAGATGCACCACACCACACCCTCGCCCCATTATAGAAACGCCATGCTCCCATTACAGGAACAATGCCATTATACAGTACAGTATGTATATAAAACATATGAATTTGGATCCATTTCTACACCACAATGTAATATGTAGAAGATGCACATACACAAATCAGCACAAAACGTCTATACAGCTGGTGATTATCAGCATATTCACTGTTTAGCAGACACGTGTTCCTCCTCCCTAGAAGAAGGACATATTCCCAGGACAATCCCTGTCAAGATGATGTTCCAGGCAGAAGTCTCCATGGATCCAACTAGGTCACTGTTTCCTATAATGAGCTGTTGCTTGTCGCGCTTCATATAGAAATGTGGCAGCTATAATGTATTATTATATAATATTATTATTTGTACGGACAATGGCAGGGTGCTAGTTCCCTCTCGTTGTGTGCAGGATACACTGCGGTTCTCTGCACGTTGTGAGTCCACTCTGATACATTCTTATTCAGGGAACTTTTCATGTTTGCTAGCGAGAACTTTTGGCCACTAAGTATAAATGGTGGTCACTGCGGGCAGCCATACAGTAGTTGGGTCATTACCTGAGACTTCAGCACTTACCATTATCAACACATTTATCAAGTGTGGCCTGAAAGAGCAATGAAAGCCAATAGCTGACATTAATATATATCATCAGCCGTGTATTGCTGAGCTAAATAATATATATATATTTATTAATCTCTCTTTGGGGGGGGGGGGGGGGGGGGGGGGAATTCCGTTCTCATTGTGGGGATGTAGTTCCCAGTATAATGCATCTAGAACAGTGGCAGCCAACCCTGGTCCTTGAGAGCTACCAACAGTTCATGTTTTCCAGCTCACCCAGCAGGTGCACAGGTGTGTCAGTTAGTAATGACTACATTTTAAAAGATCCACAGTTGGAACTAATTACTTCACCTGTGATTCTGTGAGGAGACCTGGAAAACGTGAACTGTTGGTGGCTCTCGAGGACCAGATGTTGGCTACCCCTGATCTAGAACATATCAAGTGCCCCCTCCCCCAACAGGTGCCAATTTGGCACTAATCCCTGTTTTTGGACAAGCATTAAGCCTAGGAAGATCTCACAACAATGAAAACCCATTAATGTTGGAATAAAATTCTCCAGCACAAGATATCTAAATGAGCCGGCAGGGGCAGAGGTGGCAATTGTGTATCAACTATCAATCAGTGTCCTCGTGGTTTTGCAATGTATCATGTATTTTTAAAGCCTTTCAAAATGACCAGTGGAGATAGTGACCTTCTCTCCTGCACCGTGCATTTGGTCCAGCCACACTACAGCAGTGATAAACCCAGATGGACTGTGGGTCTGTTTCAGTGATGGACGCAGTGTATGGTAGTGCCAGGGCAGTAGAGAGCCTGGATGGGCCCAGGTCGTTTTCATGGGGTGTGGCCTAATTAAAGGAGGCGTGTCCATGCACCCTTAGAAAAAAATACAGAAAAAATTGTATTTTAAGCACCTCCATGGCCTAACATACAGCAGCGTGTGCTGGGCTGAAGAGAAGAGCTGCAGATGCGGCTGCCAGGTAAAGGGGTGGAGGGGGGACACAGACATCTGGACCCCTCCATAAGACCTGGGCCCGGGTAATTAGTAACCCCCCCACCCCTACCCTCGGCGCCGCTGGCAAGTGCTGCAGGAGGAGTGTTGTGTTAATAGATGCCTCCTGCAAGCTTCTGTTATCCACTGTGCAAAAACAACTGAATAACTCTCAGGTAATGCAGGATGGTCGGTATATTCACTTTGCCTGGGCCAGGAAATCTGCACCAGAAGATCCAGTCCTTGGCCTCAGCACACCAACAAAACAGGGGAGACACCCCCCCCCCACACACACACACACACACTTTTTGTAGAATGGTCCCCGTCGACACTCCTGCTTCGCCTTCCAAACAGCCGTGGAATGTCACTTATTGCGCGCGACAATGCAGAACCCGTTGTGCGCGTCAGAAAAATGGGAAAGCTCTCTGCGTTGTCTTCGAGCAGATATCATTATTTCTCGCCATTAATGTTAAGTCTCGCTTTGGAAGTTGTACGAGCAAAAAATAAATAAATATGTGAGAACGGAAGGCGTTTTTTCTTTTGTCAGTTGCTGAAACATGTTATGTCTAATTAGTGTGTGCAGGCGCTTCTCCTGACAGTACAGTACATTGTGCCGCGCTTGTGTGAAGTGCAGTGCTAGAAGAAAGTGTTATAGAACAAATCTATTCGGTGAAAAAAGCCACAGCCATTAGATCTATCATCAAATTCCCTGTGTCATATCTGTCTCCTCTGGAACAGCGGCATAAAACACAGTATTTCTCGTTTGTGTAGGCTCTCTTATACTGTATAGGCAGGGCTTAAAGTGGTCCTGGATAGGTGGTGGAACTCATTTACACCACCACCTTCCCCTCTCCCACCACCTTCCCCTCTCCCCTGCCCCTCTCACATTAAGCGGGGCCGGGGCCAGGGCCAGTGATAGTGTTTTCGGCAACACCTACAAACTATAAATTAGTGCCCTACTTCCCATACTTTATAAAGGGACCTTGATCTCACAAAGATGCAGCATGGTCACATAATAGTGTCCCCAAATTACACCACACAGTAGCACAATCTCATTCACATTACACTGCATGTAGTGCTCCTGATTCATATTACACAACATAGTAATGCCCTTCTATGCATGTTATGCCACACAGTAGTGCCCCTTATATACAATGCCTACAGTAGTGCCCCTTATAAACAATTCCCACAGAAATAGTGCCCCTTACACAGAATGCCCACATTTGTAGTGCCCCTTACACTTAATGTTGTGTCGGAAAAGGAAGCCACTGGGCTCTGAGGAGGGGATGAAAACTGTCCAACAGCCACAGCGTGTGTGAGTACCAGGAGGGGTGAGCTGTAGATGGAGGAGGACCATGGAGCCACCAGGACCTGAGGAAGGGGGAGGTGGCTGCAGCTGATCAGTCACACTAGCGCCACCCGTATCATCTATTGATGTAGGTGATGGGGCAGGTTTTTCTGTTGGAATTACTGTGCAGGGCAATGAGGTGGTGGAACTAGTTCCCCCTACCATAACAGGTAGTGGAACTCAGTTCCACCTCGTTCCCCCCTACTTTAACCCCTGTGTATAGGTGTTTCTCAGTTCCAGGCTCAGGATCTCTCCCTCATACATACGGGGATCATTCAGCCCCAAAAGCAGCTGCGTGTCTGTATGCAGCGGCTGCATACGGGTGGTCTGCGCACAAGCACCGGCAGCAGTGAGAATTTGCGACCCTAAACCTTGCGGCTGCAACCTGGAAGGATGCGGCCGCAATGTGACTGATAGCGCTGGCCGTCGGGGAAGGGGGGGGGGAGCGTCGATGCAGCATTTTGTGTTAAAGGTGGGAGTGATTTCAAGGCGGCTGCGTGGAGTCAAACGCAGCCACTCTGATATTTTTTTAAAAAGGCAGCGGACCGCCTGACAGTGCAGCAAGGGGTCAACCTTAACTCAATGTGTCCGCAAGTACACTTTGATGCATCGGGAACAATGGTTTTTAGGTTACTTGCAGTGTTCCTCTTCTATATCAGGTGGTTAGCAATCTTCTCATACACGGCCGAGCCACATTCCTACATTTGAAGTCGGCAGCACGCAGCTCATAATGTACGTCATGTGTTCTCCGCTGGCTTGGTGGGTATATAAGGTGTGCAATCGGCCGACTGCACACATATCACTTGTTGCTGTCATGGGTTAAAGGGGCGATTTATGCGAGTTGCAAAAAGATGATTATCGGCTATTAGACAGTGGGTGGCGGTATTTCTGGCACAGCGCAGTGTGTGACCTGTCCACGTGCTGCTGCGGTGAAGGTGTAACATGACTCGACAAATGGCACCATTGCGGCTAACTGAAGTGGAAACTGCGGAGCACCACTTGCCATTGATGTGAGAGGTGAACGTCGGCTACGAAGGTGCGTGAGGGCCGACCGACACGATACAGTGGCGCAGCTCACCATCAAAACAAACCTGGGGGCTACCAGACGTGTGTCTAACATGACAGCTCAGCCCGTCTAGCCGCTGTCCGTGCTGCACACGGCGGTTACTCCGGCTACTAGCCGATGCTCATAATAATGTGACTCCACCGTGTATAATGAAGTATACTTATAGTTTAAAAATCATGTGTAAAATACATAGAGTATAGCACAAATTTATTAGCACATTATAAGTAAAAAAAAATAAAAAATCAGAACGTAAAAAAAACCTCTCCTGTCATACTCCAGTATAAAAATGATATGAAAAATACAAAGAAGATATTATAAATCTCTCCCTTGTATTATTCTAATCATTTTTGTAGTCAAAACTCTGGAGTATACCGTTCTAGGGGCCCAATTCAGACCTGATCACTGTTGTGCGAAATCGCACAGCAATCAATTATCGAATGACTGCGCTTGCGTTTGCACCACAATGCGCAGGTGTGATGCCAAACAGCGACAGGATGGTGCGAAAATTTTGATCGCAAGGCGATTGACAGGAAGCGGACGTTTGTGGGGGATAATTGGCTGTTTTCTGGGAGTGTCAGGAAAAACGCAGACGTGTCCAAGCGCTTTCTGGGAGGGTGTGTGACGTCAGCTCCGGCCCCCATCGCTACCTGCCGACTGCACAGGCTGGAAAAATCATTAGATGGTGAGTGAGTGGCGAATGGATTTGCAGGTGTCCGCTGCCTGGTGAAGTTTTCGCACGGCGTACACATGCATTTGCATACTTGCACGAGGCGGGTTTTCACTCTCCCTGGTCGACGACTATCTGATCACAGACCGCTGCAAATCTGCAGCACAGGAATCACATCTGAATTAGAGATGAGCGCCTGAAATTTTTCGGGTTTTGTGTTTTGGTTTTGGGTTCGGTTCCGCGGCCGTGTTTTGGGTTCGAACGCGTTTTGGCAAAACCACACCGAATTATTTTTGTCGGATTCGGGTGTGTTTTGGATTCGGGTGTTTTTTTCCAAAAACACTAAAAAACAGCTTAAATCATAGAATTTGGGGGTCATTTTGATCCCAAAGTATTATTAACCTCAAAAACCATAATTTACACTCATTTTCAGTCTATTCTGAATACCTCACACCTCACAATATTATTTTTAGTCCTAAAATTTGCACCGAGGTCGCTGTGTGAGTAAGATAAGCGACCCTAGTGGCCGACACAAACACCGGGCCCATCTAGGAGTGGCACTGCAGTGTCACGCAGGATGTCCCTTCCAAAAAACCCTCCCCAAACAGCACATGACGCAAAGAAAAAAAGAGGCGCAATGAGGTAGCTGTGTGAGTAAGATTAGCGACCCTAGTGGCCGACACAAACACCGGGCCCATCTAGGAGTGGCACTGCAGTGTCACGCAGGATGGCCCTTCCAAAAAACCCTCCCCAAACAGCACATGACGCAAAGAAAAAAAGAGGCGCAATGAGGTAGCTGACTGTGTGAGTAAGATTAGCGACCCTAGTGGCCGACACAAACACCGGGCCCATCTAGGAGTGGCACTGCAGTGTCACGCAGGATGTCCCTTCCAAAAAACCTGAACCACTAGCCATGAACATAGGCCAGGGCCTCAGCCGTTCCTTGCCACTCCGTGTGGTAAATGGCATATTGGCAAGTTTACGCTTCTCCTCCGACAATTTTATTTTAGGTTTTGGAGTCCTTTTTTTTCTGATATTTGGTGTTTTGGATTTGACATGCTCTGTACTATGACATTGGGCATCGGCCTTGGCAGACGACGTTGCTGGCATTTCATCGTCTCGGCCATGACTAGTGGCAGCAGCTTCAGCACGAGGTGGAAGTGGATCTTGATCTTTCCCTAATTTTGGAACCTCAACTTTTTTGTTCTCCATATTTTATAGGCAGAACTAAAAGGCACCTCAGGTAAACAATGGAGATGGATGGATTGGATACTAGTATACAATTATGGACGGACTGCCACGGTTAGGTGGTATAAAAAAACCACGGTTAGGTGGTATATATTGTAATACAATTATGGATGGACGGACTGCCTGCCGAGTGCCGACACAGAGGTAGCCACAGCCGTGAACTACCGCACTGTACACTGGTTGATAAAGAGATAGTAGTATACTCGTAACAACTAGTATGACTGACTATGACGGTATAAAGAATGAAAAAAAAACCACGGTTAGGTGGTATATATTGTAATACAATTATGGATGGACGGACTGCCTGCCGAGTTCCGACACAGAGGTAGCCACAGCCGTGAACTACCGCACTGTACACTGGTTGATAAAGAGATAGTAGTATACTCGTAACAACTAGTATGACTGACTATGACGGTATAAAGAATGAAAAAAAAACCACGGTTAGGTGGTATATATTATAATACAATTATGGATGGACGGACTGCCTGCCGAGTGCCGACACAGAGGTAGCCACAGCCGTGAACTACCGCACTGTACACTGGTTGATAAAGAGATAGTAGTATACTCGTAACAACTAGTATGACTGACTATGACGGTATAAAGAATGAAAAAAAAACCACGGTTAGGTGGTATATATTATAATACAATTATGGATGGACGGACTGCCTGCCGACTGCCGACACAGAGGTAGCCACAGCCGTGAACTACCGCACTGTACACTGGTTGATAAAGAGATAGTAGTATACTCGTAACAACTAGTATGACACTATGACGGTATAAAGAATGAAAAAAAAACCACGGTTAGGTGGTATATATTATAATACAATTATGGATGGACGGACTGCCTGCCGACTGCCGACACAGAGGTAGCCACAGCCGTGAACTACCGCACTGTACACTGGTTGATAAAGAGATAGTAGTATACTCGTAACAACTAGTATGACACTATGACGGTATAAAGAATGAAAAAAAAACCACGGTTAGGTGGTATATATTATAATAATACAATTATGGATGGACGGACTGCCTGCCGACTGCCGACACAGAGGTAGCCACAGCCGTGAACTACCGCACTGTACACTGGTTGATAAAGAGATAGTAGTATACTCGTAACAACTAGTATGACTATGACGACGGTATAAAGAAAGAAAAAAAAATACCACGGTTAGGTGGTATATAATTATACAATTATGGATGGACGGACTGCCTGCCGAGTGCCGACTGCCGACACAGAGGTAGCCACAGCCGTGAACTACCGCACTGTACTGTGTCTGCTGCTAATATAGACTGGTTGATAAAGAGATAGTATACAACAATATACTACTATACTGGTGGTCAGGCACTGGTCACCACTAGTCACACTGGCAGTGGCACTCCTGCAGCAAAAGTGTGCACTGTTTAATTTTAAATTAATATAATATTATGTACTCCTGGCTCCTGCTATAACAACCTGCAGTGCTCCCCAGTCTCCCCCACAATTATTATAAGCTTTTATACATTGATGTGCAGCACACTGGGCTGAGCTGAGTGCACACAGACTGAGTCACACTGTGTGACTGCTGTGTATCGTTTTTTTCAGGCAGAGAACGGATATAGCAGAGAACGGATATATTAAATAAAAGTTAACTTAACAACAACTGCACTGGTCACTGTGGTAAACTCTGTCTGCACAATCTCTCTCTCTCTCTCTCTCTTCTAATCTATTCTAATGGAGAGGACGCCAGCCACGTCCTCTCCCTATCAATCTCAATGCACGTGTGAAAATGGCGGCGACGCGCGGCTCCTTATATAGAATCCGAGTCTCGCGAGAATCCGATAGCGTCATGATGACGTTCGGGCGCGCTCGGGTTAACCGAGCAAGGCGGGAAGATCCGAGTCGCTCGGACCCGTGAAAAAAAACATGAAGTTCTGGCGGGTTCGGATTCAGAGAAACCGAACCCGCTCATCTCTAATCTGAATGATGCCCTATGACAGGCGAGGCTCTGCCTCCCGTGTCTACCTTGTCCGCACATCTCTGATCAACACTCACCAAATTTCCAGCAGCATATACTGCTGCACCTGTGTATAATGCCCCCGGGTTCATACACAGTATATATGTGTGTAAATCTGGCTCTGGTACTAGCCAGTGTCTCCTCAGCCATTTACCTCACCGCACGTCACTGCAGCACTTTTCTGACAGAAAAATGTCATCTATTTTATTCTCTTACACTGTTATCTAGCTAAATAAATAAAATGAAACATTTCCTTCTATTCTGTTTCACCCTATTTTGTCACAGCAGAGGCCATTTTATAAGATAGCTAAACCACTCTTAGGTGTGCGGTGGAGATCTGATATACGTATGCCTTGGCTGACTTTGACCAAGGCTTGCATATACCGCCCAAGGGTAGTGTGTGTCATACTTGCCTACCTGACCCTCTCCATGAGGGAGAAAATGCTCTGTTCCTGGACTTTCCTGGTAATGTATGATTGCCATCACCTGTGGTGAAACACCTTTCTTATCAATTAACTAGCTCACCACAGGTGATGGCAATCATACATTACCAGGAAAGTCCAGGAACAGAGCATTTTCTCCCTCATGGAGAGGGTCAGGTAGGCAAGTATGGTGTAAGTTCACCCTTGCAAGTGTGCGATCGTATGTGCAGCCGAGCTGCAGAAATCCAGTGTGTGCAGTGTGTGCGTAGCCCAGGACTTACTCCTCCAGTGCGATGAGAACAGGCTGATCGGGGCCCCAGCTGACGTCAGACACCCTCCCTAAAAACGCTTGGACTCGCCTGCGTTTTTACTGACACTCTCAGTAAATGTTCAGTAAATGGCCTCCTCCTTGCAATCACATTGCGAATGCCTGCGTAATCTGAATTTTCGCACCATCCTGACGCGTGTTGGCGATGCCTGTTGTTGTTAGGCAACACGAGTGCGCATTGCGGTGCATATGCATGTGCAATCTATTGCTGATCGCCCGCTGTGTGAAAACGCACAGCAGCGATCAGATCTGAATCACCCCTAGTGTGCACTGCAGGTGGGGCAGATGTAACATGTGCAGAGAGAGTTAGATTTGGGTGAGGTGTGTTCAAACTGAAATCTAAATTGCAGTGTAAAAATAAAGCAGCCAGTATTTACCCTGTACAAAAACAATATAACCCACCCAAATCTAACTCTCTCTGCACATGTTACATCTGCCCACCCCCCCCCCCCCCCCCACCCCCTGCAGTGCACATGGTTTTCCCATTAGAGAACAATTTTGCTGCTGGGATCAGGTCTGAATTAGGCCCTATATAGTGTATATATACACATACTGTTTTTGTGAGAGATGAATATGAGCAGTACGCTATGATGGCTGGTGCATTTGAACGGGCGCATTATGAAATGTAGAACATGCACAAAAGAGAATTTCCAGCTGAATTAGCCACTCACACCTCTGACAGTTACTATTCAGCGCTATTGTCCAAATATCACTTACGGTAAATGTACTGCGGAGTTGCAGGTTTATGTTATTCTATCCTGACACGTAGCTAGAGAAAGTGATGACATTATAATGATTTGTGTGGATCAGCGGATGGGATAATCATCTTAGCCGTCCTGTTTTTGTAATTCGGCTCAGCAAACATTACATTTCTAGATTCAAACATTTAAACATACACAGTAAATTTTATTGACTTTCATGAAGAAGATGAAAGAAAAAAGTGCTGACTGCTGAATACTCTGACACATTTCCCGGAGCAATGACCCTCTTAAAAATATGCTGATATGTTCAAGTGAAATAACCCATCAAATGGATCTGAATGAGGGAATTAACATTGCGTCTTTGAATACATCAGTAATTACCTATATGTAGATATGATGGATGGCTCAGCAGCGTCAGCATTGGGATGGGAGCTTCACGCGTTTCTCCAGTGGAATTTGACTTTAAGTGTTCCACATGGAATTACACCAATCATTTTTGTCGATACCATCACTATAGACTGTACATTCAGCCAAAGGAGATATTACAAATACAGTACAGAGAATGGGAAAATGTGGGATTTTAATACTTTAGCATCTGAGCATTGCACATATAGCTTTGTGCAGAATTTCAATGAATATGACCGCATGATGGGCCTAATACAGACCTGATCGCAGTAGCAAAATTGTTCTCTAATGGGCAAAACCATGTACACTGCAGGTGGGGCAGATGTAACGTGCAGAGAGAGTTAGATTTGGGTGGGTTATTTTGTTTCTGTGCAGGGTAAATACTGGCTGCTCTATTTTTACACTGCAATTTAGATTTCAGTTTGAACACACCCCACCCAAATCTAACTCTCTCTGCACATGTTACATCTGCCCCACCTGCAGTGCACACTAGGGGTGATTCAGATCTGATTGCTGCTGTGCGTTTTCACACAGCGGGCGATCAGCAATAGGTTGCGCATGCGTATGCACCGCAATGCGCACTCGTGTTGCCTAATAACAAGAGGCATCGCCGACCATCGCCAGGATGGTGCGAAAATTCCGACTGCACGGGCGTTCGCAATGTGATTGCAAGGAGGAGGCCGTTTGAGGGTGGTAAGTGACCATTTACTGAGAGTGTCCGCAAAAACGCAGGCGAGTCCAAGCGTTTTCAGGGAGGGTGTCTGACGTCAGCTCCGGCCCCGATCAGCCTGTTCTCATCACACTGGAGGAGTAAGTCCTGGGCTACGCTCAGACTGCATACACTGGATTTTTGCAGCTCGACATACACATGCGATCGCAAACTTGCAAGGATGAACTTACACTACCCTTGGGCAGCAACTATCTGAACGCAGGACAGCAAAGTTAGCAGCCCAGCGATCAGATCTGAATTACCTCCATGGTTTTGCCCATTAGAGAACAATTTTGCTGCTGCGATCAGGTCTGAATTAGGCCCAGTGTTATTTATATAGCATTACTGTGCATGCTGTGCTTTACACGTGTACAGAAATATAATACAATTATAATCAGGGGTTAAAGTGGGGGGGAACGAGGTGGAACTGAGTTCCACCACCTGTAATGGTAGGGGGAACTAGTCCCACCATCTCCATTGTCCTGCACAGTAATTCCAACAGAAAAGCCCACCCCATCATCTGCATCAATTGATGCTACAGGCAGCACTAGTGTTGCTGATGAGCTGCAGCCACCTACTCCTTCCTAAGGTCCTGGTGCCTCCATGGTCCTCCTCCATGAGTTCCACCACCTCACCAGGACCACTTTCAGCCCTGATTATAATTATACATAACAAAAGCATAGAAGGCCTGATTCATATGTGGTTGCAATGCCGACACAGCAGCGATCCTTTTCACTGACAGAACTGTGAGGGACCACAAGTGCAGCAGCCACCCGCAAGACGCCCACCAAAGCCATGAGAACATTCTCAGCAACGGCATACTCCATCGCAACCACTACACAGATGTAAGGAACTCCCTGAGTGCCTCCATGGGCGTGCAGAATGGTCGTGGGAGCTACAACGCTTACACCATGTTTATGCATACGAGGTTGCAGTTGCACACCATGACATGCCCTGAAAACGATCACAGCATACCCATGTTTTTGCAGACACACCCCGTTACCTCCCCCAAACGACCTCTTCCTGTCAATCACTCTGTGACTAAGGGGTCTATTTACTAAGCTTTTGGTGGAGATAAAGAGAATGGAGATAAAGTCCAGCCAATCAGCTCCTAACTGTCATGATTCAAACCCAGCCTGTGCCATGGTAGTTAGGAGCTGATTGGCTGGTACTTTATCTCCGACCATTTTATCTGTATCCAAGTATTATGCGCCCTACACAATGGGCGACAACACTGCAAGATATGAATGATCTCGTTCATTAATGAACAAGATAACGTTCATATCTGTCAGTGTGGAGGCACCAGTGATGAACGATGCGCGGCCCCTCGCTCGTTCATCGCTGGTGCCCCGTCGCCTGCGCATGCAGGCCAATATGGACGAGATCATCCATATTTGCCTGCACATCTACGTAGCCGGGTGATGGGGGGAGTGAAGAAACTTCACTCCCCCCGTCACTGCCCCTCCTCCGCCGGGTCGCCCGTATGCCGTATCGGCGGACGGGCAGCTCGGCGGGACATCGCCAAGTCTGTAGGGCCCATAAGTAAATAGACCCCTAATTCCTCACTGCATGCCACATCGCAAATGTTTTTTGGCGTGTGCGCACTGTGGCCGTCACGCATGCGCAGTCTGCCGATAATCGCTCAGTTGAGACACCATCGAAGCTGCGACCAAATTGAATTAGACTCAGAGTTCCAAACTATTTATTGAGACAGTTTAAAACTTTCCAAAAGATGTTGGGTTACTCAGAGTATAATACTTACACAGCTTTATCCCGGGTGTGGTTCATCAAATCGACAGTGTCTAGGTCGACAATGTTTAGGTCGACCACTATAGGTCGACAGTCACTAGGTCGACATGGATGGAAGGTCGACAGGGTTTCTAGGTCGACATGTGCTAGGTCGACAGGTCTAAAGGTCGACATGAGGATTTTTTTTTTTTTTTGGTGTCGTTTTCTTCGTAGAGTGACCGGGATCCCAAATTAGCTTCGCTCACCATGCTTCGGGCGTGGTGCCTTCGCTCCGCTACCGCTTCGCTCGGCACACTTTACCGTTCCAATCGTAGTCCACGTGGATCGTTAAGTATGAAAAAATTCAAAAAAAGAAAAAAAATGTGAAAAACTCATGTCGACCTTTAGACCTGTCGACCTAGCACATGTCGACCTAGAAACCCTGTCGACCTTCCATCCATGTCGACCTAGTGACTGTCGACCTATAGTGGTCGACCTAAACATTGTCGACCTAGACACTGTCGATCTTCAGACCGGATCCCCTTTATCCCATCATCATAATACTGCAAACTTGAAAAAAATTTCATCAGTCACATGGCAAAACAATTTCAATTGTAACTTTCAAGTTTTCAGACACCACGTGAATATTTGGTAGAAATATATATATATATTTTTTTTTTTACCACAATAACAGCTATATAGGGCCTACAGTATTTATCAATATCTGCAAAGTTCAAACATAAGAGATAACTGAGGTTAGTATAGAACAGAGCGCACATAAATCGCTAGTCATGGACAGAATAAGTTATTAGAGGTGTGTTCTTTATTTGGGTAGCGGTTCAGTTAAGCATAGGGATTGGTGGAGGGTCATCTTTGGGGTGGGTTATATCATAGTAGTTCTGCAGTAGACTCCCTGAAATAGCAGCAATCTCCCTCACTCCCTGAATAGTCCAGCAATCTTCCTGATTACACTTACCCAGAGCCGGCCCTAGGCATAGGCAAACTAGGCAAAAAATGATATGTGGCATGCCTATATTCTGTGTGTGACTGCGGCTGTATCTGCATACAAAGTGCTACTTTAGTGTGTTCCTGGAAATCACTGTAATGTAGCATTTTGTATGTAGATACAGTCGCACACACAATATAGGCATGCCGCATATCATTTTAATCAGCAGAAGCTGCCTGTGCATCCTAGCCACATAGTAATGCAAATAAGACAATTTTTGCCAAAAAAAGGCCACAGACGTTATCAGAGCTGCCAACTGACTCATGCCAGGCATCTCCTGCTGCATGGCATATTGAGGAAAGATGTATGAGGACACATCTGTATCCAAGCAGAGGCAGAGGTCACAGTGTTAGTGGCCATGTGAGTGCTGTGTGTGGGTAGGTTGGTTGTGCAATAGTGTTCGGCATATGTGTAAGGCACATTATGTGTGTCATTATGTGTTTAAATGCACTAATAATGTGTGGCACATGTGAAGGGGACAGTATGTGTATAAGGGCATTAATAAAGGTTGGCAAAATGTGTAAGGCGCATTATGTTTATAAGGACATTTATAATGTGTGTCATGTGTAAGGGGCATTACTGTGTGGTATGTGTATAAATGCATTACTAATGTGTGACATTGTGTGTATAAGGTGCTCTACTGTTTGGCGTAACGTATAGAAAGGGCACTACTGTGTGGTCTAATGTGAATAAAGAGCAATATGGTGTGGTGTAATGTGAATAAGGAGCAATTCAGTGTGATGTAATATGAATAAGGGACACTACTGTGAGGAGTAACATATATAAGGTAAAGTGGTACTACTGTGTGATGTAACGTGAATAAGGGACACTATCACATGATAAAATGTGAATAAAGTTGCACTACTGTGTGGCGTAATTTGAATTGGGGGTACCATTGTGTGGCCATGCCCCTTCCCAGCAAGAACACACCCCTTTATGTGTGCCGAATGTGCACACTGTTCCTATTTAAAATATAGTGGGTAGGAGCACCAAAATGAGGACTGTAGGGTGAGAGGCGGAAATAATGGTGGTGCTAGGGGGCACCAGCCAAAATCTTGCCTAGGGCATCATATTGGTTAGGGCTGGTTCTGCACTTACCCCTAATATGTAGCTGTTACATTCTTGGGGGAAAAGATAAATCAGAGATAGATACATTCAAATCGGATCATCAGTCATTTCCCTGCATTGGTTATAAGGCACAATGATCCCTATGGCTATATACATTTTAAATAAGGTATCTCATGGACACTTACAGTATATGGAACCTCTTGAAAAACACAATACACAAACAAATCTTGCAAAATATCAGTGTCTTTTCTTCAACAAGTAGATCTTACTAACTTTGGGGCTCATTTACATTTGGATATAAAAGGGGGTACACACGGAGAGATACATGTTTAAAATCTAAGCAGTCTGACTAGAGATGAGCGGGTTCGGTTTCTCTGAATCCGAACCCGCCCGAACTTCATGGTTTTTTTCACGGGTCCGAGCAGACTCGGATCCTCCCGCCTTGCTCGGTTAACCCGAGCGCGCCCGAACGTCATCATGACGCTGTCGGATTCTCGCGAGACTCGGATTCTATATAAGGAGCCGCGCGTCGCCGCCATTTTCACACGTGCATTGAGATTGATAGTGAGAGGACGTGGCTGGCGTCCTCTCCATTTAGATTATAAGAGAGAGAGATTTACTGGAGCTTAGGACTAGGAGGAGTACTGTAGAAGTGTAGAGAGTGCAGAGAGTTTACTAGTGAGTGACCACCAGACAGTGCAGTTTATTTAATATATCCGTTCTCTGCCTGAAAAAAGCGATACACACAGTGACTCAGTCACATACCATATCTGTGTGCACTGCTCAGGCTCAGCCCAGTGTGCTGCATCATCTATATATATTATATATCTGTCTGACTGCTCAGCTCACACAGCTTATAATTGTGGGGGAGACTGGGGAGCACTGCAGTGCCAGTTATAGGTTATAGCAGGAGCCAGGAGTACATAATATTATATAGTGAGTGACCACCAGACAGTGCAGTTTATTTAATATATCCGTTCTCTGCCTGAAAAAAGCGATACACACAGTGACTCAGTCACATACTAGAGATGAGCGGGTTCGGTTCCTCGGAATCCGAACCCGCCCGAACTTCAGCTTTTTTTACACGGATCCGAGCGACTCGGATCTTCCCGCCTTGCTCGGTTAACCCGAGCGCGCCCGAACGTCATCATGACGCTGTCGGATTCTCGCGAGACTCGGATTCTATATAAGGAGCCGCGCGTCGCCGCCATTTTCACACGTGCATTGAGATTGATAGGGAGAGGACGTGGCTGGCGTCCTCTCCATTTAGATTAGGGTTGAGAGAGAGAGAGAGAGATTGACCTGAGGCTGTGATACTGTAGAAGAGAGTGCAGAGTTTAGTGACTGACGACCACAGTGACCACCAGACAGTGCAGTTGTTTGTTTTATTTAATATATCCGTTCTCTGCCTGAAAAAAACGATACACACAGTGACTCAGTCACATACCATATCTGTGTGCACTGCTCAGCCCAGTGTGCTGCATCAATGTATATTTCTCTATCGTCCTAGTGGATGCTGGGGTTCCTGAAAGGACCATGGGGAATAGCGGCTCCGCAGGAGACAGGGCACAAAAGTAAAGCTTTCCGATCAGGTGGTGTGCACTGGCTCCTCCCCCTATGACCCTCCTCCAAGCCAGTTAGATTTTTGTGCCCGGCCGAGAAGGGTGCAATCTAGGTGGCTCTCCTAAAGAGCTGCTTAGAAAAGTTTAGCTTAGGTTTTTTATTTTACAGTGAGTCCTGCTGGCAACAGGATCACTGCAACGAGGGACTTAGGGGAGAAGAAGTGAACTCACCTGCGTGCAGGATGGATTGGCTTCTTGGCTACTGGACATCAGCTCCAGAGGGACGATCACAGGTACAGCCTGGATGGTCACCGGAGCCTTGCCGCCGGCCCCCTTGCAGATGCTGAAGTAAGAAGAGGTCCAGAATCGGCGGCAGAAGACTCCTCAGTCTTCTAAAGGTAGCGCACAGCACTGCAGCTGTGCGCCATTTTCCTCTCAGCACACTTCACACGGCAGTCACTGAGGGTGCAGGGCGCTGGGAGGGGGGCGCCCTGGGAGGCAAATGAATACCTATTTTGGCTAAAAATACCTCACATATAGCCTCCGGAGGCTATATGGAGATATTTAACCCCTGCCAGAATCCGTTAAGAGCGGGAGACGAGGCCGCCGAAAAAGGGGCGGGGCCTATCTCCTCAGCACACAGCGCCATTTTCCCTCACAGAAAGGCTGGAGGGAAGGCTCCCAGGCTCTCCCCTGCACTGCACTACAGAAACAGGGTTAAAACAGAGAGGGGGGGCACTAATTTGGCGTTAGAAATATATAAAAAAGATGCTATAAGGGAAAACACTTATATAAGGTTGTCCCTATATAATTATAGCGTTTTTGGTGTGTGCTGGTAAACTCTCCCTCTGTCTCTCCAAAGGGCTAGTGGGTCCTGTCCTCTATCAGAGCATTCCCTGTGTGTGTGTGTGCTGTGTGTCGGTACGTGTGTGTCGACATGTATGAGGACGATGTTGGTGAGGAGGCGGAGCAATTGCCTGTAATGGTGATGTCACTCTCTAGGGAGTCGACACCGGAATGGATGGCTTATTTAGGGAATTACGTGATAATGTCAACACGCTGCAAGGTCGGTTGACGACATGAGACGGCCGACAAACAATTAGTACCGGTCCAGACGTCTCAAAAACACCGTCAGGGGTTTTAAAACGCCCGTTTACTTTAGTCGGTCGACACAGACACAGACAGGGACACTGAATCCAGTGTCGACGGTGAATAAACAAACGTATTCCTTATTAGGGCCACACGTTAAAGGCAATGAAGGAGGTGTTACATATTTCTGATACTACAAGTACCACAAAAGAGGGTATTATGTGGGATGTGAAAAAACTACCATAGTTTTTCCTGAATCAGATAAATTAAATAAAGTGTGTGATGATGCGTGGGTTCCCCCCGATAGAAAATTATGGGCGGTATACCCTTTCCCGCCAGAAGTTAGGGCGCGTTGGGAAACACCCCTTAGGGTGGATAAGGCGCTCACACGCTTATCAAAACAAGTGGCGGTACCGTCTATAGATAGGGCCGTCCTCAAGGACCAGCTGACAGGAGGCTGGAAAATATCATAAAAAGTATATACACACATACTGGTGTTATACTGCGACCAGCGATCGCCTCAGCCTGGATGTGCAGAGCTGGGGTGGCTTGGTCGGATTCCCTGACTAAAAATATTGATACCCTTGACAGGGACAGTATTTTATTGACTATAGAGCATTTAAAGGATGCATTTCTATATATGCGAGATGCACAGAGGGATATTTGCACTCTGGCATCAAGAGTAAATGCGATGTCCATAACTGCCAGAAGATGTTATGGACACGACAGTGGTCAGGTGATGCAGATTCCAAACGGCACAAAGGTGTATTGCCGTATAAAGGAAGAGGAGTTATTTGGGGTCGGTCCATCGGACCTGGTGGCCACGGCAACTGCTGGAAAATACGCCGTTTTTACCCTAAGTCACATCTCTGCAGAAAAAGACACCGTCTTTTCAGCCTCAGTCCTTTCGTCCCTATAAGATCATATCTGCCCAGGGATAGAGGAAAGGGAAGAAGACTGCAGCAGGCAGCCCATTCCCAGGAACAGAAGCGTTCCACCGCTTCTGACAAGTTCTCAGCATGGCGCTGAGACCGTACAGGACCCCTGGATCCTACAAGTAGTATCCCAGGGGTACAGATTGGAATGTCGAGACGTTTCCCCTTCGCAGGCTCCTGAAGTCTGCTTTACCAAGGTCTCCCTCCGACAAGGAGGCAGTATGGGAAAAAATTCACAAGCTGTATTCCCAGCAGGTGATAATTAAATTACCCCTCCTACTACAAGAAAAGGGGTATTATTCCACACTATATTGTGGTACTGAAGCCAGAAGGCTAGGTGAGACTTATTCTAAAAAAATTTTTGAACACTTACAAAGGTTCAAATCAAGATGGAGTCACTCAGAGCAGTGATAACGAACCAGGAAGAAGGGGACTATATAGTGTCCCGGGACATCAGGGATGCTTACCTCTATGTCCCAAATTTGCCCTTCTCACTAAGGGTACCTCAGGTTCGTGGTGCAGAACTGTCACTATCAGTTTCAGACGCTGCCGTTTGGATTGTCCACGGCACCCCGGGTCTTTACCAAGGTAATGGCCGAAATGATGATTCTTCTTCGAAGAAAAGGCGTCTTAATTATCCCTTACTTGGACGATCTCCTGATAAGGGCATAGTCCAGGGAACAGTTGGAGGTCGGAGTAGCACTATCTCGGATACTGCTACAACAGCACGGGTGGATTCTAAATATTCCAAAATCGCAGCTGATCCCGACGACACGTCTGCTGTGCCTAGGGATGATTCTGGACACAGTCCAGAAAAAGGTGTTTCTCCCGGAAGAGAAAGCCAGGGAGTTATCCGAGCTAGTCAGGAACCTCCTAAAAACAGTGCATCATTGCACAAGGGTCCTGGTAAAAATGGTGGCTTCCTACGAAGCAATTCCATTCGGCAGATTTCACGCAAGAACTTTTCAGTGGGATCTGCTGGACAAATGGTCCGGATCGCATCTTCAGATGCATCAGCGGATAACCCTATATCCAAGGACAAGGGTGTCTCTCCTGTGGTGGTTATAGAGTGCTCATCTTCTAGAGGGCCGCAGATTCGGCATTCAGGATTGGATGCTGGTGACCACGGAGCCCAGCCCGAGAGGCTGGGGAGCAGTCACACAAGGAAAAAATTTCCAGGGAGTGTGATCAAGTCTGGAGACTTTTCTCCACATAAATATACTGGAGCTAAGGGTAAATTTATAATGCTCTAAGCTTAGCAAGACCTCTGCTTCAAGGTCAGCCGGTATTGATCCAGTGGGAAAAACATCACGGCAGTCGCCCACGTAAACAGACAGGGCGACACAAGAAGCAGGAGGGCAATGGCAAAAACTGCAAGGACTTTTCGCTGGGCGGAAAATCATGTGATAGCACTGTCAGCAGTGTTTCATCCCGGGAATGGAAACTGGGAAGCAGACTTCCTCAGCAGGCACGACCTCCACCCGGGAGAGTGGAAACTTCATCGGGAAGTTTTTTCCACATGATTGTAAACCGTTGGGAAATACCAAAGGTGGACATGATGGCGTCCCGTCTGAACAAAAAACGGGACAGGTATTGCGCCAGGTCAAGAGACCCTCAGGCAATAGCTGTGGACGTTCTGGTAACACCGTGGGTGTACCAGTCGGTGTATGTGTTCCCTCCTCTGCTTCTCATACCTAAGGTGCTGAGAATTATAAGACGTAGAGGAGTAAGAACTATACTCATGGCTCCGGATTGGCCAAGAAGGACTTGGTACCCGGAACTTCAAGAGATGCTTACAGAGGTCTTATGGCCTCTGCCGCTAAGAAGGGACTTGCTTCAGCAAGTACCATGTCTGTTCCAAGACTTACCGCAGCTGCGTTTGTCGGCATGGCGGTGGAAAGCCGGATCCTAAGGGAAAAAGGCATTCCGGAAGAGGTCATTCCTACCCTGGTCAAAGCCAGAAAGGAGGTGACCGCACAACATTATCACCACATGTGGCGAAAATATGTTGCGTGGTGTGAGGCCAGGAAGGCCCCACAAAGAAATTTCAACTCGGTCGTTTCCTGCATTTCCTGCAAACAGGAGTGTCTATGGGCCTCAAATTGGGGTCCATTAAGGTTCAAATTTCGGCCCTGTCGATTTTCTTCCAGAAAGAATTGGCTTCAGTTCCTGAAGTCCAGAAGTTTGTCAAGGGAGTATTGCATATACAACTCCCTTTTGTGCCTCCAGTGGCACTGTGGGATCTCAACGTAGTTCTGGGATTCCTCAAATCACATTGGTTTAAAACCAGTCAAATCTGTGGATTTGAAGCATCTCACATGAAAAGTGACCATGCTCTTGGCCCTGGCCTGGACCAGGCGAGTGTCAAATTGGTGGTTTTTTCTCAAAAAAGCCCATATCTGTTTGTCCATTCGGACAGGGCAGAGCTGCGGACTCGTCCCCAGTTCTCTCCCTAAAGGTGGTGTCAGTGTTTCACCTGAACCAGCTTATTGTGGTGCCTTGCACCTACTAGGGACTTGGAGGACTCCAAGTTGCTAGATGTTGTCAGGGCCCTGAAAATATGTTCCAGGACGGCTGGAGTCAGGAAAACTGACTTGCTGTTATCCTGTATGCACCCAACAAACTGGGTGCTCTTGCTTCTAAGCAGACTATTGCTAGTTGGATGTGTAATACAATTCAGCTTGCACATTCTGTGGCAGGCCTGCCACAGCCAAAATATGTAAATGCCCATTCCACAAGGAAGGTGGGCTCATCTTGGGCGGCTGCCCGAGGGGTCTCGGCTTTACAACTTTGCCGAGCAGCTACTTGGTCAGGGGCAAACACGTTTGCTAAATTCTACAAATTTGATACAATGGCTAAGGAGGACCTGGAGTTCTCTCATTCGGTGCTGCAGAGTCATCCGCACTCTCCCGCCCGTTTGGGAGCTTTGGTATAATCCCCATGGTCCTTTCAGGAACCCCAGCATCCACTAGGACGATAGAGAAAATAAGAATTTACTTACCGATAATTCTATTTCTCGGAGTCCGTAGTGGATGCTGGGCGCCCATCCCAAGTGCGGATTATCTGCAATACTTGTACATAGTTACAAAAATCGGGTTATTATTGTTGTGAGCCATCTTTTCAGAGGCTCCGCTGTTATCATACTGTTAACTGGGTTTAGATCACAAGTTGTACGGTGTGATTGGTGTGGCTGGTATGAGTCTTACCCGGGATTCAAAATTCCTCCCTTATTGTGTACGCTCGTCCGGGCACAGTACCTAACTGGCTTGGAGGAGGGTCATAGGGGGAGGAGCCAGTGCACACCACCTGATCGGAAAGCTTTACTTTTGTGCCCTGTCTCCTGCGGAGCCGCTATTCCCCATGGTCCTTTCAGGAACCCCAGCATCCACTACGGACTCCGAGAAATAGAATTATCGGTAAGTAAATTCTTATTATATATCTGACTGTGCTCAGCTCACACAGCTTATAATTGTGGGGGAGACTGGGGAGCACTGCAGTGCCAGTTATAGGTTATAGCAGGAGCCAGGAGTACATAATATTATATTAAAATTAAACAGTGCACACTTTTGCTGCAGGAGTGCCAATGCCAGTGTGACTAGTGACCAGTGACCTGACCACCAGTATATATAATATTGGTAGTATACTATCTCTTTATCAACCAGTCTATATTAGCAGCAGACACAGTACAGTGCGGTAGTTCACGGCTGTGGCTACCTCTGTGTCGGCACTCGGCAGCCCGTCCATAATTGTATATACCACCTAACCGTGGTTTTTTTTTCTTTCTTTATAGTCATACTAGTTACGAGTATACTATCTCTTTATCAACCAGTCTATATTAGCAGCAGACACAGTACAGTGCGGTAGTTCACGGCTGTGGCTACCTCTGTGTCGGCACTCGGCAGCCCGTCCATAATTGTATATACCACCTAACCGTGGTTTTTTTTTCTTTCTTTATACATACATACTAGTTACGAGTATACTATCTCTTTATCAACCAGTCTATATTAGCAGCAGACACAGTACAGTGCGGTAGTTCACGGCTGTGGCTACCTCTGTGTCGGCACTCGGCAGCCCGTCCATAATTGTATATACCACCTAACCGTGGTTTTTTTCTCTTTCTTTATACATACATACTAGTTACGAGTATACTATCTCTTTATCAACCAGTCTATATATTAGCAGCAGACACAGTACAGTGCGGTAGTTCACGGCTGTGGCTACCTCTGTGTCGGCACTCGGCAGCCCGTCCATAATTGTATATACCACCTAACCGTGGTTTTTTTCTCTTTCTTTATACATACATACTAGTTACGAGTATACTATCTCTTTATCAACCAGTCTATATATTAGCAGCAGACACAGTACAGTGCGGTAGTTCACGGCTGTAGCTACCTCTGTGTCGGCACTCGGCAGCCCGTCCATAATTGTATATACCACCTAACCGTGGTTTTTTTTTCTTTCTTTATACATACATACTAGTTACGAGTATACTATCTCTTTATCAACCAGTCTATATATTAGCAGCAGACACAGTACAGTGCGGTAGTTCACGGCTGTGGCTACCTCTGTGTCGGCACTCGGCAGCCCGTCCATAATTGTATATACCACCTAACCGTGGTTTTTTTTTCTTTCTTTATAGTCATACTAGTTACGAGTATACTATCTCTTTATCAACCAGTCTATATTAGCAGCAGACACAGTACAGTGCGGTAGTTCACGGCTGTGGCTACCTCTGTGTCGGCACTCGGCAGCCCGTCCATAATTGTATATACCACCTAACAGTGGTTTTTTTTTCTTTCTTTATACATACATACTAGTTACGAGTATACTATCTCTTTATCAACCAGTCTATATATTAGCAGCAGACACAGTACAGTGCGGTAGTTCACGGCTGTGGCTACCTCTGTGTCGGCACTCGGCAGCCCGTCCATAATTGTATATACCACCTAACCGTGGTTTTTTTTTCTTTCTTTATAGTCATACTAGTTACGAGTATACTATCTCTTTATCAACCAGTCTATATTAGCAGCAGACACAGTACAGTGCGGTAGTTCACGGCTGTGGCTACCTCTGTGTCGGCACTCGGCAGCCCGTCCATAATTGTATATACCACCTAACAGTGGTTTTTTTTTCTTTCTTTATACATACATACTAGTTACGAGTATACTATCTCTTTATCAACCAGTCTATATTAGCAGCAGACACAGTACAGTGCGGTAGTTCACGGCTGTGGCTACCTCTGTGTCGGCACTCGGCAGCCCGTCCATAATTGTATATACCACCTAACCGTGGTTTTTTTTTCTTTCTTTATACATACATACTAGTTACGAGTATACTATCTCTTTATCAACCAGTCTATATTAGCAGCAGACACAGTACAGTGCGGTAGTTCACGGCTGTGGCTACCTCTGTGTCGGCACTCGGCAGCCCGTCCATAATTGTATATACCACCTAACCGTGGTTTTTTTTTCTTTCTTTATACATACATACTAGTTACGAGTATACTATCTCTTTATCAACCAGTCTATATATTAGCAGCAGACACAGTACAGTGCGGTAGTTCACGGCTGTGGCTACCTCTGTGTCGGCACTCGGCAGCCCGTCCATAATTGTATATACCACCTAACCGTGGTTTTTTTTTCTTTCTTTATAGTCATACTAGTTACGAGTATACTATCTCTTTATCAACCAGTCTATATTAGCAGCAGACACAGTACGGTGCGGTAGTTCACGGCTGTGGCTACCTCTGTGTCGGCACTCGGCAGCCCGTCCATAATTGTATATACCACCTAACCGTGGTTTTTTTTTCTTTCTTTATACATACATACTAGTTACGAGTATACTATCTCTTTATCAACCAGTCTATATTAGCAGCAGACACAGTACAGTGCGGTAGTTCACGGCTGTGGCTACCTCTGTGTCGGCACTCGGCAGCCCGTCCATAATTGTATATACCACCTAACCGTGGTTTTTTTTTCTTTCTTTATAGTCATACTAGTTACGAGTATACTATCTCTTTATCAACCAGTCTATATTAGCAGCAGACACAGTACAGTGCGGTAGTTCACGGCTGTGGCTACCTCTGTGTCGGCACCCGGCAGCCCGTCCATAATTGTATATACCACCTAACAGTGGTTTTTTTTTCTTTCTTTATAGTCATACTAGTTACGAGTATACTATCTCTTTATCAACCAGTCTATATTAGCAGCAGACACAGTACAGTGCGGTAGTTCACGGCTGTGGCTACCTCTGTGTCGGCACTCGGCAGCCCGTCCATAATTGTATATACCACCTAACCGTGGTTTTTTTTTCTTTCTTTATAGTCATACTAGTTACGAGTATACTATCTCTTTATCAACCAGTCTATATTAGCAGCAGACACAGTACAGTGCGGTAGTTCACGGCTGTGGCTACCTCTGTGTCGGCACTCGGCAGCCCGTCCATAATTGTATATACCACCTAACAGTGGTTTTTTTTTCTTTCTTTATACATACATACTAGTTACGAGTATACTATCTCTTTATCAACCAGTCTATATTAGCAGCAGACACAGTACAGTGCGGTAGTTCACGGCTGTGGCTACCTCTGTGTCGGCACTCGGCAGCCCGTCCATAATTGTATATACCACCTAACCGTGGTTTTTTTTTCTTTCTTTATACATACATACTAGTTACGAGTATACTATCTCTTTATCAACCAGTCTATATTAGCAGCAGACACAGTACAGTGCGGTAGTTCACGGCTGTGGCTACCTCTGTGTCGGCACTCGGCAGCCCGTCCATAATTGTATATACCACCTAACCGTGGTTTTTTTTTCTTTCTTTATACATACATACTAGTTACGAGTATACTATCTCTTTATCAACCAGTCTATATATTAGCAGCAGACACAGTACAGTGCGGTAGTTCACGGCTGTGGCTACCTCTGTGTCGGCACTCGGCAGCCCGTCCATAATTGTATATACCACCTAACCGTGGTTTTTTTTTCTTTCTTTATAGTCATACTAGTTACGAGTATACTATCTCTTTATCAACCAGTCTATATTAGCAGCAGACACAGTACGGTGCGGTAGTTCACGGCTGTGGCTACCTCTGTGTCGGCACTCGGCAGCCCGTCCATAATTGTATATACCACCTAACCGTGGTTTTTTTTTCTTTCTTTATACATACATACTAGTTACGAGTATACTATCTCTTTATCAACCAGTCTATATTAGCAGCAGACACAGTACAGTGCGGTAGTTCACGGCTGTGGCTACCTCTGTGTCGGCACTCGGCAGCCCGTCCATAATTGTATATACCACCTAACCGTGGTTTTTTTTTCTTTCTTTATAGTCATACTAGTTACGAGTATACTATCTCTTTATCAACCAGTCTATATTAGCAGCAGACACAGTACAGTGCGGTAGTTCACGGCTGTGGCTACCTCTGTGTCGGCACCCGGCAGCCCGTCCATAATTGTATATACCACCTAACCGTGGTTTTTTTTTCTTTCTTTATAGTCATACTAGTTACGAGTATACTATCTCTTTATCAACCAGTCTATATTAGCAGCAGACACAGTACAGTGCGGTAGTTCACGGCTGTGGCTACCTCTGTGTCGGCACTCGGCAGCCCGTCCATAATTGTATATACCACCTAACCGTGGTTTTTTTTTCTTTCTTTATAGTCATACTAGTTACGAGTATACTATCTCTTTATCAACCAGTCTATATTAGCAGCAGACACAGTACAGTGCGGTAGTTCACGGCTGTGGCTACCTCTGTGTCGGCACTCGGCAGCCCGTCCATAATTGTATATACCACCTAACCGTGGTTTTTTTTTCTTTCTTTATACATACATACTAGTTACGAGTATACTATCTCTTTATCAACCAGTCTATATTAGCAGCAGACACAGTACAGTGCGGTAGTTCACGGCTGTGGCTACCTCTGTGTCGGCACTCGGCAGCCCGTCCATAATTGTATATACCACCTAACCGTGGTTTTTTTTTCTTTCTTTATAGTCATACTAGTTACGAGTATACTATCTCTTTATCAACCAGTCTATATTAGCAGCAGACACAGTACAGTGCGGTAGTTCACGGCTGTGGCTACCTCTGTGTCGGCACTCGGCAGCCCGTCCATAATTGTATATACCACCTAACCGTGGTTTTTTTTTCTTTCTTTATACATACATACTAGTTACGAGTATACTATCTCTTTATCAACCAGTCTATATTAGCAGCAGACACAGTACAGTGCGGTAGTTCACGGCTGTGGCTACCTCTGTGTCGGCACTCGGCAGCCCGTCCATAATTGTATATACCACCTAACCGTGGTTTTTTTTTCTTTCTTTATACATACATACTAGTTACGAGTATACTATCTCTTTATCAACCAGTCTATATATTAGCAGCAGACACAGTACAGTGCGGTAGTTCACGGCTGTGGCTACCTCTGTGTCGGCACTCGGCAGCCCGTCCATAATTGTATACTAGTATCCAATCCATCCATCTCCATTGTTTACCTGAGGTGCCTTTTAGTTGTGCCTATTAAAATATGGAGAACAAAAATGTTGAGGTTCCAAAATTAGGGAAAGATCAAGATCCACTTCCACCTCGTGCTGAAGCTGCTGCCACTAGTCATGGCCGAGACGATGAAATGCCAGCAACGTCGTCTGCCAAGGCCGATGCCCAATGTCATAGTACAGAGCATGTCAAATCCAAAACACCAAATATCAGTAAAAAAAGGACTCCAAAACCTAAAATAAAATTGTCGGAGGAGAAGCGTAAACTTGCCAATATGCCATTTACCACACGGAGTGGCAAGGAACGGCTGAGGCCCTTGCCTATGTTCATGGCTAGTGGTTCAGCTTCACATGAGGATGGAAGCACTCAGCCTCTCGCTAGAAAAATGAAAAGACTAAAGCTGGCAAAAGCAGTAGCACCGCAAAGAACTGTGCGTTCTTCAAAATCCCAAATCCACAAGGAGAGTCCGACTCCAATTGTGTCGGTTGCGATGCCTGACCTTCCCAACACTGGACGTGAAGAGCATGCGCCTTCCACCATTTGCACGCCCCCTGCAAGTGATGGAAGGAGCACCCGCAGTCCAGTTCCTGATAGTCAGATTGCAGATGTCAGTGTTGAAGTACACCAGGATGAGGAGGATATGGGTGTTGCTGGCGCTGGGGAGGAAATTGACCAGGAGGATTCTGATGGTGAGGTGGTTTGTTTAAGTCAGGCACCCGGGGAGACACCTGTTGTCCGTGGTAGGAATATGGCCGTTGACATGCCTGGTGAAAATACCAAAAAAATCAGCTCTTCGGTGTGGAAGTATTTCACCAGAAATGCGGACAACAGGTGTCAAGCCGTGTGTTCCCTTTGTCAAGCTGTAATAAGTAGGGGTAAGGACGTTAACCACCTCGGAACATCCTCCCTTATACGTCACCTGCAGCGCATTCATAATAAGTCAGTGACAAGTTCAAAAACTTGGGCCGACAGCGGAAGCAGTCCACTGACCAGTAAATCCCTTCCTCTTGTAACCAAGCTCACGCAAACCACCCCACCAACTCCCTCAGTGTCAATTTCCTCCTTCCCCAGGAATGCCAATAGTCCTGCAGGCCATGTCACTGGCAATTCTGACGATTCCTCTCCTGCCTGGGATTCCTCCGATGCATCCTTGCGTGTAACGCCTACTGCTGCTGGCGCTGCTGTTGTTGCTGCTGGGAGTCGATGGTCATCCCAGAGGGGAAGTCGTAAGACCACTTTTACTACTTCCACCAAGCAATTGACTGTCCAACAGTCCTTTGCGAGGAAGATGAAATATCACAGCAGTCATCCTACTGCAAAGCGGATAACTGAGGCCTTGACATCCTGGGTGGTGAGAAACGTGGTTCCGGTATCCATCATTACTGCAGAGCCAACTAGAGACTTGTTGGAGGTACTGTGTCCCCGGTACCAAATACCATCTAGGTTCCATTTCTCTAGGCAGGCGATACCGAAAATGTACACAGACCTCAGAAAAAGAGTCACCAGTGTCCTAAAAAATGCAGCTGTACCCAATGTCCACTTAACCACGGACATGTGGACAAGTGGAGCAGGGCAGGGTCAGGACTATATGACTGTGACAGCCCACTGGGTTGATGTATGGACTCCCGCCGCAAGAACAGCAGCGGCGGCACCAGTAGCAGCATCTCGCAAACGCCAACTCTTTCCTAGGCAGGCTACGCTTTGTATCACCGGTTTCCAGAATACGCACACAGCTGAAAACCTCTTACGGCAACTGAGGAAGATCATCGCGGAATGGCTTACCCCAATTGGACTCTCCTGTGGATTTGTGGCATCGGACAACGCCAGCAATATTGTGTGTGCATTAAATCTGGGCCAATTCCAGCACGTCCCATGTTTTGCACATACCTTGAATTTGGTGGTGCAGAATTTTTAAAAAAACGACAGGGGCGTGCAAGAGATGCTGTCGGTGGCCAGAAGAATTGCGGGACACTTTCGGCGTACAGGCACCACGTACAGAAAACTGGAGCACCACCAAAAACTACTGAACCTGCCCTGCCATCATCTGAAGCAAGAAGTGGTAACGAGGTGGAATTCAACCCTGTATATGCTTCAGAGGTTGGAGGAGCAGCAAAAGGCCATTCAAGCCTATACAATTGAGCACGATATAGGAGGTGGGATGCATCTGTCTCAAGCGCAGTGGAGAATGATTTCAACGTTGTGCAAGGTTCTGATGCCCTTTGAACTTGCCACACGTGAAGTCAGTTCAGACACTGCCAGCCTGAGTCAGGTCATTCCCCTCATCAGGCTTTTGCAGAAGAAGCTGGAGACATTGAAGGAGGAGCTAACACGGAGCGATTCCGCTAGGCATGTGGGACTTGTGGATGGAGCCCTTAATTCGCTTAGCAAGGATTCACGGGTGGTCAATCTGTTGAAATCAGAGCACTACATTTTGGCCACCGTGCTCGATCCTAGATTTAAAGCCTACCTTGGATCTCTCTTTCCGGCAGACACAAGTCTGCTGGGGTTCAAACACCTGCTGGTGAGTAAATTGTCAAGTCAAGCGGAACGCGACCTGTCAACAACATCTCCTCCTTCACATTCTCTGGGGATGCGAGGAAAAGGCTCAGAATTCCGAGCCCACCCGCTGGCGGTGATACAGGGCAGTCTGGAGCGACTGCTGATGCTGACATCTGGTCCGGACTGAAGGACCTGACAACGATTACGGACATGTCGTCTACTGTCACTGCATATGATTCTCTCCCCATTGAAAGAATGGTGGAGGATTATATGAGTGACCGCATCCAAGTAGGCACGTCACACAGTCCGTACTTATACTGGCAGGAAAAAGAGGCAATTTGGAGGCCCTTGCACAAACTGGCTTTATTCTACCTAAGTTGCCCTCCCACAAGTGTGTACTCCGAAAGAGTGTTTAGTGCCGCCGCTCACCTTGTCAGCAATCGGCGTACGAGGTTACATCCAGAAAATGTGGAGAAGATGATGTTCATTAAAATGAATTATAATCAATTCCTCCGTGGAGACATTGACCAGCAGCAATTGCCTCCACAAAGTACACAGGGAGCTGAGATGGTGGATTCCAGTGGGGACGAATTGATAATCTGTGAGGAGGGGGATGTACACGGTGATATATCGGAGGATGATGATGAGGTGGACATCTTGCCTCTGTAGAGACAGTTTGTGCAAGGAGAGATTAATTGCTTCTTTTTTGGTGGGGGTCCAAACCAACCCGTCATATCAGTCACAGTCGTGTGGCAGACCCTGTCACTGAAATGATGGGTTGGTTAAAGTGTGCATGTCCTGTTTATACAACATAAGGGTGGGTGGGAGGGCCCAAGGACAATTCCATCTTGCACCTCTTTTTTCTTTTCTTTTTCTTTGCGTCATGTGCTGTTTGGGGAGGGTTTTTTGGAAGGGACATCCTGCGTGACACTGCAGTGCCACTCCTAGATGGGCCCGGTGTTTGTGTCGGCCACTAGGGTCGCTTATCTTACTCACACAGCTACCTCATTGCGCCTCTTTTTTTCTTTGCGTCATGTGCTGTTTGGGGAGGGTTTTTTGGAAGGGACATCCTGCGTGACACTGCAGTGCCACTCCTAGATGGGCCCGGTGTTTGTGTCGGCCACTAGGGTCGCTTATCTTACTCACACAGCTACCTCATTGCGCCTCTTTTTTTCTTTGCGTCATGTGCTGTTTGGGGAGGGTTTTTTGGAAGGGACATCCTGCGTGACACTGCAGTGCCACTCCTAGATGGGCCCGGTGTTTGTGTCGGCCACTAGGGTCGCTTATCTTACTCACACAGCGACCTCGGTGCAAATTTTAGGACTAAAAATAATATTGTGAGGTGTGAGGTATTCAGAATAGACTGAAAATGAGTGGAAATTATGGTTTTTGAGGTTAATAATACTTTGGGATCAAAATGACCGCCAAATTCTATGATTTAAGCTGTTTTTTAGGTTTTTTGGAAAAAAACACCCGAATCCAAAACACACCCGAATCCGACAAAAAAAATTCGGTGAGGTTTTGCCAAAACGCGGTCGAACCCAAAACACGGCCGCGGAACCGAACCCAAAACCAAAACACAAAACCCGAAAAATTTCCGGCGCTCATCTCTATCACATACCATATCTGTGTGCACTGCTCAGGCTCAGCCCAGTGTGCTGCATCATCTATATATATTATATATCTGTCTGACTGCTCAGCTCACACAGCTTATAATTGTTGGGGAGACTGGGGAGCACTGCAGTGCCAGTTATAGGTTATAGCAGGAGCCAGGAGTACATAATATTATATTAAAATTAAACAGTGCACACTTTTGCTGCAGGAGTGCCACTGCCAGTGTGACTGACCAGTGACCTGACCACACTGACCACCAGTATAGTTAGTAGTATACTTATATTGTGATTGCCTGAAAAAGTTAAACACTCGTCGTGTGACTTCACTTGTGTGTTGTTGTTTTTTTATTCTATAAAAATAAAACTCATTCTGCTGACAGACAGTGTCCAGCAGGTCCGTCATTATATAATATATAATATATACCTGTCCGGCTGCAGTAGTGATATATATATATTTTTTATATCATTTATCATCCAGTCGCAGCAGACACAGTACGGTAGTTCACGGCTGTGGCTACCTCTGTGTCTGCACTCGGCAGGCAGTCCGTCCATAATTGTATACCACCTAACCGTGGTTTTTTTTTCTTCTTTATACATACATACTACTACGACATCTCTTTATCAACCAGTCTATATTAGCAGCAGACACAGTACAGTACGGTAGTTCACGGCTGTGGCTACCTCTGTGTCTGCACTCGGCAGGCAGTCCGTCCATAATTGTATACCACCTAACCGTGGTTTTTTTTTCTCTTTCTTCTTTATACATACATAGTTACATAGACATCTCTTTATCAACCTGTCTATATTAGCAGCAGACACAGTACAGTACGGTAGTTCACGGCTGTGGCTACCTCTGTGTCTGCACTCGGCAGGCAGTCCGTCCATAATTGTATACCACCTAACCGTGGTTTTTTTTTCTTTCTTCTTTATACATACATAGTTACATAGACATCTCTTTATCAACCAGTCTATATTAGCAGCAGACACAGTACAGTACGGTAGTTCACGGCTGTGGCTACCTCTGTGTCTGCACTCGGCAGTCCGTCCGTCCATAATTGTATACCACCTAACCGTGGTTTTTTTTTCTTTCTTCTTTATACATACATAGTTACATAGACATCTCTTTATCAACCAGTCTATATTAGCAGCAGACACAGTACAGTACGGTAGTTCACGGCTGTGGCTACCTCTGTGTCTGCACTCGGCAGGCAGTCCGTCCATAATTGTATACCACCTAACCGTGGTTTTTTTTTCTTTCTTCTTTATACATACATAGTTACATAGACATCTCTTTATCAACCAGTCTATATTAGCAGCAGACACAGTACAGTATGGTAGTTCACGGCTGTGGCTACCTCTGTGTCTGCACTCGGCAGGCAGTCCGTCCATAATTGTATACCACCTAACCGTGGTTTTTTTTTCTTTCTTCTTTATACATACATAGTTACATAGACATCTCTTTATCAACCAGTCTATATTAGCAGCAGACACCGTACAGTACGGTAGTTCACGGCTGTGGCTACCTCTGTGTCTGCACTCGGCAGGCAGTCCGTCCATAATTGTATACCACCTAACCGTGGTTTTTTTTTCTTTCTTCTTTATACATACATAGTTACATAGACATCTCTTTATCAACCAGTCTATATTAGCAGCAGACACAGTACAGTACGGTAGTTCACGGCTGTGGCTACCTCTGTCTGCACTCGGCAGGCAGTCCGTCCATAATTGTATACCACCTAACCGTGGTTTTTTTTTCTTTCTTCTTTATACATACATACTACTACGACATCTCTTTATCAACCAGTCTATATTATTAGCAGCAGACACAGTACAGTACGGTAGTTCACGGCTGTGGCTACCTCTGTGTCTGCACTCGGCAGGCAGTCCGTCCATAATTGTATACCACCTAACCGTGGTTTTTTTTTCTTTCTTCTTTATACATACATAGTTACATAGACATCTCTTTATCAACCAGTCTATATTAGCAGCAGACACAGTACAGTACGGTAGTTCACGGCTGTGGCTACCTCTGTGTCTGCACTCGGCAGGCAGTCCATAATTGTATACTAGTATCCATCTCCATTGTTTACCTGAGGTGCCTTTTAGTTGTGCCTATTAAAATATGGAGAACAAAAATGTTGAGGTTCCAAAATTAGGGAAAGATCAAGATCCACTTCCACCTCGTGCTGAAGCTGCTGCCACTAGTCATGGCCGAGACGATGAAATGCCAGCAACGTCGTCTGCCAAGGCCGATGCCCAATGTCATAGTACAGAGCATGTCAAATCCAAAACACCAAATATCAGAAAAAAAAGGACTCCAAAACCTAAAATAAAATTGTCGGAGGAGAAGCGTAAACTTGCCAATATGCCATTTACGACACGGAGTGGCAAGGAACGGCTGAGGCCCTGGCCTATGTTCATGGCTAGTGGTTCAGCTTCACATGAGGATGGAAGCACTCAGCCTCTCGCTAGAAAAATGAAAAGACTCAAGCTGGCAAAAGCAGCACAGCAAAGAACTGTGCATTCTTCGAAATCCCAAATCCACAAGTAGAGTCCAATTGTGTCGGTTGCGATGCCTGACCTTCCCAACACTGGACGTGAAGAGCATGCGCCTTCCACCATTTGCACGCCCCCTGCAAGTGCTGGAAAGAGCACCCGCAGTCCAGTTCCTGATAGTCAGATTGAAGATGTCAGTGTTGAAGTACACCAGGATGAGGAGGATATGGGTGTTGCTGGCGCTGGGGAGGAAATTGACCAGGAGGATTCTGATGGTGAGGTGGTTTGTTTAAGTCAGGCACCCGGGGAGACACCTGTTGTCCGTGGGAGGAATATGGCCGTTGACATGCCAGGTGAAAATACCAAAAAAATCAGCTCTTCGGTGTGGAGGTATTTCACCAGAAATGCGGACAACAGGTGTCAAGCCGTGTGTTCCCTTTGTCAAGCTGTAATAAGTAGGGGTAAGGACGTTAACCACCTCGGAACATCCTCCCTTATACGTCACCTGCAGCGCATTCATAATAAGTCAGTGACAAGTTCAAAAACTTTGGGTGACAGCGGAAGCAGTCCACTGACCAGTAAATCCCTTCCTCTTGTAACCAAGCTCACGCAAACCACCCCACCAACTCCCTCAGTGTCAATTTCCTCCTTCCCCAGGAATGCCAATAGTCCTGCAGGCCATGTCACTGGCAATTCTGACGAGTCCTCTCCTGCCTGGGATTCCTCCGATGCATCCTTGCGTGTAACGCCTACTGCTGCTGGCGCTGCTGTTGTTGCTGCTGGGAGTCGATGGTCATCCCAGAGGGGAAGTCGTAAGCCCACTTGTACTACTTCCAGTAAGCAATTGACTGTTCAACAGTCCTTTGCGAGGAAGATGAAATATCACAGCAGTCATCCTGCTGCAAAGCGGATAACTGAGGCCTTGACAACTATGTTGGTGTTAGACGTGCGTCCGGTATCCGCCGTTAGTTCACAGGGAACTAGACAATTTATTGAGGCAGTGTGCCCCCGTTACCAAATACCATCTAGGTTCCACTTCTCTAGGCAGGCGATACCGAGAATGTACACGGACGTCAGAAAAAGACTCACCAGTGTCCTAAAAAATGCAGTTGTACCCAATGTCCACTTAACCACGGACATGTGGACAAGTGGAGCAGGGCAGGGTCAGGACTATATGACTGTGACAGCCCACTGGGTAGATGTATGGACTCCCGCCGCAAGAACAGCAGCGGCGGCACCAGTAGCAGCATCTCGCAAACGCCAACTCTTTCCTAGGCAGGCTACGCTTTGTATCACCGCTTTCCAGAATACGCACACAGCTGAAAACCTCTTACGGCAACTGAGGAAGATCATCGCGGAATGGCTTACCCCAATTGGACTCTCCTGTGGATTTGTGGCATCGGACAACGCCAGCAATATTGTGTGTGCATTAAATATGGGCAAATTCCAGCACGTCCCATGTTTTGCACATACCTTGAATTTGGTGGTGCAGAATTTTTTTAAAAAACGACAGGGGCGTGCAAGAGATGCTGTCGGTGGCCAGAAGAATTGCGGGACACTTTCGGCGTACAGGCACCACGTACAGAAGACTGGGGCACCACCAAAAACTACTGAACCTGCCCTGCCATCATCTGAAGCAAGAAGTGGTAACGAGGTGGAATTCAACCCTCTATATGCTTCAGAGGTTGGAGGAGCAGCAAAAGGCCATTCAAGCATATACAATTGAGCACGATATAGTAGGTGGAATGCACCTGTCTCAAGCGCAGTGGAGAATGATTTCAACGTTGTGCAAGGTTCTGATGCCCTTTGAACTTGCCACACGTGAAGTCAGTTCAGACACTGCCAGCCTGAGTCAGGTCATTCCCCTCATCAGGCTTTTGCAGAAGAAGCTGGAGACATTGAAGGAGGAGCTAACACGGAGCGATTCCGCTAGGCATGTGGGACTTGTGGATGGAGCCCTTAATTCGCTTAACAAGGATTCACGGGTGGTCAATCTGTTGAAATCAGAGCACTACATTTTGGCCACCGTGCTCGATCCTAGATTTAAAGCCTACCTTGGATCTCTCTTTCCGGCAGACACAAGTCTGCTGGGGTTGAAAGACCTGCTGGTGACAAAATTGTCAAGTCAAGCGGAACGCGACCTGTCAACATCTCCTCCTTCACATTCTCCCGCAACTGGGGGTGCGAGGAAAAGGCTCAGAATTCCGAGCCCACCCGCTGGCGGTGATGCAGGGCAGTCTGGAGCGACTGCTGATGCTGACATCTGGTCCGGACTGAAGGACCTGACAACGATTACGGACATGTCGTCTACTGTCACTGCATATGATTCTCTCAACATTGATAGAATGGTGGAGGATTATATGAGTGACCGCATCCAAGTAGGCACGTCACACAGTCCGTACTTATACTGGCAGGAAAAAGAGGCAATTTGGAGGCCCTTGCACAAACTGGCTTTATTCTACCTAAGTTGCCCTCCCACAAGTGTGTACTCCGAAAGAGTGTTTAGTGCCGCCGCTCACCTTGTCAGCAATCGGCGTACGAGGTTACATCCAGAAAATGTGGAGAAGATGATGTTCATTAAAATGAATTATAATCAATTCCTCCGCGGAGACATTGACCAGCAGCAATTGCCTCCACAAAGTACACAGGGAGCTGAGATGGTGGATTCCAGTGGGGACGAATTGATAATCTGTGAGGAGGGGGATGTACACGGTGATATATCGGAGGGTGATGATGAGGTGGACATCTTGCCTCTGTAGAGCCAGTTTGTGCAAGGAGAGATTAATTGCTTCTTTTTTGGGGGGGGTCCAAACCAACCCGTCATATCAGTCACAGTCGTGTGGCAGACCCTGTCACTGAAATGATGGGTTGGTTAAAGTGTGCATGTCCTGTTTTGTTTATACAACATAAGGGTGGGTGGGAGGGCCCAAGGACAATTCCATCTTGCACCTCTTTTTTCTTTTCTTTTTCTTTGCATCATGTGCTGATTGGGGAGGGTTTTTTGGAAGGGACATCCTGCGTGACACTGCAGTGCCACTCCTAAATGGGCCCGGTGTTTGTGTCGGCCACTAGGGTCGCTAATCTTACTCACACAGTCAGCTACCTCATTGCGCCTCTTTTTTTCTTTGCGTCATGTGCTGTTTGGGGAGGGTTTTTTGGAAGGGACATCCTGCGTGACACTGCAGTGCCACTCCTAGATGGGCCCGGTGTTTGTGTCGGCCACTAGGGTCGCTAATCTTACTCACACAGCTACCTCATTGCGCCTCTTTTTTTCTTTGCGTCATGTGCTGTTTGGGGAGGGTTTTTTGGAAGGGACATCCTGCGTGACACTGCAGTGCCACTCCTAGATGGGCCCGGTGTTTGTGTCGGCCACTAGGGTCGCTAATCTTACTCACACAGCTACCTCATTGCGCCTCTTTTTTTCTTTGCGTCATGTGCTGTTTGGGGAGGGTTTTTTGGAAGGGACATCCTGCGTGACACTGCAGTGCCACTCCTAGATGGGCCCGGTGTTTGTGTCGGCCACTAGGGTCGCTTATCTTACTCACACAGCGACCTCGGTGCAAATTTTAGGACTAAAAATAATATTGTGAGGTGTGAGGTATTCAGAATAGACTGAAAATGAGTGTAAATTATGGTTTTTGAGGTTAATAATACTTTGGGATCAAAATGACCCCCAAATTCTATGATTTAAGCTGTTTTTTAGTGTTTTTTGAAAAAAACACCCGAATCCAAAACACACCCGAATCCGACAAAAAAAATTCGGTGAGGTTTTGCCAAAACGCGTTCGAACCCAAAACACGGCCGCGGAACCGAACCCAAAACCAAAACCCGAAAAATTTCAGGCGCTCATCTCTAAGTCTGACTAGATTGCTTAGATTTTGAGCACGGATCTGCCGTGTGTCTGCCCCCCAGCGCCGGTGCTAGATTGAGCCTCAATCTAGCGGGTTGCTCACTTCACCGTTGTATGAAGTGAGCGCCCCCCCCTCGCTCAGCACATCGCACTGTGCTGAGCGGGGGGAGAGATGTGTGCTGAGCAGTCTGTGTTAAGATCACTTAGTACACATCTCTCCCGTCAGTACCTCCCTTAAATCATTTTCAGGACACGCCTTTCAGATGTAGCCAGAGCCGGCCCTAGCCAATTTGATGCCCTAGGCAAAATTTTGTCTGGTGCCCCCTAGTACCACCGCTAGTTCTGCATCTGACCCAGCAACATTTAGGCAGTGGGGCCCACCGGGGTCCGGGGGGTTACCCTGTGTGCCAGTTCAACCCTGCATAATGGCACACAGTAATGCTCATAATACACAGAATTCCACACAGTAATGCACCTGACACATATGCCCCACATTAGTAATGCTAGTAGCTTTTTTTATAAAACGTTATTTTGCTTGCTGGCGTGCTTGCAGTCAGAGTGTGCGCCCATGCAGCTCCCTGGATCCGTGACTGCGTTTTGTGAGATGGGGGTGGCAGGATGGGTGGGTGGGTGGGTGCGTGCTTGCACTCACACTCGTTAAAGGGGCACCCGTACAAGGGATGTGACCTCAAAGGGTATGCGATCCTGGCAGGGGAATTTTACGGCATGGACTGAGTAGGAAATAAAGTGTGAAGAGAACACTGCCCATGTTATGTCCCTGCAGACACCTGGGGTTTGCACAGGGCTAAGGGACACACACAGGATAGCAGGGTCCCCTTCTCCCATGTGCACAAGCAGTATAGGTGATGTCAGATTTATGTGAAGCAGTCTTCCAAATACACATGTGGTATCATAAGGAGCCATCCAGTAATAACCTTATATAGTCAGTCAAAATGTCAAAGGTCCAGGAATTGCAGTTACTGGGCTTCTGCTGTCTGTATGAGGTCTCACAAGTCAGGGGCATTCAAGCATGTCGGAGGGAGTTTAAAGAACTTTAAGGGAGAATGTGCATTTTATTTGACAAATGTAAACAGCAGTGTATACCAGTACTGATTGAATACATTTGGAAAGTAACAGTTAGTTTGCAGACTGTCCCTCCCAGCATGAGATACTGCAGGGACATGCTTGGATGCCCCTAGACATGCTTGGATGCCCTAGGCAAATGCCTAGCCTGCCTATAGCTAAGGCCGGCTCTGGATGTAGCTGTACACGCCCGTGCTGATAGGTGTTACTTTCACACTCTCCCTGACATGATTTCAAAAGTAGGCAAGTATGGTTATAATTGGTGTCTAGGACTGTTAAATACAGTTTCTCATACGTCCTAGAGGATGCTGGGGACTTCAAAAGGACCACAGGGTATAGACGGGATCCGCAGGAGACATGGGAACACTATAAGACTTTGAATGGGTGTGAACTGGCTCCTCCCTCTATGCCCCTCCTCCAGACTCCAGTTAGACTCTGTGCCCAGAGAGACTGGACACACACCAGGGGAGCTCTCCTGAGCTTCTCTGAGAAAATACTTTTTTAGGTTTGTTGTTTTCAGGGAACACTGCTGGCAACAGGCTCCCTGCTTCGTGGGACTGAGGGGAGAGAAGTCAGACCTACTTCTGTGAGTCTCAAGGCTCTGCTTCTTAGGCTACTGGACACCATTAGCTCCTGAGGGTCTGATCACTTGGTTCGCCTAGCTGCTAGTTCCCGGAAACATAGAAACATAGAATTTGTCGGCAGATAAGAACCACTTGGCCCATCTAGTCTGCCCCTTTTTTTTTTTTTTATATTATTTTTATCTCTAACCTTATTTGATCCTTATTTCTTTGTAAGAATATCCTTATGTCTATCCCATGCATGTTTAAATTGCTCTACTGTCTTAGCCTCTACCACCTCTGATGGGTGGCTATTCCACTTGTCCACTACCCTTTCTGTGAAATAATTTTTCCGCAAATTTCCCCTGAACCTCCCCCCCTCCAGTCTCAGTGCATGTCCTTGTGTCCTATTGCTTCTCTTCATTTGGAGAATGTTTCCCTCCTGGACTTTGTTAAGACCCTTGCTATATGTGAAAGTTTCTATCATGACCCCCCTTTCCCTTCTCTGCTCCAAACTATACATATTGAGATTTCTTAGTCTTTCTGGGTCTGTTTTGTGATGTAGGCCATGCACCATTTTAGTTGCCCTTCTCTGTACAGTCTCTAATGTATTAATATCCTTTTGAAGATATGGCCTCCAGAACTGAATACAGCCGCACCGTCCCCCCCGTCACAAAGCCAGAAGAAAGAAGCCGGGTGAGTATTAGAAGAACAGAAGACTTCAGTGACGGCAGAATACTTCAGAGTTTCTGAGGTACCGCGCAGCGGTCGCGCTGCGCGCCATTGCTCCCACCCACAAGCGGTACTACACGGTTGCAGGATGCAGGGGGGGCGCCCTGGGCAGCAATTATACCTCATATATACATCCTGGCAAAGAGGTATACAGTGCATAGGCACTGTATACAAACCCCCGCCAGTATAAAAACGTGAAAAACTAGCGGGACTGAAGTGCGCCGATAAGGGGGCATGGCTTAGCCCTCACAACTCTATCCAGCGCCATTTTCTCCTCACAGAGACGCTGGCCCCAGCCAAAACACTGTTGAATAGATCACAGTGTAAAACGAAGGGGGGGCATAGTGGTTGAGTGCAATATAGGTACAAAGGATGCACTGTGTGTGTATATATATATAATGAGCGTGTATATATATAATGAGTGTGTATATATATATATATATATATAATTAGCGTGTGGAAAATGGGTTGGTAAACGGTTTCTGTGTTTTCCCTGTCAGATACTGGGATCTACCCATTATAGTAAGTGTAATGTCGGTGGGTGTTTATTAGAACACGTGTGTCGGCATGTGTGAGTGCTCTGCCACAAACAGCTATGGGAATCCCTCTGTCGGCACTGCCGACTCCTGATGGTACTTGATTCATGTGATTGTCAGCGTGTCAGTAGTTGTAAGCTTTTCCAAAGAAAACACTATATGGGAGACACAGACATATGTGAGTGACCCTGTCGGCACCAACTAATATGACTGGGTATAAGTTACCATGATAATGTAAAAAAGCTATACCTGTGTGTGTGTGTATATATATATATATATATATATATATAGTAGCAGAGGAATCAGCGGCACTCAGCAGACTTGGTATTGAAGTAAAAGAGTCTTTAATACGGTCCTACGCCATTTCGGGGACTACGCCCCGTCTTCAGGGACAAATCATACACAAATACAGAGCACATTATGTACACATATATACCCTCCCAAACAGGTACTCATTGCCAGGATTAAACTCACCTGTCCAGCGCCGCCGCAGGCGTCACGTCCGTCCGTGCAGCTGCACGGGTCCCAGAGCACTGACGTTAAGAGACAGCGCCGGGCAGGGAGCCAATCCAAAACCTGAGGTCTGCGTTGCTAGGTAACATCTAAAAACAAACCAACATAAAAGTTAGCCCTTCATACTGTCAAAAATAAAACAAAACAAGACTTAAACAACTAACACAGACATCACGTTACTAGAAATGAAAAGTCACACTGTTTAAAAAGGTGACCAGCAGACTAGGGCAACCCCCCGCCATCACAACTAATACCTCAGTCAGAGCATGAGAAACCTGGTAAATGGAGATTATTAAATAACACAATGCATCTCACTAACAACATATGATTTTTTTATATATATAATTATAATTAATGCTAAGTGGATCAACCTATGAAAAAAAGCACACTGCTGCAATTGCTTTCATCCGCATTCTACGCACAAGGGTTTACCATATTCTCAAATGCTGAAGGCCAGGCGAATTATCTCTAGCCCACAGCAAACAATTGAGACAATTGATCAAATGGTGGACAAATTTCAGGAAAGAGGATATCCACGAAAGGAATTGGTAGCAAGTAAAATCAAAGCCATGAGACACACCAGGGAGTCCTTACTGAACCCCACGGTAAACCCATCGGCAGCCTTGTCTTGCGAGGTTCCCAGGATTCCGTGGGTTAATAGGTATACCACAGCAACTACCTCCATAGTTAGTCAGGCGAGAAAACTGTGGCCATTGGTCAATTCTGACCACACATTACCAGCCTTACAAGGCACTAAGCTACTCCCCAGTTACACCAAAGAGCAAAGTATTGCTGATAAAATAGTTAAATTGGATATTTTTCCATTGACCAAACAAATACAATCCCACTTCTTGCACCCTAAAGTAGGCTGCTGGTAAATGGAGATTATTAAATAACAGAATGCATCTCACTAACAACATATGATTTTTTGATATATATAATTATAATTAATGCTAAGTGGATCAACCTATGAAAAAAAGCACACTGCTGCAATTGCTGTTTATAAAAAGCATTGTAGACCTAATGTCTCATTCAAACCCCTCGGCGACAGGGTATTGAGAACATAAATCCACCTGCTTTCACGTTGCAGGAGGATTTTGTTTCGATCCCCGCCCCGGTGGGAAAGGGGAACATGATCAATAATGATCGCTCGCATGCTGGCTACTGTATGCCTAGCCTGCATGCAATGTCGGGCAATCGTCTGTTCACTGACACCTTTTTCTATTGCTTGCTTGATGGCACTGCGATGCAGTTCCATCCTCTCTCGGAATTGCCTCTGTGTCTTGCCGACATAGGCAAGTCCACAGGGACATTTTAACATGTAGATTACATGTGTGGTGGTACACGTAACGCGGTGACGAATCTTAAATTGTTTCCCCGTTTGAGGGTGACTAAAAGAGGAACCTGTCATGAGAGTATTGCATGTGGAACAACCAAGGCATCGAAAGCAGCCTACTTTAGGGCGCAAGAAGTGGGATTGTATTTGTTTGGTCAGTGGAAAAATATCCAATTTAACTATTTTATCAGCAATACTTTGCCCTTTGGTGTAACTGGGGAGTAGCTTAGTGCCTTGTAAGGCTGGTAATGTGTGGTCAGAATTGACCAATGGCCACAGTTTTCTCGCCTGACTAACTATGGAGGTAGTTGCTGTGGTATACCTATTAACCCACGGAATCCTGGAAACCTCGCAAGACAAGGCTGCCGATGGGTTTACCGTGGGGTTTAGTAAGGACTCCCTGGTGTGTCTCATGGCTTTGATTTTACTTGCTACCAATTCCTTTCGTGGATATCCTCTTTCCTGAAATTTGTACACCATTTGATCAATTGTTTCAATTGTTTGCTGTGGGCTAGAGATAATTCACCTGGCCCTCAGCATTTGAGAATATGGTAAACCCTTGCGCGTAGAATGCAGATGAAAGCTAGCATGATGTAATACCGAATTCCTGTCAGTTGATTTAACATATAGATTAGTGTGTATCTCTCCCGGTGTTACCGTGATGGCAACGTCTGAAAAGTGAACTTCATGATCGGACATCTGATAAGTTAATTTGACTGCCCCGTCCTGTGCATTATGCTCATCCAATAATGCCGATAAGGTCTCTGCACTACCCCTCCAGAAGATCAATAATTCGTCTATGTACCTCTTGTAGAAGTACATAGACGACTGGTTGAGAGAACCAAATAAAGTAGTTTCTATGGAGTACATGTAAGCATTGGCGTACGATGGGGCAACTGGGGACCCCATCGCACATCCTGCAAGTTGTAAATATATACGCCCATTAAATGTAAAGTAATTCCGGGTCAATACTAGTGTTAACAATTGTAGAAAAACTTCAATTGTTGGGCCCGAATATAAAGGGTTATGTGTGATCAGATCTCGTATCGCCTCTACACCTGCATCATGTGGGATGCAGGTGTAGAGGCTGGTGACATCCACACTACATAAAGTCAATCGCTCAGTGGGTATCACCATGCGTTGTAGATGTATCAGCAGGGTAGTCGTATCTTTCAAATACGAAGGTACTGCTTGAATGCAGGGATTTAAGTATGCGTCTAAAAAAATCACCACTGGGTGATACAATGAATTTCTGTCCGACACAATAGGTCGGCCCGGGGGATTGGTCAGAGACTTGTGCACTTTAGGCACAGTGTAAAATAAAGGCACTGTCGGGTAATCTACCGTCATAGCTTGTACTTGCTCTTTAGTCAATGGTTTATAGGTGGCTACGTCAGCAAGTTGTCGATAGCTCTGTCATGTAATCGGTCAGGTCCTGAATGACCACAGCTCCACCTTTGTCAGCATCCCTTATTATAAGATCAGTCCTTGTGGACAAGTCCTTCAAAGCCATCCTCTCCTGTTGACTAAGGTTGGGATAACTGCCAATATTGGACGCTTGCTCATATGATTGTTCCATCATCCTGGAAAAGGTACGTATTGATGGATTATTTGTACTAGGAACAAATTTAGAGCGCGGTGCTACTCGCTTTAATTTATCAGGGATAGTGGATGCCTGTCTAGAGTCTACACTAATCCCAAAATGATCCTTCAGGCGCAAAGTCCTGTTGAACTTATAATTTTCCACCTGTGAAGAAAAAGCATCCGGTTTGACTGTTGGCACGAAGGACAAGCCTCTAGATAATAACTTAAGTTCTGCCTGTGTAAGGGAGGTAGAAGACAAGTTTATAACCAAATCGGTCAACGGCGTGGGGGTCGCCGTGCGCTGTAACCTCTTGTTCTGCCCCGACCGCCGCGTCCTCGTCCGGGAGTGGGGCGATTGCCTGATCGGGTCACCACCCCTAAAGGGAAAGCTGCTTGAGTAGAGTTGGAGGGCGTGCTTGCTTGTTCACTATCTGTCACGGAGGTACTAGAATCTGAATAATCATACCGTTGCTTCCGTTGATGGTAACTCCTATGTTGCTGTGGACGTTCATAGGAGGAATTAGTATTACTAAACCATGCATAAACTTTCCGCTGTTGATAATCCTGTTGTACTTTATGTAATTTTTCTTTCTTGTATTTAATGAGATTGCTCCAGTATTCCTCCATTTGGACCTGTATCTTATCAACCCAATTAGTGGTCTTGTCTGCTGCTAATGTGGCTTTGTGTGCATCCTCAAAGGCTATTATTTGCTCCTTGATCAATGTCAGCTCTCTGGTGGACTCCTCCACTACCAGAAGCATCAGGTCTGTGGAGCACTTGTTTAGTATCGCCACCCAGCGTCTGCAGAAAGGTATACTGTAGAGGCCAATGGTTGGGGTATTCCAAATCCTGAAGCCCCTGGGTATTTGGTTATTCCTATAGTAATCTGATAACGTAATACCATGATAGGAAAAATCGCATTCTCGTTGTTTTAATTTCTGCCATTGGCGATATAATTCCTCAACCGTAGATGAGGGTAGGTCATCTTCCAGTTTTTGCTTGATCAGAATGGCTTGAGCCTCCACATCAGAATAGCTGTAGAGCTCTTTTGCATCCAGCTGTGCTAGTTCCCATGCAGCCTCGACGTCCGAGTCGGCTGCCGACATGTTGCACGTCATAGCTTGTACTTGCTCTTTAGTCAATGAGCCTGTCAGTATAGCCTGTGAAAGAAACACATCTAATTCCCTCTTATACTGTAATGTAGGGTCAAAAGTCAATGGTTTATAGGTGGCTACGTCAGCAAGTTGTCGATAGCTCTCTGTCATGTAATCGGTCAGGTCCTGAATGACCACAGCTCCACCTTTGTCAGCATCCCTTATTATAAGATCAGTCCTTGTGGACAAGTCCTTCAAAGCCATCCTCTCCTGTTGACTAAGGTTGGAATAACTGCCAATATTGGACGCTTGTTCATATGATTGTTCCATCATCCTGGAAAAGGTATGTATTGATGGATTATTTGTACTAGGATCAAATTTAGAGCGCGGTGCTACTCGCTTTAATTTATCAGGGATAGTGGATGCCTGTCTAGAGTCCACACTAATCCCAAAATGATCCTTCAGGCGCAAAGTCCTGTTGAACTTATAATTTTCCACCTGTGAAGAAAAAGCATCGGTTTGACTGTTGGCACGAAGGACAAGCCTCTAGATAATAACTTAAGTTCTGCCTGTTTAAGGGGGGTAGAAGACAAGTTTATAACCAAATCGGTCAACGGCGTGGGGGTCGCCATGCGCTGTAACCTCTTGTTCTGCCCCGACCGCCGCGTCCTCGTCCGGGAGTGGGGCGATTGCCTGATCGGGTCACCACCCCTAAAGGGTAAGCTGCTTGAGTAGAGTTGGAGGGCGTTCGTGCTTGTTCACTATCTGTCACGGAGGTACTAGAATCCGAATAATCATACCGTTGCCTCCGTTGACGGTAACTCCTATGTTGCTGTGGACGTTCATAGGAGGAATTAGTATTACTAAGCCATGCATAAACTTTCCGCTGTTGATAATCCTGTTGTACTTTATGTAATTTTTCTTTCTTGTATTTAATGAGATTGCTCCTGTATTCCTCCATTTGGACCTGTATTTTATCAACCCAATTAGTGGTCTTGTCTGCTGCTAATGTGGCTTTGTGTGCAGCCTCAAAGGCTATTATTTGCTCCTTGATCAATGTCAGCTCTCTGTTGGACTCCTCCACTACCAGAAGCATCAGGTCTGTGGAGCACTTGTTTAGTATCGCCACCCAGCGTCTGCAGAAAGGTATACTGTAGCGGCCAATGGTTGGGGTATTCTGAATCCTGAAGCCCCTGGGTATTTGGTTATTCCTATAGTAATCTGATAACGTAATACCATGATAGGTAAAATCGCATTCTCGTTGTTTTAATTTCTGCCATTGGCGATATAATTCCTCAACCGTAGATGAGGGTAGGTCATCTTCCAGTTTTTGCTTGATCAGAATGGCTTGAGCCTCCACGTCAGAATAGCTGTAGCGCTCTTTTGCATCCAGCTGTGCTAGTTCCCATGCAGCCTCGACGTCCGAGTCGGCTGCCGACATGTTGCGTTAGGACTGAAGGTGTTGTCAATGGCGGTATTGCTGAAGCTGACTGGATACACCCGTGCAGAATAAAAACAATAGTATTACAGCACTGAGTTTCTGTCCTAAGAGCATGTGTATAAAACAAAACAATAAAGTCCCGCTGGTGCCTTAACCAGAGAATCCTATAAACAGCACCAATCCCTTGGCGGTGAGATAGAATTTCCAATACTGGTAGCGGTTGCAATACTGGTAGGGCGCAAGAAGTGGGATTGTATTTATTTGGTCAATGGAAAAATATCCAATTTTACTATTTTATCAGCAATACTTTGCCCTTTGGTGTAAATGGGGAGTAGCTTAGTGCCTTGTAAGGCTGGTAATGTGTGGTCAGAATTGACCAATGGCCACAGTTTTCTCGCCTGACTAACTATGGAGGTAGTTGCTGTGGTATACCTATTAACCCACGGAATCCTGGAAACCTCGCAAGACAAGGCTGCCGATGGGTTTACCGTGGGGTTCAGTAAGGACTCCCTGGTGTGTCTCATGGCTTTGATTTTACTTGCTACCAATTCCTTTCGTGGATATCCTCTTTCCTGAAATTTGTCCACCATTTGATCAATTGTCTCAATTGTTTGCTGTGGGCTAGAGATAATTTGCCTGGCCTTCAGCATTTGAGAATATGGTAAACCCTTGCGCGTAGAATGCGGATGAAAGCAACTGCAGCAGTGTGCTTTTCTTCATAGGTTGATCCACTTAGCATTAATTATAATTATATATATCAAAAAATCATATGTTGTTAGTGAGATGCATTGTGTTATTTAATAATCTCCATTTACCAGGTTTCTCATGCTCTGACTGAGGTATTAGTTGTGATGGCGGGGGGTTGCCCTAGTCTGCTGGTCACCTTTTTAAACAGTGTGACTTTTCATTTCTAGTAACGTGATGTCTGTGTTAGTTGTTTAAGTCTTGTTTTGTTTTATTTTTGACAGTTTGAAGGGCTAACTTTCATGTTGGTTTGTTTTTAGATGTTACCTAGCAACGCAGACCTCAGGTTTTGGATTGGCTCCCTGCCCGGCGCTGTCTCTTGACATCAGTGCTCTGGGACCCGTGCAGCTGCACGGACGGACGTGACGCTGGCGGCGGCGCTGGACAGGTGAGTTTTATCCTGGCAATGAGTACCTGTTTGGGAGGGTATATATGTGTACATAATGTGCTCTGTATTTGTGTATGATTTGTCCCTGAAGACGGGGCGTAGTCCCCGAAACGGCGTAGGACCGTATTAAAGACTCTTTTACTTCAATACCAAGTCTGCTGAGTGCCGCTGATTCCTCTGCTACTATATTGGATTTTGCTATAGATACTCAGAGGGCACGGCAGCAAGTATACCTGTATCCCAACATTGAGTGCCGGACCGCAACCGCTACATATATATATATATATATATATATAAATATATATATATATATATATGTATATATGTATGGTGCGGTTACATTGAGCTGTAGCTCGATTACAGACGTGGTAATATTGTGGGGGAGTAATGTTAACATTATGTATATATTTCCCTCAGACCCCTCGGGGTCACAAGAATGTTTTTTTGCCCAGTTACTACTCCCTGTCGTCGACACAAATACTATGTCTTTTGTCGACCATAATGTTTCCTGATTAGATCCACAACATCGGCATTCAGTACATGTTCATACACATTAAGAATGCATTAATGTCATTAGGGACCCTGCTGTTACTGACAAAAATATATATATGTATATGAGATATGTATATATAGATATATGTGTGTTTATGTGTATTTAAATGTGTACGTTTATACAAAAGAATTTATAAAGAATGCTGAAGTAAACTTTTCCTTCTCATGTGCTGGTCGCTCTTTTGAATAACTCTAGGTCAGCCGTGACAAGATGGTTTCAAATCATCACGAGGAAGTCCGTGTGTTTATTCTTTTCCTGCCATGGATTGAATAAAGTGAGAGTCAACCCCTGTTCTGCACGGGGCCCTGTCACAAAGGATCGTTTACAGGAAGCTAAGTGATTTTTCAATGATATGCTTTGATTATACTTGCATTGCATGCGCAGGGGAGAGTGCTTGTATTCAGAAATGGTCGGTTACTGGGTCATCCGATATAATTACCCTGAGGAGAGATGTGTTACCCCTTGAGGTGGGTCATGTCTAGGACATTGCAACACACTACCGTGCGACTACAAGGGATGGGACTCTTGGGTGCGCGGACCACTTCCATGGTGGTCTCGGCTAGAAGGGCGTTGTGGATTCACCAAAGAGATGCAAATGCTGAATCCGAAAAGAAGTGGAGTCTCTTTCCCATGAAGGGAAGCCTGGTTGGTGATGGCCTTGTCATATGCTCTAGGCAGGTGCCACGGGTAAGTTTACCTTTCTTGCCCTATGTTCCTTCACAACGGGTGGTGACGCATTGTGGTAGGATGCTGTCATTTCGACCGAATAAATAAGGATTCCCCTTTCTTTGCAGGTAAAGGAAGGTAAAGAAGGTAAGAGGTCAGCTGCCTTTTCATGTTCACAGGAACAGAAATCATCCGTTGGTTTCTGCCAAGTCCACCGTGAGACGTTGGGTCTCTCTTGCGGGGGCCCACAAAGGGGGACCTCGTCTAATACTCTTCAGTCAGTTCTGGAAAGAACGTGGACCAGTGAGTTAAGGATAGAGTCCTTAGGGGGACATGCGGGGGTTCCAGACGGTCCCCTCACTGATTTTTTCAAATCAACCTTACCGATCCTCCTCATGACAGGGAGGTAGTATGTGACGCAATACAAGAGTTGTGTCTGGATCAGTTCATTGTCCTGCTGTTACGGTCGTTAAAAAAAAAAAAAAGGAGAAGCTGTTGTTCAAGCTTTTTCGTACTCCCGAGGCCGGACGACTCGGTCAGACAAATCCCAATTTTTCCTACTTAATCTTCATGAGGGAATATCTCATGGCAGGGTTCTCCACTCTGAAAGTGGAGTAGGAAGGTCTAATTTTGGTTTCTTCCACTTTAGGCTTACCTGAGGTTTGCGATTCAGGATTGTTGTTACCATTTCACCAGGGTGATGCCGGTGGTATGGGTTTCCTTCGATAGTAAGGAGTCATATTTATTCTGTACTGGATTGCTCTCTGAATTATGGAGAGATCAAGAAGCCAAATGGTGCGAAACATTGTTTTCTCCTTGACTGTTCTTCAACAACAGGACTGGCCAGGATCCCTGTTGGTCCCAGCGACACGGTGGTTGGCTTGGGCAATATTATTAGAGGCAGTACTGAGAAGAGTTTATTTGCATTCTTGAAAAAAAAAAAAAAGCGCTGACAGACCTGTACCGGTGTCAATCCATCGATACAGTCAGTTGCTAAAAATGATGGTTGGGGCCTACGAGGCCATTCAGTGGGCAGGTTCCAGACCTGAGTGTTTAGCGGGACCTGTTGGACAAGTGGTCCGGTTTCCACCTGGGATAATCATGGTTTCAAGTCCAGTATGTTGATCCTGTGGTAGCGTCGCAATTCTCACTGAGGACAAGTGTCATGTTAGGTTACTTGTTGCCCCATTAACGGTCTAGAGTTAAGGTCCGTTATAACGGTTTTCTACAGACAAAAACCAGAGAAGAAAGGGCAGAAACCAGAAAGATTTTCCGCTAGGCGACAAAAACATTTACGCGCTATATCAGCAATGTTCGTTCCAAGAGTGGACAACTGGGAAGCAGACTTCCTCGGCGGACACGTTCTCTGTTCAGGAAGGTTGAGTCTTCATCAAGCGGTTTTTTCACAGAAGTGATAAGTCTTTGGAGAATTTTGCAAATAGACAAGATGGCGTCTCACCTCGACAAGAAACTTCACAAGGAGGGCTGGTATCCGGATCTTCAGCATTTTACTCATAGGAGATCCCTGTCCTTTTTACTCTGCGAGAGGATCTGTTATGGCAGGGGCCATGGGTGTTCCAAGGCTTACCGCGATTTCCAGTGACGTCTTGGAGATTGAACGTCGGATCCCAGCCCGGAAGGGTATTCCCAGTGAGGTCTTCCCTACTCTCTTCAGTCAGAAAAGAAGTAACGTAATAGCATTACCACCATATTAGGGGGGGAAATTTTGTGTCTTGGTGAGAATCCTAGAAGGTTCCTACGGAAAAATTTCCAGTTGGATCGTTTTATCCTTACAAGATCGTGTTGATGCGATCTTAGGTTGGGCTCGTTTACGGTTCAGATTTCAGCTTTATCGGGTTTCTTCCAAGAAACAATTAGCCTCCTTTCCAGAGTTTAATACTTTCGTAAAAGGAGTCTAAAACGGCCATCCTCCCTTTGTGCCTCTGTGACACCAGGGGATCTTTGCGTGGTGTTGCAGTTCCTGCAATTTCTTTGGTTGAACTTTTCAGTATGATTAAGTTGAAATTCCTCAATTGGAAACTGGTCATGAGGTTCACCTTGGCATCTGCAAGGCGGATGTCTGAGTTGGCGGTTTGGTCTCACAAGAGCCATGTTTAATCTTCCATGAAGATAGAGCGGAGTTGAGAACTCGGCAGTAGTTTCTGCCAAAAGCGGTTTCATCGGATACTTGAAGCAACCTATTGTGGTGCCGGTGGCTACTGACGCCTGGGCGACATCGGAGATCTGTTATCCTATATGCTCCCAACAAGATTGGGGTTCCTGTTTCCAAGCAGACTATTGCACGCTGGATCTGAATTACGATTAAGCTTGCTCGTTTTATGGCTGGATTGCCGTTTACAGAAATCGGTGAAGGCCCATTCTACCAAGAAGGTGGGCTCATTCTGGGCGGCTAACCGAGGGGTCTCGGGTGTATAGCCTTGCAGAGCAGCTGCTTCGTTGTGTTCAAACAATTTTGCAAATATTCTACAAGTGTGATACCCTGGCTGTTGAGGCCCTCTTGTTTGAGCACTCGGTGCTGCAGAGTCATCCGCACTCTCCCGCCCGTTCTAGAGCTTTGGGTTAGACCCCATGGTCCTTTTGGAGTCCCCAGCATCCTCTAGGACGTATGAGAAAATAGGATTTTAATACCTAACGGTAAATCCTTTTAACTTAGTCCGTAGAGGATGCTGGGCGCCCGTCCCAGTGCGTACTGTATCTACAGTTATTGGTTATGGTTACACATGTTGTGTTTCCTTTTAGTCAGTTTGTTGCTGATGTTGTGCATGCCATGGCATGCGGTACGCTTTTATTGGTCATGTTAACACACAGGTTGTGTTACATTTTCGGTCAGCATGTTGCTGTATATATATTTATATTTCATGCCGTCGGCTGGTGTTCTATTGAATGCCACGTTCTGCAGCATGTTTGAGGTGTGAGCTGGTATGACACTCACCGTGTTTAAACAATAAATTCTTTCCTCTAAATGTCCGTCTCCCTGGGCGCAGTTCTAACTGGAGTCTGGAGGAGGGGCATAGAGGGAGGAGCCAGTTCACACCCATTCAAAGTCTTATAGTGTGCCCATGTCTCCTGCAGATCCCGTCTATACCCCATGGTCCTTTTGGAGTCCCCAGCATCCTCTACGGACTAAGAGAAAAGGATTTACCGGTAGGTATTAAAATCCTATTATTATCACTACTTTGCTTTTGATCACCCACCCTCCCTTCCCGCTTGTGCACATAATGTTATATTGGTTGTTGGTCGCACAGGTTATAATATGACCCCCATTATAACTATGGACAAAGAATTCCTTCTGTATGTTGAATAGGGGGGTGCTACCACAGGCAATTATATATCATTTTGGATGAGAAATAAGGGAAAGAAAAGGGGAAATTGATTGCGCTAAGGTGGTGCACAATAATTGGGACTAATATAACATAACTTTAAACGTATTATTACATGTGATAAAAACTAGTGAAATATATAAAATCAGAAAGGTAAGTGAAAATATGAAGAATATGTGGTTAAAATAAGAATTTACTCACCGGTAATTCTATTTCTCGTAGTCCGTAGTGGATGCTGGGAACTCCGTAAGGACCATGGGGAATAGACGGGCTCCGCAGGAGACTGGGCACTCTAAAAGAAAGATTAGGTACTATCTGGTGTGCACTGGCTCCTCCCTCTATGCCCCTCCTCCAGCCCTCAGTTAAGGAAACTGTGCCCGGAAGAGCTGACACAACAAGGAAAGGATTTGGAATCCAGGGTAAGACTCATACCAGCCACACCAATCACACCGTACAACTTGTGATAACCATACCCAGTTAACAGTATGAACAACAACTGAGCCTCAGTAACAGATGGCTCATAACAATAACCCTTTAGTTAAGCAATAACTATATACATGTATTGCAGAGAGTCCGCACTTGGGACGGGCGCCCAGCATCCACTACGGACTACGAGAAATAGAATTACCGGTGAGTAAATTCTTATTTTCTCTGACGTCCTAGTGGATGCTGGGAACTCCGTAAGGACCATGGGGATTATACCAAAGCTCCCAAACGGGCGGGAGAGTGCGGATGACTCTGCAGCACCGAATGAGCAAAGGCAAGGTCCTCCTCAGCCAGGGTATCAAACTTGTAGAACTTAGCAAATGTGTTTGAACCCGACCAAGTAGCAGCTCGGCAAAGCTGTAAAGCCGAGACCCCTCGGGCAGCCGCCCAAGAAGAGCCCACCTTCCTTGTGGAATGGGCTTTTACCGATTTAGGATGCGGCAATCCTGCCGCAGAATGAGCTTCCTGAATCGTGTTACAGATCTAGCGCGCAATAGTTTGCTTTAAAGCAGGAGCACCCAGCTTGTTGGGTGCATGCAGGATAAACAGCGAGTCAGTTTTCCTGACTCCAGCCGTCCTGGCTATATAGATTTTCAAAGCCCTGACTACATCCAGTAACTTGGAGTCCTCCAAGTCCCGACTAGCCGCAGGCACCACAATAGGTTGGTTCAAATGAAACGCTGATACCACCTTAGGGAGAAATTGGGAACGAGTCCTCAATTCTGCCCTGTCCATATGGAAGATCAGATAAGGGCTTTTACATGACAAAGCCGCCAATTCCGACACACGCCTAGCCGAAGCCACGGCCAATAGCATGACCACTTTCCACGTGAGATATTTTAGCTCCACGGTCTTAAGTGGCTCAAACCAGTGGGATTTCAGGAAATCCAACACAACGTTAAGATCCCAAGGTGCCACTGGAGGCACAAAAGGGGGCTGAATATGCAGCACTCCCTTAACAAACGTCTGAACTTCAGGCAGTGAAGCCAGTTCTTTTTGAAAGAAAATAGATAGGGCCGAAATCTGGACCTTTATGGATCCTAATTTTAGGCCCATAGTCACTCCTGACTGTAGGAAGTGCAGGAATCGACCCAGCTGGAATTCCTCTGTAGGGGCCTTCCTGGCCTCACACCAAGCAACATATTTTCGCCATATACGGTGATAATGTTGTGCTGTCACGTCTTTCCTAGCCTTTATCAGCGTAGGAATCACTTCATCCGGATTGCCCTTTTCCGTTAGGATCCGGCGTTCAACCGCCATGCCGTCAAACGCAGCCGCGGTAAGTCTTGGAAAAGACAGGGCCCCTGCTGTAACAGGTCCTGTCTGAGAGGCAGAGGCCATGGGTCCTCTGAGATCATTTCTTGTAGTTCTGGGTACCAAGTTCTTCTTGGCCAATCCGGAACGATGAGTATAGTTCTTACTCCTCTCTTTCTTACTATCCTCAGTACCTTGGGTATGAGAGGAAGAGGAGGGAACACATAAACCGACTGGTACACCCACGGTGTCACTAGTGCGTCCACAGCTATCGCCTGAGGGTCCCTTGACCTGGCACAATATTTTTTTAGCTTTTTGTTGAGGCGGGACGCCATCATGTCCACCTGTGGCCGTTCCCAACGGTTTACAATCTGCGTGAAGACTTCTGGATGAAGTCCCCACTCTCCCGGGCGGAGGTCGTGCCTGCTGAGGAAGTCTGCTTCCCAGTTGTCCACTCCCGGAATGAACACTGCTGACAGTGCTAGCATGTGATTTTCCGCCCATCGGAGAATCCTTGTGGCTTCTGCCATCGCCATCCTGCTTCTTGTGCCGCCCTGGCGGTTTACATGGGCGACCGCCGTGATGTTGTCTGATTGAATCAGCACTGGTTGGTTTTGAAGCAGGGGCTCTGCTTAACTCAGGGCGTTGTAAATGGCCCTTAGTTCCAGTATATTTATGTGTAGTGAAGTCTCCTGACTTGACCACTGTCCTTGGAAGTTCCTTCCCTGAGTGACTGCCCCCCATCCTCGGAGGCTTGCGTCCGTGGTCACCAGGACCCAGTCCTGTATGCCGAACCTGCGGCCCTCGAGAAGATGAGCACTCTGCAGCCACCACAACAGAGAGACCCTGGCCCTTGGGGACAGGGTGATCAACCGATGCATCTGAAGATGCGATCCAGACCATTTGTCTAACAGATCCCACTGAAAGATCCTTGCATGGAACCTGCCGAAGGGAATTGCTTCGTAAGAAGCCACCATCTTTCCCAGGACTCGCGTGCAGTGATGCACCAACACCTGTTTTGGTTTCAGGAGGTCCCTGACAGAGATGACAATTCCTGGGCCTTCTCCACCGGGAGAAACACCTTCTTCTGTTCTGTGTCCAGAATCATGCCCAGGAAGAGCAGACGCGTCGCAGGAATCAGCTGCGACTTTGGGATATTCAGAATCCAGCCGTGCTGTTGCAACACTTCCCGAGAGAGTGCTACGCTGACTAACAACTGCTCCCTGGACCTCGCCTTTATAAGGAGATCGTCCAAGTGCGGGATAATTATAACTCCCTTTTTCCGAAGGAGTATCATCATTTCGGCCATTACCTTGGTAAATACTCTCTGTGCCGTGGACAGACCAAACGGCAACGTCTGGAATTGGTAATGACAATCCTGTACCACAAACCTGAGGTACTCCTGGTGAGGTGGGTAAACGGGGACATGCAAGTAAGCATCCTTGATGTCCAGCGACACCATAAAATCCCCCTCTTCCAGGCTTGCAATAACCGCCCTGAGCGATTCCATTTTGAACTTGAACTTCCTTATATAAGTGTTCAAGGATTTTAAATTCAGAATGGGTCTCACCGAACCGTCTGGTTTCGGTACCACAAACATTGTGGAATAGTAACCCCGTCCCTGTTGAAGGAGGGGAACCTTGATTACCACCTGCTGGAGGTACAGCTTGTGAATTGCCGCCAGTACTACCTCCCTTTCCCTGGGAGCAGCTGGCAAGGCTGATTTGAGGTAACGGCGAGGGGGAGTCGCCTCGAACTCCAGCTTGTATCCCTGAGATACAATTTGTACAGCCCAGAGATCCACTTGTGAGCGAACCCACTGGTTGCTGAAGTTTCGGAGACGCGCCCCCACCGCACCCGGCTCCGCCTGTGGAGCTCCAGCGTCATGCGGTGGACTTAGAGGAAGCGGGGGAGGATTTTTGTTCCTGGGAACTGGCTGCCTGGTGCAGCTTCTTTCCTCTACCCCTGCCTCTGGGCAGAAAGGATGCGCCTCTGATCCGCTTGCCTTTCTGAGGCCGAAAGGACTGTACATGATAATACGGTGCTTTCTTAGGCTGTGAGGGAACCTGAGGTAAAAAAGTTGACTTCCCGGCTGTTGTTGTGGATACGAGGTCCGAGAGACCGCCCCCAAACAATTCCTCACCCTTATAAGGCAAAACCTCCATGTGTCTTTTAGAATCAGCATCACCTGTCCACTGCCGAGTCCATAATACTCTCCTGGCAGAAATGGACATTGCATTAATTCTAGATGCCAGCAGGCAAATGTCCCTCTGTGCATCCCGCATATATAAGACGACGTATTTTATATGTTCTATGGTTAGCAATATAGTATCCCTGTCGAGGGAATCAATGTTGTCTGACAGGGAATCAGACCATGCGGCTGCAGCACTACACATCCATGCTGAAGCAATAGCAGGTTTCAGTATAGTACCTGAGTGTGTATACACAGACTTCAGGATAGCTTCCTGCTTTCTAACCGCAGGCTCCTTTAAGGCAGCCGTATCCTGAGACGGCAGTGCCACCTTTTTTGATAAGCGTGTGAGCGCCTTGTCCACCCTAGGGGATGTTTCCCAACGTAACCTGTCCGTTGGCGGGAAAGGGTACGCCATCAGTAACCTCTTAGAAATCACTAGTTTCTTATCGGGGGAACTCCACGCTTCCTCACACAATTCATTTAATTCATCAGATGGGGGAAAAGTCACTGGCTGCTTTTTCTCTCCAAACATAATACCCTTCTTGGTGGTAACCGGGTTAATATCAGAAATGTGCAATACATTTTTCATTGCAGTAATCATGCATCGGATGGCTTTTGTAGACTGTGCATTTGTCTCATCCTCATCTACACTGGAGTCAGACTCCGTGTCGACATCTGTGTCTACCATCTGAGCTAGCGGGCGTTTATGAGCCCCTGATGGCCTCTGAGACGCCTGGGCAGGCGCGGGCTGAGATCCCGGCTGTCCCAAGGCTGCTGCGTCATCGAACCTTTTATGTAAGGAGTTAACACTGTCTGTTAAGACCTTCCACATATCCATCCAATCCGGTGTCGGCCCCATCGGGGGCGACACCACACTTATCTGCCCTTGCTCCGCCTCCACGTAACCCTCCTCATCAAACATGTTGACACAGCCGTACCGACACACCGCACACACACAGGGAATGCTCTGACTGAGGACAGGACCCCACAAAGTCCTTTGGGGAGACAGAGAGAGAGTATGCCAGCACACACCACAGCGCTATATAACACAGGGATTTACACTATACTGAGTGATTTTTCCCAATAGCTGCTTATATCTCATTTGCGCCTAAATTTATGTGCCCCCCCTCTCTTTTTTACCCTACTTGTACAGGATACTGCAGGGGAGAGCCTGGGGAGCGTCCTTCCTGCGGAGCTGTGAAGAGAAAATGGCGCTGGTGTGCTGAGGAAGAAGGCCCCGCCCCCTCAGCGGCGGGCTTCTCCCGCGTTGTGTATATCTTAATGGCGGGGTTTTTTGCACATATACAGTTTTCCAGACTGTATTATGTGCATAATGTGCCAAAAGGTTTTCTTATTGCTGCCCAGGGCGCCCCCCCCCCACCCCCCCCCAGCGCCCTGCACCCTCCAGTGACCGGAGTGTGTGGTGTGCAGTGGGAGCAATGGCTTAATGAAGACCGGAGTCTTCTGCCGCCGATTTTATCTCCTTCTTCTGTCTTCTGGCTCTGCAAGGGGGACGGCGGCGCGGCTCCGGGAACGGACGATCGAGGTCAGGCCCTGTGTTCGAACCCTCTGGAGCTAATGGTGTCCAGTAGCCTAAGAAGCACAAGCTAGCTGCAAGCAGGTAGGTTTGCTTCTCTCCCCTCAGTCCCACGAAGCAGTGAGTCTGTTGCCAGCAGATCTCACTGAAAATAAAAAACCTAACAAATACTTTCTTTCTAGCAAGCTCAGGAGAGCCCACTAGGAGCACCCAGCTCTGGCCGGGCACAGATTCTAACTGAGGTCTGGAGGAGGGGCATAGAGGGAGGAGCCAGTGCACACCAGATAGTACCTAATCTTTCTTTTAGAGTGCCCAGTCTCCTGCGGAGCCCGTCTATTCCCCATGGTCCTTACGGGGTTCCCAGCATCCACTAGGACATCAGAGAAAATAAGATGCGGCGCATAGAAGGCCTCTGTATTATACAATCATTAAATTGGTTTGTGTGAACGTGTGTCTGTATCTATTTATTATTATCTCTCTGAATCTGAGGTATTTATACTAACTGTTAAACTCAAGATGGTTCTCTTCACAGTTTAATGTGACAGGGAAAGTGATACCGTGTAGACATACACTTGTTACAAATGAATCCAACCATAGTCTGTTTTAAATTGTATCTACTCAGAGATCACACTGCTGTTATTGTTTCTGTTAGAAGTCCCATTAAATGATATGGGTGGTCATTCCGAGTTGTTCGCTCGCTAGCAGTTTTTAACAGCCGTGCAGACGCTATGCCGTCTCCCACTGGGAGTGTATTTTAGCTGAGCAGAAGTGCGAACGAAAGGATCGCAGAGCGGCTACAAATTTTTTTTGTGCAGTTTCAGAGTAGCTCCAGACCTACTCAGCGCTTGCGATGACTTCAGACTATTCAGTTCCTGTTTTGACGTCACATACACGCCCTACGTTTCCCCAGCCACGCCTGGGTTTTTCCTGGCATGCCTGCATTTTTCCGAACACTCCCTGAAAACGGTCAGATAACACCCAGAAACACCCACTTCATGTCAATCACTCAGCGGCCAGCAGTGCGACTAAAAAGCTTCGCTAGACCCTGTGTGAAACTACATCGTTCTTTGTATTAGTACGTCACGCGTGCGCATTACGCAGCATACGCATGCGCAGAAGTGCCGTTTTTTTGCCTCATCGTTGCACAGCGAATGAATGCAGCTAGCGATCAACTCGGAATGACCGCCACAATTTGAAACAGACTATGGTTGTGCAGGTCCTTGGGATCTGCCAAATACAGTTGTTAAATCCCATGTCCCTGACTCTGGCTCCTTGTGTCATTGTGTGTCTGGTGATGTGGTGGTGGCAGTGAAGGCCATGGTGCAGGTACTGGTGTTCAGGTCAGTGCCGGCCGAGTCCTGGTATTCTCACCCAGGAATGAGTCCCTGCAGCCAGGCACATTCTATAGTACCCCGCCCCCCCCCCCCCCCCCCCACACACACACACACACACACACACACACACAAACACTCACACACTCACACACACACTCACACACAATCCTTCTGATAGCAAGTGGCACAAGTCTCCAGTAATCCTGATGGGTACGCTGGTATGCGCATGCGTGAGGTTATAAACTGCGTTCTTTACAGAACGCAGTTTAAGTCCTTTTTTTTTTTTGGGGGGGGGGGGGGTGACTGGGCATCAAAGCACCATTTGGGGGAGGGGTGGGGGCGCTGTCCAGACAACAGAGGTGTATCCAGACCGTTTGCTAGGCTGCGTAGGCAGAGTGCAACTCTAATCATGCGAGCGCTTCACTGCTGAGCGAACCGTTCACATGATAGCAGGGGGGGGGGGCAGGGGCTGACTTACCCTGTGCTTGGCCTCCCCCCGTATGTCAGTGTAAAGGGTTGTAGTTGTGCGATTTTTCGCACAACTACAACCCATGCTGAATCAGGCCCATAATTTGTACTGTAGATATCACTTAGATTGGGCAATATGTGGGTGTCCAGAATAGTAGGGGAACTGTCTTTTTAAGAGCAGCAGAAGCTCAATCACACACTTTGCAGAATTTGATTTCTTTTTCTTACCTTTTCCTCCGGCCAGCACCTTATTACAAAGTGGCAGCTTGAGTGCATCAGCCAGCATGACTTTCCATCAGTAACTGTTTTCCTCCACACAGTTATTCCCAACCCCAGAAACTCAGTGATTGAGATTCTGCCCTTATATAGACAGTACTCTGTACTTATGTGGGTTTCCTCTCGGTGTTCCGGTTAAAGCTCTGTGGAATAAGTGTGCAATACAGTATACATTACAAATAACTGTTAACAAATCATGTGGATGCTCCCCCCTAAAAAAGGTTTCATTGTAAACGGTTTGTTCAGCTATACAAGGATAACGGAGTCGTCATCTTCTAATATGTTCAGCTCCTACTTCAGACACCATTGTCACTGCTCACGCAGCTGAACACGGCACAGGTGTTTATTGTGAAGTATTCCCCGTCCAAAAGATCACATGCAGCTGGCCGTGGGAAAAGAAGAACGAAATGACTGAAATAGGAGTGGAGAGGGTTAAACATCCATAGGCTGGGGATGACCTTCTGGGAGACAGGTGACTAGTCATCCAATAGGGATGTGAGTTGGTGGAAGCTAGCTGCTTGTTATGGGGTGAGAAGAGGAGGAACGTCCTCTTTTTCCTGTTCTTGGAGACAGGGTAAGTCCTCTGGCATTGTGCCCCTGTTTGTGATATTTTGCCTAGAAGTGAGGCTAGGGTTGTATTATTTATATATATTCAGTGCTCCCCTGCTGCTGCTGCTGATTCATGGCTTTGTCGCGCCGCCAGCATTCTGTGCGTGTCCCGGCCCGGTACATCGCGGGTTCCATGGATGGCCTAGCTGCGGCCCTGGACAATCCCCTCCTGTCCTCCCCTGCCCTTCCTGCAGTGTCCTCGTCTGCACAGCGTGGTGTGTGGGCGACTGCGGGTTCCCTGGCCTCTGCTGCTGCATCTGGCGCTGTAGCAGGGAGCAGAGCGCGGCAGTCGAGGCAGGCAGCGGGGGATGGATGGGCAGGTGTGACGTCTGGACAGGCAGCTGCTGCTGTCCGGGCCCTGCTTGGAGCCTCAGCGTGCAGGATGTGCATGCGGCAGCTTCCTGCCATCTGGTGAATGCCCCGCCGCGGGGGGGGGGGGGGGGGCACCAGGCCAGTGAAGATGCCTCCCTTGGTTTCTGCAGGCATGCGAAGCCTGGGGAGAGGCGCAGTAGGTCTGGGCATAACTTTGCCAGGAGTGATGCTCCTGGGAGGTCTCGCAGGGGAACCCTTGACAGGGATTTGGCAGTGTGGGATGGTGGCCATTTTAGTGAGGGAAGGCCCATTACTCCTTATGCTGCCGTGACCAGCCGTTCCCCTCGTGACCTCCATGACCCAGGAAATGGGTGCGCAGATTCCGATTCTGTATCCCTTCCCTCGGGGCAGTTGTGTCGGTGCCGTAGGGGTTCACGGGTGCCCCAGAATCAATGGGTGGGCACCTGCACTGGTCATTCGCCTTCTGCATTTGACCCCTCCCAGTTGTCTGCAGTTTTTTCCTCTATGGCGGCTGCTCTCGCCCCTTTAGTGTCAGCCACGGTGCCGACTGCAGGCGGTTCCGGCCGTAGGGGGCGGGGTTCTGGGGTTGCTGACTTTAGGTCCAATCTGAGGAACAGGGCGCCCCTGCTATGTCGGTTTCATCCCTGTTTCCCGGCTCTGGGGCTCCGGAGCCAGATTTGCCTTGTTTTTCAGATCATGAGGAGGAATTGGGTGAGCTGCTGGATGTCGAGGGTGATTCTGCATCTGCAGACAGTCGGCCGGACGCGTCAGGTAAGGAGTCCAGGGAGTCTGTCAGGGAACTGTCGTGCTCTTCTTCCTCTTCTTTCTCTCGGGCCAGCTCCTCTTTCTCTTCTTCTTCGCTCAGAACTTCAGTCAGTAGCGCGGCGTGGGCCCGCAAACGTGTGTCCAGATATGCAAAGAGGAAAGCGGGCAAATGCGAACACGATGCCAAGCGCAAGAGGGCCTCTGAGATTTCCCGCAGGGAATGGAAGCAACGCAACCTGCCAGATGTCGTCCATTGTGACTACACGTCCGTGTTGCGCGGGCTGCGTGAGAGTTGCCGCAAGAAAATTCAAAAAGGTGACTATGTGGATGTGTTCACTTTGACCGATGAGGCCAAGAAGGAGCTTAAGGCCGCTAGAGTGAAATGTGGGATTGGAGAGGAAGCCTTTCAGTCTTATGATGCTTGGTTGGCCGGATTCTGCATTTTTGCTACAATGTGTTCTTTCAGGCACACCATGTTCCAGGTGTGGATGATGGCGTGACCCATGCGTTATCTAGGTGCCAATGGGAAAAGTTTTGCTTGCTTGCGCTGCTTGCTGATATTGTTGGGGTTCTCTGCCCCTCTTAGGTTTGGCAGGTGATCGAGCCAGATTGGAGGGGTTAGCGGAGTATTCCATCGCTCAGAGTATACTTCGAGCATATCGACAGGCTTGGATGGAGTGGGTCTCGTTCTCCGAGGGGCTGGGGCTTTCAGGTATGAGTGGGCATCGCCAGATGCTTTCTTTTATTTGGCAGCTCTATGTCTCTGGGAGATCCAGAGCAGTAGCCTCCTGTTACCTGGCCGGCATTTCCTTTTTCGCAAAGCTTAAAGGGCTCCCGATTTTACAAAGAGCTTTATGATTACGAAAGCCTTGAAAGGTTGGCCGTGGGTGGTCCATGTTCCCCCAGATAGCAGGGAAAACATGACACGTCACTTCTCCCCGCCGTGCTGGGTGCGGTTCAGAACATAGCCGACTCGGCTTTTGAGTCCCTGCGACCACAGCGCTTTTCGGATTTCAGAGCTGGTTGAACCCTCCAAATGGTTGGATGCAATTTTGCTTCACTTGGACGTGCGGATTGACGATAGGTCACTGTGGTGTCGGATTTGTCGGTCTAAGATGGATCAGATGTCTCGGGGGTCAATGGATTTCCTTGGGTCTCTCATTTTCCTTGAGCGTCTGCCCAGTGTCTCTGGATGTTCATTATGCCTCGGTCAGGCCTTCCTCAGAGAGTTATTGGTTGTTGCATTATGATGGCTCGCCTCTAACTAAATACCGTTTAGTTGGATGCTGCGTCGCTGCATCGCAAGCATTGGCCTTTCCCCTTGCGACTTTGGCACTCATTCCTTTTGTATAGGCACGGCCACATCAGCGGCAGTGGCTGGTTTGCCCATCGATGATATCAAAGTTTTGGGTCGTTGTAGGCAGTGGCGGTTCTTGCCACGGGCAAGCGGTACTTTTGCCCGGGGCGCCGCCTTCCGGAGGGCGCCGGCGCCATCCGGAGGGCGCCGCACCAGGGCAAGATCCGCCACTGTACCCCCCGCAGTGCCCTGCTGTGCCCCCCCGCTTTGAAGGGAACCAGACGCGTAGCGTCTAGTTTCCCTTCATTGAGAGGACCTTAGTTGTGCGGTGCGCGATGACGTCATCGCGCACCGCACAGCAAAGGTCCTCTACATGAAGGGAAACTAGACGCTACGGTCTAGTTTCCCTTCGTGTAGAGGACCTTTGCTGTGCGACGGCATAGTGGCACAGACACTAGGGGTCATAATTGACCTCTAGTGTCTATGCTGTTCTATGGGAGAGACGTAATAACGTCTCTCCCATAGATCGAAGAGAAGAGAGAGGGGAGAAGAGCGGTGCCGCCGGCGGAGGGGGTCTGGATCAGGAACGGGGATAATAAGTATTCTTTTTATTTATTTATTTATTTTCTTGCAGCGTCGTGACCACGCCCCCAATTGAAGCCACGCCCCCATATTTTGCCCGGGGCGCCACAACTCTTAGAACCGGCACTGGTTGTAGGTCTACCTGTTATAAGCGTTATATTAGGCCTGATCATTTGTGTTAATGTTTACAGTGGGTTAAGTTGTGTGTGTCGTGTTCAGTTGTTATGCTTGGGGTTTGTTTCCCCTGTCCATCCTACTCAGGGATTAACTACTAACTGCTGCTGGCAGCGGTGAGTCCGGAGTTTTTTTACGTTTTTTTACCTGACCTGACGGACTTAATTCGGCTTTCTTGATTCTGATTTGGCTAATTGGTTTCCATTCTACGTCCCTCAGCAGGTTTTACGTTTTTTTACTGGGGTCGAGTTTTATCTGTGTGCTCCAACAACCCTAAACCCCCCTCCCCCCCCTTCGTTTGTTCGTCATCTTTCCCCTTTCTGTATTTTTGTTGCTTCATATTGGCAGGAAGCTAGTCACCAATGTCACTGTGGTGTACTGCGCAAGAATTTATTTCTTTGGCAGATCCTCCTACAGAGTTACTGTATGGTCTCAACTTGCATATTGTTATGCACACCGGTGCCAGCTGGAATGTACTGGTGTCTGAACGGTAAGGGATGCAAAACAAATGAACTCACAGACAGACTGGGGAATATGACATTACATACACAGAAGGTGATAGGGTAACAAAATAAACACAAAGTGAACAGAGAAGCCCAAAGGCTAAGAAACTGGGTGTCTCCCTAATATTAGGAATGCTCAGATGGAAAGAAGCTAGATGTAGTGATTTAATACGTAGAGAACCCGAAATGCTGTTGCTAAGGGCAACAGCAAAACCCTAAAGGGTTACCAATGGGTGTGGCAATAAACTCCTTGGTCAGAGATGGAATAATAGACACAAGGAGAGTCTTCACAATCCTAGTCCTCACTTGCAGTGCACTGGTTCAGCTTACTGCCACTAAACTGACACCTGAACACCTTGCACAGTGAGAAAGGATTTTGGCAGGCAAGTCTGAGAATACAGCCGCAAACTTGCTAGGTTCACAGAGTAGCAAAAGAACCCCAGTAGGTTAAACGACTGACTCCAGTCTTACTGCTAGGTCTGGATTGGCAGAGTGTAATACCAAATCCCAAGGCTATTTGCAGTTAGCAACAAACAAATACAAAGTTTACACAGTACTAGCTAGCTTTCAGGAACTGACTAACCAACAAAGATTCAGCAGCATCTGTCTAACCTGAGAAGAGGGTTTATATAGCAGGTGCTGTCCACGCCCCACTCAGACCTCACAGACTGTGAGCACAAAAACCAGCACCGGATCCCCTGCCGTGCACAGAGCCTGTAACCACTGCACAGCAAAAGACCCGAACCGGAGTATCAGCTACGCTCAGGTTACTCCGCTAGCACTTGTCTCCCGGTTGCCATGACGACGTGGCAGCACAGAGCAGGAGACCCTAACAGTACCCCCCCTCTGACGAGGGGTCAAAGAACCCCTACCACCGGGTTTATCGGGGAACTGCGAGAAGAAAGAGCGTAATAGTCTGGGGGCATGAAGATCACAACTGCGCACCCACGACCGCTCCTCCGGGCCATACCCCTTCCAGTGCACCAAAAATGACAGCCGACCCCGAACCATCTTGGAGTCAAGAATCCTTTCAACAACAAACTCCCTCTGGCCACGTATCAGAAGAGGGGAAGGTCTTCCACTGGAAGAAGGATTACTAATCGCCCGTTTTAAAAGGGAACAATGAAATGTTTTATTGATACCCAAAGAACGGGGTAGATCTAACTGAAATGCCACCGGAATGATAACCCTAGTGATCTTATAAGGACCGATGAACCGGGGGCCTAACTTATGAGATGGCTGTCTCAACTTCAAATTCTTGGTAGACAACCAGACGAAGTCCCCTAATTTGAAGCTGCAGGGTCTTTTCCGCTTATCAAAAACCCTTTTGGTCACTAATGACACAGACACAAGGCCTTTCTTCACTTTCCTCCAAATACCTCTAAGGACCGAAACCACAGAAGAACCACCAGGCGTGGAGTCCAGGGGGTCAAAAGAATTGGCCTTAGGATGATGCCCATACACACAAAGGAAGGGAGAGATCCCTGTAGCAGAGTGAGCCGCGTTGTTATAGGCAAACTCCGCCATGGACAGATGAGCAACCCAGTCAGTCTGACACTTGGAGACATAACACCTGAGGAACTGCTCCAAGGACTGGTTCACCCTTTCAGTCTGCCCATTAGACTGCGGATGGTAGCCTGACGACAAGCTGACAGAAATTTGGAGATCGGAACAAAATGCCCTCCAGAATTTGGCCACAAACTGGGATCCGCAGTCAGAGACCACATCAAGTGGCAACCCGTGGAGGCGCACAACATGCAGCATAAATAATTCAGACAGGCGTCTGGCCGATGGCAGCCCAACCAATGGAACGAAGTGCGCCATCTTCGAAAATCTGTCAACGACAACCCAGATGGCTGTCATCCCCGAGGATTTGGGCAAGTCCACCACAAAATCCATTGAAATGTGGTTCCATGGCTTAGATGGAATAGAGAGTGGATGTAATGGGCCAACAGGAACCCCTCTAGGAGTCTTATTTCGGGCACAGATGTCACATGCCCGAACCCACTGATCCACATCCCTAGCCACCGAGGGCCACCACACCGCCCTAGATAGCAACTCCCGAGTTCTGGCAATACCCGGGTGACCTGCCGACTTCTTGGCATGGAATTCCAGGAACACTCGCTGTCTTAACCTAGGAGGCACAAACAAAAGACCTACCGGAAGGTCTGGAGGAGCCTGCTCCTGTGCTCTAAGGACTAATGACAAGAGGTCCTGGGTAATGCCCACTTTAATACATGATGGGGACACAATGGGCAATGGCTCCTCGGTGGTCTCCTGGATTGGAGCAAAACTCCGCGAGAGCGCATCAGCCTTGATGTTTTTTGACCCAGGGCGATATGTTATCAAAAAATTAAAGCGAGCAAAAAACAAAGCCCATCATGCCTGCCTGGCATTGAGGCGCTTCGCTGACTCTAAATATGCCAAATTCTTATGGTCGGTGAGAATTGAGACCACAAACTTAGCCCCCTCAAGCCAGTGTCTTAACTCCTCGAGTGCATCCTTAATAGCCAACAATTCCCGGTTACCCACGTCATAATTCATCTCGGCAGGCGAAAATTTACGGGAAAAGTAAGCACAGGGATGAAGGCGATTATCAGACACCCCCATCTGAGAGAGCACTGCCCCAATACCCATCTCAGAGGCATCCACCTCCACCACAAAAGGACGCTCTGGATCTGGGTGTCGCAGCACCTTGGCCGAGACAAATGCCCTTTTGAGACGGGCAAAAGCCGCTTTGGCCTCACAAGACCAGTGAGCAACATCCACCCCTTTCTTAGTGAGTGCCACCAAGGGCGCCACTATAGACGAAAATCCAGCGATAAATCGTCTATAAAAATTTGCAAAGCCCAGAAAAGGCTGAAGCGCCTTCAAACTAGTGGGCTGCACCCAATCCAGGACTGCCTGTACCTTGGAACCCTCCATTTGGAAACCTTCTGGGGAGATAATATATCCTAGAAATGCGATTTGCTGAACTTCAAATTCACACTTCTCCAGCTTTGCCCCAAGCCGGTGGTCTCTGAGTTTCTGGAGGACTAAGCGTACATGCTTCCGATGTTCCTCCAGGGAATGGGAGAAGATTAGGATGTCATCTAAGTATACAACTAAGAATCTATCCAAATATTCCCTGAGCACATCGTTCATGAAGTCCTGGAAGACTGCCGGGGCATTACAGAGCCCAAAAGGCATCACCAAATATTCATAATGCCCTGAGTGGGTATTAAAGGCAGTCTTCCATTCATCCCCCTCTCTTATTCGGATTAGATTGTACGCACCGCGTAGGTCAATCTTAGAAAAAATGGTGGCAGTACGAAGCTGGTCAAACAAGACCGAAATGAGAGGCAGTGGGTATGAGTTTTTAATCGTGATACGGTTCAATTCCCTGAAGTCGATGCAGGGTCGCAACGAACCGTCCTTTTTACCCACGAAGAAGAACCCCGACCCAACTGGAGACTGTGAAGGTCTGATAAATCCCTTAGCCAAGTTCTCCTGAATGTACTCTGCCATAGCCTGAATCTCAGGACGTGACAGGGAGTACAACCTGCTCTTGGGAAGCTTAGCATTCGGCAACAAATCAATGGCACAGTCATAGGGGCGATGGGGAGATAGTACCTCTGCAACTCTTTTGGAGAACACGTCCGCAAAATCTGCATAACATCCTGGCAATCCTGGCAAACTTAGCTGCGAAAGCCTGACTGGAAGGCTCAAGCAACTCCTGAAACAATCAGTACCCCAACTAAGAATCTCCCCAGAGACCCAGTCAAATTGAGGATTGTGGGCCCTTAACCAGGGTAACCCCAACACCAATGGAGCAAAAGTACAGACAGTCACATAAAAGGACAATTTTTCAGAGTGTGTGGCTCCAATAGACAAAGAAATCTGGCTAGTGCAAGAGGTAATTTTACCCTGGGATAATGGTTCCCCGTTTAACCCACAAATCTCAATTTCCGATGCCAAGGGTACTAAGGGAACAGAGTGTTTCAGGGCGAATTGGCGTCCATAAAAACCCCGTCGGCCCCACTGTCCACAAAGGCCTCAGTCTTGACAGTTTGACCGAGGATCTTCAAGGTCACCGGAATGATAAAAGTCTTCTTGGGAAATTCTGACTTCTGGCCTGACAGGATATTTCCCATCACCCTCAGGCCCTGAAGTTTTCCGGCTTTTCTGGGCATGATACTACCACATGACCTTTATTCTCACTGTACAAACATAACCCCTGCTGTCTCCTCCGCGTCTTCTCACGCGAGGAGAGGCGGGTAGCCCCAATCTGCATCGGCTCCTCGGAAAATTCCTCAGAGTCTGAGGTTCCCTTGGGAAAGAAGGAAACCTCGGTCTCCCTTTCAAGCCTGCGCTCTCTCAGCCGTCTATTCACCCGAATGGATAACTGCATGAGCTGATCCAAGCTATCAGGCAAGGGATATTGTACCAGTTGGTCTTTTAACTGGTTAGAAAGACCTCTTCGGTACTGGTGTCTCGGGGCTGGGTCATTCCACTGGGTATCATGGGCCAACCTCCGAAACTCCGTACAATAAACCTCAACTGGCCTTCGCCCTTGCTTAAGGATCAAAATCTGAGCCTCGGCTGAGGCCGTCTTGTCAGGGTCATCATACAACATGCCCAGTGCCGTAAAAAAAGCATCAACACTTTTAAGCGACGGACAGTCAGGCTGCAACCCATATGCCCAGACCTGTGGGTCTCCTTGTAGCAAGGAAATCACTATGCCCACCCGCTGAATCTCCGACCCAGAAGACTGAGGCCTAAGCTGGAAATATAGCTTGCAGCTCTCCTTGAAACAAAAGAACTGCGAGCGATCTCCAGAAAAACGATCCGGGAGATTTACTTTCGGCTCCTTAACCCCTGAAGGTACTGCTGCTGCGGGAGCTCCGCCAGCGGCCTGCGAGGTGTGCATTTTAATGGACAAATCATTAAATTGTCGAGTCAGGACCTGCACCTGATCGACCACCTGTTGCAAAGTATTTTGAGGGGTATGCTCCATATTCCCACAAAATTTCAACAGGAGTATTAGGCTGCTGAATATGTTATGCACACCAGTGCCAGCTGGAATGTACTGGTGTCTGAACGGTGAGGGATGCAAAACAAATGAACTCACAGACAGACTGGGGAATATGACATTACATACACAGAAGGTGATAGGGTAACAAAATAAACACAAAGTGAACAGAGAAGCCCAAAGGCTAAGAAACTGGGTGTCTCCCTAATATTAGGAATGCTCAGATGGAAAGAAGCAAGATGTAGTGATTTAATACGTAGAGAACCCGAAATGCTGTTGCTAAGGGCATAAGCAAAACCCTAAAGGGTTACCAACGGGTGTGGCAGTAAACTCCTTGGTCAGAGATGCAATAATAGACACAAGGAGAGTCTCCACAATCCTAGTCCTCACTTGCAGTGCACTGGTTCAGCTTACTGCCACTAAACTGACACCTGAACACCTTGCACAGTGAGAAAGGATTTTGGCAGGCAAGTCTGAGAATACAGCCGCAAACTTGCTAGGTTCACAGAGTAGCAAAAGAACCCCAGCAGGTTAAACGACTGACTCCAGTCTTACTGCTAGGTCTGGATTGGCAGAGTGTAATACCAAATCCCAAGGCCTATTTGCAGTAAGCAACAAACAAATACAAAGTTTACACAGTACTAGCTAGCTTTCAGGAACTGACTAACCAACAAAGATTCAGCAGCATCTGTCTAACCTGAGAAGAGGGTTTATATAGCAGGTGCTGTCCACGCCCCACTCAGACCTCACAGACTGTGAGCACAAAAACCAACACCGGATCCCCTGCCGTGCACAGAGCCTGTAACCACTGCACAGCAAAAGACCCGAACCGGAGTATCAGCTACGCTCAGGTTACTCCGCTAGCACTTGTCTCCCGGTTGCCATGACGACGTGGCAGCACAGAGCAGGAGACCCTAACACATATCCATACTAACCAATTTTTTATCTTATTCCATTCCCTATTTGGTTAGTGGGTGATAGGTGCATGGTGTGGGTTGTTGGTCACTCCTTCATTTACTGGGCAGCTAGGTTTGTTGCCTCCAGTGAGGCGCTTGTTTTTCATGGCACTGAGGTAATCAGGTGGTTTGGTGTGAGAGGTATGAGGTGGCATGATTTGAAGGTGTTCCTGCTAGAGAACGTGAGGTGTCATGGGTTGCCTGGTGTATTAGTACTTCACTTAGGTGGTAACGATTTGAGGAAGATGTCGCAATTGGAGTTACGTGGTACTATTTTGGAAGATTTGGTTCTTTTCAAGAGGGCGTGGCTTTCCTGCATATTAGTATGGTCTTTTATTGTGCCCAGGTTGCGTTGGCGAGGAGCTAAGGACTGTAGGGCAATTGATGAGGCCAGGAAAAAGCATAAAAATGGAAAAAAGTGGTGCGGTGGTTCCACATGAGAGGATCAGGTTTAGGTATCACTATCTTTTCCAGCCTGATGGCATCCACTAGGGCAGGTTTATGTATCTTTTTGGAGGATCTGTTTATTGGGGTGTCTTCAGTGCGTTAGGTTCTGGTAGTGAAGTGAAGTTACTGGAAGGAGCAACTTCACTTTTGATAAAGCTAAATATTTATCGTATATAAAACACTTTAAGAGGTCTAAGAACACTGTACGCTATCTACGTAAGAAGTACCGTAAGGGTACGCAAGTTGTGTAGCGATCGCTCAACCGTAGTCGAGACGCTCAGTGATCACAGGCAGGCACGCTATTGGCTGCCGACTAACGTAATGATTCGCTATAGCGTAGCGTACGCTCGGGACCACGAGGAGATCACCAGCGGTGCAGACGCTTACAACGTTAGACCTTTATATCTATACCTTTAACGATGAGATACACAGTTTACCTTAGTGTAGAGACAGAGTGTAAGTGCGACCTGGTGTAACCTGATTAACTACAAACCTGCTAGGGCGTCACCGACGCTCAGAGAATACTTAACCCTATAAAGAATACACAGATACCTGGGCTTAGGGTCCAAAACCTATTATGTGTGTTATAACTATTATACTTGCAAAAGGAATCACAGTACAAATGATACACTACAATATAACATAAACCAACTAACCAGATAAACTACACAGGATATACAATACAATACAATCAAAGGAAAATACGAGAGAAAGAGTAGAGAGAGAGAGAGAGAGAGATGGCTCACAGTAAGACAATATGATTACGGAGAAAACTTACGCACAAAGGGAAACGATCGCATGCGCCTCGATATCCAGCTCCCGATTATCAGCAATGAGAACCGTTGAAGAGAGTGAACTGGATACGGTCGGCCTGCCTATTTATGCCCCACACACAATACAATTCAATGGTCCCTACAATCTCATTGTTCATTGGACACAGGAATTCGGCTTCGCATTATAACAAAAGGTCATAGGTTGATTCATACAGGTGGGCTGTGACTATTTCCAACTGCTCAGGTGGGAGGGAAACTGGGTTTTCCCGCCGCATGGGTAATAAAGTGCAAATAAAGTAAATGTTCATAAACTTCTTATGTCCATAACTATTCGCACGAGCGATTGATCTGCTTCAAACCAACACCGGAATATTTCTAATTAAATATTCTTCCGATGGATACTAAACACCACTGTATTACTCCTGTCTGACCCTTCGTATCAAACAAAGAGGGATTCCTCTGTTCATAAACATTCTATATTAACCAAACTTTCAGAATCTATCAAAGGGACCATGATCTACAAAATACATTATTAGTGAAAATATGTAATGATTGAGTCGCACGCTACGATCGCATAAACTCTACCGTAAATACGCATACCATGCGCCTGCGGGTGCCCGCGACTGTGAGTATGCGCACGTACGGGAGAGCGTACGCATGCGCAGCACGGACCTGTGTGAGGTGCAAATATGGTAGTGTGCATAGAGATATTTTTCTGACTTTGACACTTTGGTGGGAAAGAACAGCAGGTTACCTGTTTTTAGGTCATAGCTAGATGTTTAATGGTTAGTTTGGGTTTGTTTGGTGCGCTCACCTTCGTTGACTGTATGCATCTGCTGGATCACCCGGTCGGGGACGACGCTACCTGAATGGGTGGGTAGTCAAGGTAGAAGGTTGAGTGGATACCGTTTGTTGTTAGGCTGAGTGTTAAGTTGGTACAGTTGTATGGGTGGGGGTAGAAGTTAGTCATTCTTTCTTGGCCATCATTATTTAATCCTTTATTTCAGCATTTAATTTAGAGTTATTAATAAATCAGCTAACAATTTCTGCCAGTCTTTATTTTAGAATGATGTTAAATGTTAAGGGTTTATTCACACACATGGTCATCTATCAGCCGTTTGGATGTTTATAATAAAAAATTCCCAGGTATTTGGATGCTTTCCACAAACCCAAAACACACATACTCCCACATTTAGGTAAAGGATTCCTTCCAAAGAGTTGTCTGCTTTCTGATTGATGTCCCATCTTTCTTTGTCACTGTGATTATCCAGCCAGACTCTAAGAGCTGACGAATTCTGGAGTTAAGGCTGGGAATGTTACGTCACTAGGCTGAGCACCCGTCACACCAAAATGGCACGGTCTGTGAGTTGGGTGGGCTTAAATGATGCAACTTCATGTCATCTAGCCTTGCCCCCTCTGTGCAGAGTCCCAAATACTGGCAGGGGCATTTTAAGAGAGGAGGGGACCCGCGTGCAGCCTCTGTTGCGGGCCCTCTCTTCTCCGGCAGCAAGTAGACTCTGGCATACTGCCAGAGAAAGTATATTATATGGTAAGTATCTTTTATGGGCGCGGTGTGTGCGGTGTGGGCCCCCATGGACCCAGGGGCCTGTGTGCACCGCACCCATTATAAAAACGTCAATGAATACTGGGAATAATCCCGTCATCCTTCACTAGAAAGCGGGTGGGATGCAGGAGATCTGGTCACTCTTTCGTGGGTTCGGGGGACTAACTAAATAACCAGGAGTCTCCCACAACTTGCAGGAGAGTAGGAAAGTATGGGTTTATTCCAGGTTATGCAATTTTCCGCAAGTGCTCAGGCGGAACTTCAATATCAAAAATAGAGATGAGTCAATAGGATTACGTTGAATCCGAGACCCTCCTTCCTCCCAAACTTTTTTGCTAGTCAATCCAAGCGCTGGCTCCGATTTTCCCACCATGCTCAGTTTCCAAATCAAGGCATCTTCCCAATGTAGGATTCTCATGGGTTTTGGGTTCCATATAGGTACCCCACACCCGGGCGGTGACTCACCGCCATTTCACTCCAGTCATGCTGATGTGTTGCACTGCACTGTGCGCTGCTGTGTCCATCTGTAAGTGGCTGTGCGGTGTCCACTAAGTGGCTGTGCTCTTTTCATTAAGTGGCTGTGATCTGTCCATCCAGAAGTGGCTGTGCTGTGTCCATCCAAAAGTGCTATGTCCATCCACAAGTGCTGTGCTGTATCCATCCACAAGCTGTGTCCAGTCCCCTTAGAAAAAAATATATTGTTATATAATTTGTTTATACTGGTCTGTGCACTGCACCTCAGTACGCTGTACCCCAGTACATTTTGTTCACTTCACGTACATATAAAAGTGATCTGATTCCACACAGTGTGAGCAAAGCTGCAAGTTAAAAAAAGAAAAGAATACAAAGTTTATTGTTGTATAATTTGTACTGTTCTGTATGCTGTACCTCAGTGCATTTGTTTATATATATATATATATATATATAAACCACAATAACGGCACACAGGGGTTTAAGAAATAATCCGATTCCACAGCAGTTTAAGCCAACGTTTCAAAGTTTTATCTTTTTCGTCAGGGCTACAAAAGTATACTAAAACAATCTTACCTTTTATTGAAAAAACACCCAGTGCACCTTCCCGCCGCCATTCTGCGGCGCTGTAATACTGACGTCATTCCGCCGGAGTCACCAGACCTCCAGGCTCCTTTGGATGACGTATGTGAACATACCCGTCACCTAGCAACAGTATAAACATTAAAACAATGTAAAATCCAAGTACCTACACAACCAACGCACTGATACTATTATACTGGCTTCCAAAATACATAACCTTAATTAAAACAATTTAAATTGAGCATTTCATTCAACCCTTTCGGTGCCAGCGTATTTAAACGCATGATCCAACGAGACTCACACTGCAAAAGTTTTTTACCCCGATCACCTCCCCTGATAGATCTGGGGACGTGATCAATCATTCTATATCTTAGTGATGACAAATTATAATGTGCTTCCAGGAAATGTCTCGCCACAGGTTGATCGCTCGAACCTGTGCTGATGGCTTTTCTAATAGATGACCTGTGTGCAGCCATTCTTTCTTTAAAGGAACATTCCGTTTTCCCGATATACGAATACCCACACTGACAGATGATTTGATATACAACAAAAGACGAATTACACGTCAAGTGAAATCTAATCGTATAAGTCTTGCCCGACTGTGGATGCTGGAATGTATCACCCTTCAATAAAAAGCCGCAGGTTGTACAACCACAGCCAAAGCAGCCATTCCTCTTTTGTAAAAAATGTGTAGGTTTTTTAGAGACTAAGTCTGTGACATCTGTCTTAACAACAAAGTCTCTGATGTTCCTACCTCTCTTATAACAAGACATCAGATGTGTGTTCCTCAGCCCTAACTCCGGGTCTGACTTAACAGATGACCATTGTTTACTGGAGTGTTTCTTAATACTCTTACTCCCCACTGTGTAATTAGTGACCCAAGGTAAAATGTCCCTCTTCTCCCTTTTATTCCTATCACATATTAGACGATCCTTGTGGTCGGTGGCCAGAACTTTCTGTTTAGCCTTCTCTAATACCTCTAATGGATACCCCCGTGCTTGGAATCTAATAATCATCTCCTCCATTTGACGCAGGGCAATATCACGGTCACTATTTACTCTCCACACTCGCAATAATTGAGAATAGGGCAAACCAGTTTTTAATGGAATAGGGTGGAAACTCCCAAAATGCAACATATTGTTCCGATCAGTGGACTTCCTAAATAAGGATGTCACCAATTTCCCCTCCTCTAGTTTAATATTCACATCAAGGAAATTCACCTCATCCTGACTGATCGAATATGTGAATTTTATGGGGCCTTCACATTGATTATAACTGTCTATCACGTCGGCCAATCATTGCTGCGAGAAAATCTTTGTTTCAGTTATCTTCAACATATTTGGACTCTTTGTTTCAACCTTGTGTCCAAGCGCATGAGTTGTTTTTGTTGGACACCCCCACATTATTACGTAAATTATTTATGTTGAATGATATTCCCAATGATTTATGGCTATGCAGTGTGGACGTGTGTAGTTTATACACGTCAATACCATTGATGGAAGGTTTAAGGGCTGCTAAAAAGTGTGTTGAGAATCACCAATTGTACAAAGGCCCTGATGAGAACTGGGTGATGGAATTATTGCAGATGGTATTATGCAAAAATTACTTTATGTATGCGGGTGATTTTTATTTGCAAATAGGCGGGTGTGCGATGGGTTCTCCGGTCGCACCCGCCTATGCGAATATGTTCATGTTCTCAGTGGAACATGATATATTTTTTTCCAATGCTGCAATTAGATCAAATATTTTCTTTTATACAAGATTTATTGATGACTTGTTAATTCTATGGAAAGGAACCAAGCAAGGCTTTATTGACGTGATAGACAGTTATAATCAATGTGAAGGCCCCATAAAATTCACATATTCGATCAGTCAGGATGAGGTGAATTTCCTTGATGTGAATATTAAACTAGAGGAGGGGAAATTGGTGACATCCTTATTTAGGAAGTCCACTGATCGGAACAATATGTTGCATTTTGGGAGTTTCCACCCTATTCCATTAAAAACTGGTTTGCCCTATTCTCAATTATTGCGAGTGTGGAGAGTAAATAGTGACCGTGATATTGCCCTGCGTCAAATGGAGGAGATGATTATTAGATTCCAAGCACGGGGGTATCCATTAGAGGTATTAGAGAAGGCTAAACAGAAAGTTCTGGCCACCGACCACAAGGATCGTCTAATATGTGATAGGAATAAAAGGGAGAAGAGGGACATTTTACCTTGGGTCACTAATTACACAGTGGGGAGTAAGAGTATTAAGAAACACTCCAGTAAACAATGGTCATCTGTTAAGTCAGACCCGGAGTTAGGGCTGAGGAACACACATCTGATGTCTTGTTATAAGAGAGGTAGGAACATCAGAGACTTTGTTGTTAAGACAGATGTCACAGACTTAGTCTCTAAAAAACCTACACATTTTTTACAAAAGAGGAATGGCTGCTTTGGCTGTGGTTGTACAACCTGCGGCTTTTTATTGAAGGGTGATACATTCCAGCATCCACAGTCGGGCAAGACTTATACGATTAGATTTCACTTGACGTGTAATTCGTCTTTTGTTGTATATCAAATCATCTGTCAGTGTGGGTATTCGTATATCGGGAAAACGGAATGTTCCTTTAAAGAAAGAATGGCTGCACACAGGTCATCTATTAGAAAAGCCATCAGCACAGGTTCGAGCGATCAACCTGTGGCGAGACATTTCCTGGAAGCACATTATAATTTGTCATCACTAAGATATAGAATGATTGATCACGTCCCCAGATCTATCAGGGGAGGTGATCGGGGTAAAAAACTTTTGCAGTGTGAGTCTCGTTGGATCATGCGTTTAAATACGCTGGCACCGAAAGGGTTGAATGAAATGCTCAATTTAAATTGTTTTAATTAAGGTTATGTATTTTGGAAGCCAGTATAATAGTATCAGTGCGTTGGTTGTGTAGGTACTTGGATTTTACATTGTTTTAATGTTTATACTGTTGCTAGGTGACGGGTATGTTCACATACGTCATCCAAAGGAGCCTGGAGGTCTGGTGACTCCGGCGGAATGACGTCAGTATTACAGCGCCGCAGAATGGCGGCGGGAAGGTGCACTGGGTGTTTTTTCAATAAAAGGTAAGATTGTTTTAGTATACTTTTGTAGCCCTGACGAAAAAGATAAAACTTTGAAACGTTGGCTTAAACTGCTGTGGAATCGGATTATTTCTTAAACCCCTGTGTGCCGTTATTGTGGTTTATATGTGAGGATCTCGCTAAGGGTCTTTAAACGAGCACCGGGGTAAGTAAAGTTTGTATTGGAGTGCCGGCCTGGAAAAGCTCTATATATATATATATATATATATATATATATATACATACCCTTTGAATCCCTGCAGTGTGAGCTCAGGTGGCATCCTGGCATTGTAGATCTGGTAGCTTAGCTGCCTTAAACCCATTGATGGCTTGTTTTGTAGGGGTATAAACAAACCAAGCACTTCAGCACAAAAGTGGCAGTCCCTTTCACTCAAGTGCTTGGTTTGTTAAACTGTTCATGTCCTTTTTAATATCCAACATGAGTGTGGGTGTTAGGGTCCAGGCTGTTAGGCACTGCTGTGAGGCAATGTTTCATAGATGTGCTGTAAACTGCCATGTGTTTGTGCCGCTGTTCTGACACTTAGTAACCAGCCAGCTCGCTGCAGCCTTTGGCCTAAACTGGATGAAAACAATATTGGGAACTGTGAGGTGGTCAAAATTGACTGGAAATTAATGTTAATGAGGTAAAAATACTGTAGAAACAAAAATGATAGCTTTTTTTTATAAATTAAAAAAATAAAAATACAGATAGAAAACCAAAACCAGTGAGGCGGTTTTGGCAAAACAAAAACCAGATGATGAATTAAAAACCGAAACCAGCAAAAATGGGCTGGCGCACATCTCTATTCAAGAACGTTAAGCTACACCTGCTGCGGTAATTTGAACAATGTCATGTATGTATGAACTGTTTGAATTGCTTAGATATTGGACAACATGAAGGGGTATGTTTTGCAGATTTGGAACTCTTTGAATATTAGCACAGTTTCAATATTTTAAAACCCTATACAGGAGGTTTATTTAGCCACATTAAGGGACTTATCCTGAGTTGGATGCACTGCCAATGTCAGACGCTCCTAAGCGTTTTTCTTCTGCACATGTTTCTCAGTCACTCTGCGCAAGCGTCCAGAGCCCGTACTATTAAGACCTATAATAACTGATTGTCCAATACCAGAAGCCGATTTTCAAAGCTTTACTTGGTCAGCAAGTCACAGCAATACAGCATTCCTTGATGCAGCAAGGAAACAGACCTCACGTACAGTAAGTCTTATCACAAAGATGCATAACGTAACAGAATTTAGGCTCATTATTTATATTAGTCTAGGCTTATGTAAAAATAAACAGTTAACATCTCTTAAAGACACAGGTCCTAATTATCATTTGTCATTGATGGTCAGCGCATCAGACAAATCCATTATGATTGGTTAAAAGTCTCAGGTCTTCTGAGAAGCCTGTCTCATAGCCCAACCTTCCTCCTGGCAGTGTGCAACTCTTTGGCCAAGTTCATACAGAGCCCTTGATGCCATCAGACATTCTGGGGGAGTAGTTATGTTTATTCTACAGTTTACATTCTCAGCCAAAACATGTTAGAGTAAACAAGTGATTGCTGACTCCAGCAGCAAGCAACAATATCACTAGGCGATGCAGTTAAGTTCCTGATTGATGGGATCCCAGCAGTCGATATACAGTACCGATGCCGGGACCCCGAAGGATGCCACAAACCCGTCGTCTAAATACTAACGCTGCTCGGGATACCGGTGTCAAGATACTGACAGCTGGAATCCTGAACGTCCTTCCAGCGGGACATGCTGGTGTCCTGCCATGGGGCGGAGGGTGGAGTTTAGGTTTAGGCATGAGAAGGGGGGTTAGGCTTAGGGTGCAGGGCCGGGATGGTTAGTTTAGTTACTGGGTAGGGAGGGTTAGGGTTAGGCACATAGAGGGGGAGGTTAGGGTTAGGCACCAAGCAGGGAGGGTTAGGTTTAGGCAGCGGGGATGGGAGGGTACGGGTTAGGCATCACCAGGGAGGGTTAGGTTTAAGCACCCACAAGGGAGGGTTAGGGCAGGGGAGGGTTAGGGTTCTTTACAGGGGGCTGTTGGGATTCTGATGACCGGGATGCCGTCCATCAGGAAATCATACTGAACCATTCGCAAGACCTTGGGCAGGATGTAATGGAGCCCGAGTTCGCCCAACGTGCAGGATGTCACCCTAACTCGGACATTTTTATAAAGGGTCCATCATTTACAAGGCATGGTCATGGAGTGAATGTAGCACTCAGATGTAGCCACAATGAGCATGGTTAACATCTGTATATATAGATAATTAATGGAATAGTACTATTTAGATTAGTAATTATTGATCATTGAGACTGTCGAATGCCTGATCTATGTAACTGCTTTTGTAGTTTATAAAACAGCCCCTATATCTGCAACCATTCAGTTATATTTTTGTCATTATTTCTTAGGTAAATACTGCCAATTGGAATGGCCAAGAAACATTCTATCCGTACTTTATTCAACTTCCTTATCCTGCCCTTCAGCATCTTGTACCCCCTCTTTTCCTTATCTGGATGACCAAAGAAGGATACAACGTAGAGTTAGCTGAGAATCGCAAAGGTCATTTAGGAAGAGCACGCAAAGAGCGCGACACAGAAGTCTCCATTTCGCACCATTTTATTTTGGGAATGCGCTCGCTCTTTCCACATCACTCAGCTTAGATACTGATTCTAATGGGGAAATTCCTTAGAAATCCAGAAACGATCTATATGATAACTGTTGCGTCACTTTAAAAATGTTCAGAAAAAAAAAATATGACAAGAGTTTATGTAAAATTAATTAAAATCTCCCAGTGCATTTTTCGCTAGGGCTTCATCTGTAGGGCTGAGAAATATGTTTTATGTTGATTGCATTTTTGCAGTGTATTTTCTTGCCACGGGCAGAAATTTAATGTCATTACCGATAGAGTCTAGTTAATTAGGACTAATACTTGACTCCGTAATTCATTTTCTTTAACAAGTCGACATCTGTTGCTTTGCAGGTAGAATCACAACACCAAAATCACATCAAGCCGATATCACCGTCACTTGTAATTGTAGATGGATTCCTAGTCAGACATAATTATGTATTATTTCTGTTTTCATTAGAGTGGAAGGAAATGATGAGATTTGTGTTGTGTCTGTCAGGGCGTCATGGCTGACGATCGCTTACTACGCTGCAAATCTTGCCGCTGTGTGGGCTTGATTCAGCGATGGATGCAAATCCCGCTGCGACTATGAATTTGTACGCTGCTCATCTGCGAAGATATGTTTATGATGCAGCTGTGGGGATTTATACAAAGACGCACATCTGTCACATATCGTTCGCACTATCAATCATTCGAGCAATCCTATTGTTACTCAGAATGTCCGTCGCAAGTAAGCCGTTGGAGCCTTTACAACAGCATACTGTTTCGGAGTTGCAACCTCAAACATGCCCCTGAAACAGTGGCAGCATTACTGTATTTTTTAAGCCAGACCCCGCTAACTCCTACAAAAGCCACTGCTAATCAATCACATGCACGGTGCAACTGTGTAAAAAAAAAATAGCTCAGATCCAATAATATTGGCATTGTCTACACCAGTGATTTTCAACCTTTTTTTACTCGCGGCACACCGAACAATATTTTAAAATTGGCAAGGCACACCATCAGTTCCCCACAGAATAAAAAAACAAAAAACACACATTGGCCCTCACAGTAAAAAAAAATCCACACATACATTGGCCTACAAAGAAAAAACAATCATATTGCTCCCCACATAAATCAATCACATTTCTCCCCACATAAATCCTATTGCTCCCCACATTAATTATTCACATTGTTCCCCCCATAAATCCTATTGTTCCCCACAGGAGAAATAACACAACAAATATTAGCCCCTACAGGTCAGCTGTCCTCCTCCCTGTCCCTCAGTGGCGGGGGTTGTTCATAGTGGAGTGTTGCGAATACTGAGCAGCGGGCGGTCGGGCAGGTGTGGATGTGGGTGGGCAAGGAAAGCTGTGGATGCGGACGGGAACTGGAAGATGTGTATGCATGTGGGTGGGCTGGCTGGGTGGTGAGATGCGGCGGCCGTGACCCATGATATCACACCGCCACATCATCAAGGCATAGGTCACGGCCGGAGCATGACTGATCCTCTAAGAAGAGCCCGGGCCAACAGTTCACTGTACAGGAAGCTGCTTTGGCTCCGCGGCACACCTTGCTACTGGTCGCGGCACACTAGTGTGCCACGGCACACTGGTTGAAAAAGCCTGGTCTACACCTTGCCATCAGGCCCTACTGTATGTCTAACATAAGTTTGAACACATGAAATCTTAATACCGACTAGTTTAAACATACTAGACCCAAAGGCCCAACTTCTAGTCAGTCATTCAGCCAATTTAAATGGAGAAAAGTTGTCCCTCTGCTGTTTGGTATCATTGTGTGTACAACACTGAACTTGGACCAGAGAAAGGAAAGGAGAGAGGTTTCCAGGGAGAAGGTAAAGAGGTAAAGAGTTCAAGACCATGTCCAAGCAGCTTGATGTCCCTGTGACTACAGTTTCAAATATTATTAAGAAGTTTAAAGTCATTGGGACTGTAGCCAACCTCTCTGGATGCGGATGTAACAGGAAAATGAACCCCAAATTAAACAGAAGGATAGTAAGAAAAAAAAAAGCCGGGGAAAACCTTCAAAGAGATACAAACCGAACTCTAAAGATCTAGCTACGTCAATGTCTTATTGTACCATATGATGTTTTTAATTGACAGTGGGTTCTATGAAAAAAGAACCAAGAGGACTCCATATTTGAAAAAAACTAAATAAAAAAATAGACTTTATTTTTTTTAAAAGCATATGGATGCAATGCTTCTAGGAGAATGTACCTTGGCCAGATTAGTCTAAACAGCAACAGCTGGCGATCTTCTCTGCGGCACTGACCTTGAGGCCTGGGGTTAGTACATTAGGAAAATGCAGTTAAAGGGGGGTTTTACAGAATTTTCCATTTAGTACATCCTGCAGGGGCGGAACTCTGGGAGGCAGTGGAGTCAGCTGCCGCCGGGCTCCTGACCTCAAACGGGCAGATCTCCTCCCTTGTCTCCAGATGCCTGACCCTGAAAATCGTTCGGTGCGAGGAGCTTTCGTGTCAGTGACACGGAAGCTGCCTCCTAGTATATACAGAGAGCTGACTGTGGCTACAGCTAGGGGGAGCTCCGGAGCACAGCTCCTGCCAGGCCCTTCCAGATGAGCTGGCTGAATGAAGCTCTCTGTTCCTCCATTGGGCTGATAGCAGCAGTTAGGTATTGGCAGCACTTGCCTCAAGCTGAACTGTGGGGGTGTGTGTAGTTGGAAGGGGGAGGGGTGATGGGGGGTCTTTAATAAATGTTGGCAGCACTGTGTTTTATGTGCGCGTGTTTAAGTGAGGTGTGTGTGTGTGTGTGTGTGTGTGTGTGTGTGTGTGTGTGTGTAAGTGAAGGAAGCATGTGTTTGTGTGTGTTTTTAAGTGAAAGAGGCGTGTGTGCGTGTAAGGGAGACGTGTTTGTGTGTATGCATGAGAGAGGCATATGTGTGTTTAAGTGAAAGAGGCATTTGTGTGTGTATGTGTGTGTGTAAGTGAAAGAGGCATGTTTGTGTGTTTAAGTGAAGGAAGTGTGTGTGTGAGTTTAAATGAAGGAGGCGTGTGTGTGAGTTTAAGTGAAGGAAGCATGTGTAAGTGAGAGGCAGGTGTGTAAGTGAGGAGTGTTTGTGTTTAAGTGAAGGAGACATGTGTGTGTTTAAGCTAAGGAGGCGTGTGTAAGTAAGAGGTGTGAGTGTGAGAGGCGTGTGTGTGTTTAAGTGAAAGTGGCATTTGTGTGTGTGTTTAATTGAAAGAGGCATTTGTGTGTGTTTAAGTGAAAAAGGCATTTGTGTGTTTTTTATACATATATATATACCTTATATCGGCACACCACTGCGCCAAAGCATCTACATTGTGACACGCTGGCGGGTGAGGGAAAACTGTAGGTGTGCTATAAAGGTATGCTGGTGTCTATTTTATTGTGACGACTGACTTGGAGTGCCGTCCACTTTGCTTGAGTATCTATATTGCTATTGGGAAAGGCACCTGAGCAAGCTACTACTGTTCACCATGTGCCGGATAGCTACATATGAAGGGTGTGTGTGTGTACAGTATGTAGGGGGGGAACCAACATTTATGCCTCCGGGCGACTGAGGCGAGCTTACGCCACTGACATCCCACCCTGTGAAACAAGGGGGATGCCCACTAATGTTTTGGTGCTGCTTTGCTGCATGTGGCATGAAGCAACTTGAATCTTTGCAGGGCTCAATGAAATATCAATACTATCTAGGAAGTTTATAGTGAAACATACTGCCCAGTGTCAGAAAGATCTGTCTCAGTTGCAGGTCATGGGTCCTTCAGCAGGATAATGAATGACCCAAAATTCACAGCTAAAAGCACCCAGGAATGGATTGGAACAGAACATTGGACTGTTCTCAAGTGACATTCTATGAGCCCTGATCTGAATCCTATTGAACATCTATGGAAAGGGCTGAAACATGAAGTCTGGAAAAGGTACCCATGAAAGCTAGGACAGGGGGAGCAGTTTGCTCAGGAAGAGTGGGCCAAACTACCTGTTGATAGGTACAGAAGTCTTATTGAGAGAGCTACAGAAATTGCTGAATTGCAATGATTGCCCGTATGGATTGTTCGACAAAATATTAGGCTAGTACCCATTCATTTTGCCCATGCCATTTTTATTTGTTTTATTGAAAAAAACAGTCAAAAATCTAGTACAAAGGGGACTATCCTATTAGCTGAATTAAATGTGATTTACGATTGTGGCTAATGCTATCGCACCTATCTCATAAAAAATTAGGTTATTGCAGCCTGCACGCTCCCGTTTATTGCATCTATCCTATTCCAAAAAGTCAATAACGGGATTCGTGCGATAATTCTAGCAGGCAAAAGCGGTGATAAGTATAGGAGAAAATGAGGAAATCTGCCTGTACCCCCAAAAAAGCAAAACTAATATAGGAAGACATTACAGAAGTCTAGTATTGGTTATAATAAAAGTATTTTGTGTAATTAAATTGTTATACTGTATGCATTTTTAAGTGTTAGAAAATGATAGAAAGCAATCTTTTGCTGCAAAATAAGTGCTCTCATTAAATTCGGGGAACATAAAAATGGGTAAAAGTACATAATTGGGTCATTTTAGGGGACTTTAAAAAAAAAAGTAGAAACAGACCGATTAGTCCCACCTGCAAAGCATAAAAACACTTAACCCATTCATAACTCACCCAATATACCTGTCTTATACCTTGTGCCCCAATTTCCACCACTTTGCATTTTTGGACCCCAAAACTGACATGTCATTATTAGAGATGAGCGGGTTCGGTTCCTCAGAAGCCGAACCCCCCCGAACTTCACCCATTTTACACGGGTCCGAGGCAGCCTCGGATTCTCCCGTATGGCTCGGTTAACCTGAGCGCGCCCGAACGTCATCATCCCGCTGTCGGATTCTCGCGAGATTCGGATTCTATATAAGCAGCCGCGCGTCGCCGCCATTTTCACTCGTGCATTGGAAATGTTAGGGAGAGGACGTGGCTGGCGTCCTCTCCGTTTATTAATGTTGCTGCAAATATTTGTGCTTATTGCTTAATTGTGGGGACTGGGGAGCAGCTGTATTATATAGGAGGAGTACAGTGCAGAGTTTTGCTGACCAGTGACCACCAGTTTTATCCGTTCTCTGCCTGAAAAACGCTCCATATCTGTGCTCAGTGTGCTGCATATATCTGTGCTCACACTGCTTTATTGTGGGGACTGGGGACCAGCAGTATTATATAGGAGGAGTACAGTGCAGAGTTTTGCTGACCAGTGACCACAAGTATACGTTGCCTGCCTGAAAAACGCTCCATATCTGTGCTCAGTGTGCTGCATATATCTGTGCTCACACTGCTTTATTGTGGGGACTGGGGACCACCAGTATATTATATAGGAGGAGTACAGTGCAGAGTTTTGCTGACCAGTCGTCACCAGTATACGTTGTCTGCCTGAAAAATGCTCCATATCTGTGCTCAGTGTGCTGCATATATCTGTGCTCACATTGCTTTATTGTGGGTACTGGGGACCACCAGTATATATATAGGAGGAGTACAGTGCAGAGTTTTGCTGACCAGTGACCACCAGTATTATACGTTCTCTGCCTGAAAAACGCTCCATATCTGTGCTCAGTGTGCTGCATATATCTGTGCTCACAATGCTTTATTGTGGGGACTGGGGACCAACAGTATTATATAGGAGGAGTACAGTGCAGAGTTTTGCTGACCAGTGACCACAAGTATACGTTGCCTGCCTGAAAAACGCTCCATATCTGTGCTCAGTGTGCTGCATATATCTGTGCTCACACTGGTTTATTGTGGGGACTGGGGACCACCAGTATATTATATAGGAGGAGTACAGTGTAGAGTTTTGCTGACCAGTGACCACCAGTATATATAGCAGTACGGTACGGAAGGCACCTGCTCTACCTACCTCTGTGTCGTCAAGTATACTATCCATCTAGATTCTATACTAGAGATGAGCGCCTGAAATTTATCGGGTTTTGTGTTTTGGTTTTGGGTTCGGTTCCGCGGCCGTGTTTTGGGTTCGACCGCGTTTTGGCAAAACCTCACCGAATTTTTTTTGTCGGATTCGGGTGTGTTTTGGATTCGGGTGTTTTTTTTAAAAAACACTAAAAAACAGCTTAAATCATAGAATGTGGGGGTCATTTTGATCCCATATTATTATTAACCTCAAAAACCATAATTTCCACTCATTTTCAGTCTATTCTGAATACCTCACACCTCACAATATTATTTTTAGTCCTAAAATTTGCACCAAGGTCGCTGGATGACTAAGCTAAGCGACACTAGTGGCCGACACAAACACCTGGCCCATCTAGGAGTGGCACTGCAGTGTCACGCAGGATGTCCCTTCCAAAAAACCCTCCCCAATCAGCACATGACGCAAAGAAAAAAAGAGGCGCAATGAGGTAGCTGACTGTGTGAGTAAGATAAGCGACCCTAGTGGCCGACACAAACACCGGGCCCATTTAGGAGTGGCACTGCAGTGTCACGCAGGATGTCCCTTCCAAAAAACCCTCCCCAATCAGCACATGACGCAAAGAAAAAAAGAGGCGCAATGAGGTAGCTGACTGTGTGAGTAAGATTAGCGACCCTAGTGGCCGACACAAACACCGGGCCCATTTAGGAGTGGCACTGCAGTGTCACGCAGGATGTCCCTTCCAAAAAACCCTCCCCAATCAGCACATGACGCAAAGAAAAAAAGAGGCGCAATGAGGTAGCTGACTGTGTGAGTAAGATTAGCGACCCTAGTGGCCGACACAAACACCGGGCCCATTTAGGAGTGGCACTGCAGTGTCACGCAGGATGTCCCTTCCAAAAAACCCTCCCCAATCAGCACATGACGCAAAGAAAAAAAGAGGCGCAATGAGGTAGCTGACTGTGTGAGTAAGATTAGCGACCCTAGTGGCCGACACAAACACCGGGCCCATTTAGGAGTGGCACTGCAGTGTCACGCAGGATGTCCCTTCCAAAAAACCCTCCCCAATCAGCACATGACGCAAAGAAAAAAAGAGGTGCAATGAGGTAGCTGACTGTGTGAGTAAGATTAGCGACCCTAGTGGCCGACACAAACACCGGGCCCATTTAGGAGTGGCACTGCAGTGTCACGCAGGATGTCCCTTCCAAAAAACCCTCCCCAATCAGCACATGACGCAAAGAAAAAAAGAGGCGCAATGAGGTAGCTGACTGTGTGAGTAAGATTAGCGACCCTAGTGGCCGACACAAACACCGGGCCCATTTAGGAGTGGCACTGCAGTGTCACGCAGGATGTCCCTTCCAAAAAACCCTCCCCAATCAGCACATGACGCAAAGAAAAAAAGAGGCGCAATGAGGTAGCTGACTGTGTGAGTAAGATTAGCGACCCTAGTGGCCGACACAAACACCGGGCCCATTTAGGAGTGGCACTGCAGTGTCACGCAGGATGTCCCTTCCAAAAAACCCTCCCCAATCAGCACATGACGCAAAGAAAAAAAGAGGCGCAATGAGGTAGCTGACTGTGTGAGTAAGATTAGCGACCCTAGTGGCCGACACAAACACCGGGCCCATTTAGGAGTGGCACTGCAGTGTCACGCAGGATGTCCCTTCCAAAAAACCCTCCCCAAACAGCACATGACGCAAAGAAAAAGAAAAGAAAAAAGAGGTGCAAGATGGAATTGTCCTTGGGCCCTCCCACCCACCCTTATGTTGTATAAACAAAACAGGACATGCACACTTTAACCAACCCATCATTTCAGTGACAGGGTCTGCCACACGACTGTGACTGATATGACGGGTTGGTTTGGACCCCCCCCAAAAAAGAAGCAATTAATCTCTCCTTGCACAAACTGGCTCTACAGAGGCAAGATGTCCACCTCATCATCACCCTCCGATATATCACCGTGTACATCCCCCTCCTCACAGATTATCAATTCGTCCCCACTGGAATCCACCATCTCAGCTCCCTGTGTACTTTGTGGAGGCAATTGCTGCTGGTCAATGTCTCCGCGGAGGAATTGATTATAATTCATTTTAATGAACATCATCTTCTCCACATTTTCTGGATGTAACCTCGTACGCCGATTGCTGACAAGGTGAGCGGCGGCACTAAACACTCTTTCGGAGTACACACTTGTGGGAGGGCAACTTAGGTAGAATAAAGCCAGTTTGTGCAATGGCCTCCAAATTGCCTCTTTTTCCTGCCAGTATAAGTATGGACTGTGTGACGTGCCTACTTGGATGCGGTCACTCATATAATCCTCCACCATTCTTTCAATGGTGAGAGAATCATATGCAGTGACAGTAGACGACATGTCCGTAATCGTTGTCAGGTCCTTCAGTCCGGACCAGATGTCAGCATCAGCAGTCGCTCCAGACTGCCCTGCATCACCGCCAGCGGGTGGGCTCGGAATTCTGAGCCTTTTCCTCGCACCCCCAGTTGCGGGAGAATGTGAAGGAGGAGATGTTGACAGGTCGCGTTCCGCTTGACTTGACAATTTTCTCACCAGCAGGTCTTTCAACCCCAGCAGACTTGTGTCTGCCGGAAAGAGAGATCCAAGGTAGGCTTTAAATCTAGGATCGAGCACGGTGGCCAAAATGTAGTGCTCTGATTTCAACAGATTGACCACCCGTGAAGCCTTGTTAAGCGAATTAAGGGCTCCATCCACAAGTCCCACATGCCTAGCGGAATCGCTCCGTGTTAGCTCCTCCTTCAATGTCTCCAGCTTCTTCTGCAAAAGCCTGATGAGGGGAATGACCTGACTCAGGCTGGCAGTGTCTGAACTGACTTCACGTGTGGCAAGTTCAAAGGGCATCAGAACCTTGCACAACGTTGAAATCATTCTCCACTGCGCTTGAGACAGGTGCATTCCACCTCCTATATCGTGGTCAGTTTTATAGGCTTGAATGGCCTTTTGCTGCTCCTCCAACCTCTGAAGCATATAGAGGGTTGAATTCCACCTCGTTACCACTTCTTGCTTCAGATGATGGCAGATCAGGTTCAGTAGTTTTTGGTGGTGCTCCAGTCTTCTGTACGTGGTGCCTGTACGCCGAAAGTGTCCCGCAATTTTTCTGGCCACCGACAGCATCTCTTGCACGCCGCTGTCGTTTTTTAAATAATTCTGCACCACCAAATTCAAGGTATGTGCAAAACATGGGACGTGCTGGAATTTGCCCATATTTAATGCACACACAATATTGCTGGCGTTGTCCGATGCCACAAATCCACAGGAGAGTCCAATTGGGGTAAGCCATTCCGCGATGATCTTCCTCAGTTGCCGTAAGAGGTTTTCAGCTGTGTGCGTATTCTGGAAAGCGGTGATACAAAGCGTAGCCTGCCTAGGAAAGAGTTGGCGTTTGCGAGATGCTGCTACTGGTGCCGCCGCTGCTGTTCTTGCGGCGGGAGTCCATACATCTACCCAGTGGGCTGTCACAGTCATATAGTCCTGACCCTGCCCTGCTCCACTTGTCCACATGTCCGTGGTTAAGTGGACATTGGGTACAACTGCATTTTTTAGGACACTGGTGAGTCTTTTTCTGAGGTCCGTGTACATTCTCGGTATCGCCTGCCTAGAGAAGTGGAACCTAGATGGTATTTGGTAACGGGGGCACACTGCCTCAATAAATTGTCTAGTTCCCTGTGAACTAACGGCGGATACCGGACGCACGTCTAACACCAACATAGTTGTCAAGGCCTCAGTTATCCGCTTTGCAGCAGGATGACTGCTGTGATATTTCATCTTCCTCGCAAAGGACTGTTGAACAGTCAATTGCTTACTGGAAGTAGTACAAGTGGGCTTACGACTTCCCCTCTGGGATGACCATCGACTCCCAGCAGCAGCAACAACAGCAGCGCCAGCAGCAGTAGGCGTTACACGCAAGGATGCATCGGGGGAATCCCAGGCAGGAGAGGACTCGTCAGAATTGCCAGTGACATGGCCTGCAGGACTATTGGCATTCCTGGGGAAGGAGGAAATTGACACTGAGGGAGTTGGTGGGGTGGTTTGCGTGAGCTTGGTTACAAGAGGAAGGGATTTACTGGTCAGTGGACTGCTTCCGCTGTCACCCAAAGTTTTTGAACTTGTCACTGACTTATTATGAATGCGCTGCAGGTGACGTATAAGGGAGGATGTTCCGAGGTGGTTAACGTCCTTACCCCTACTTATTACAGCTTGACAAAGGGAACACACGGCTTGACACCTGTTGTCCGCATTTCTGTTGAAATAGTTCCACACCGAAGAGCTGATTTTTTTGGTATTTTCACCAGGCATGTCAACGGCCATATTCCTCCCACGGACAACAGGTGTCTCCCCGGGTGCCTGACTTAAACAAACCACCTCACCATCAGAATCCTCCTGGTCAATTTCCTCCCCAGCGCCAGCAACACCCATATCCTCCTCATCCTGGTGTACTTCAACACTGACATCTTCAATCTGACTATCAGGAACTGGACTGCGGGTGCTCCTTCCAGCACTTGCAGGGGGCGTGCAAATGGTGGAAGGCGCATGCTCTTCACGTCCAGTGTTGGGAAGGTCAGGCATCGCAACCGACACAATTGGACTCTCCTTGTGGATTTGGGATTTCGAAGAACGCACAGTTCTTTGCTGTGCTACTGCTTTTGCCAGCTTGAGTCTTTTCATTTTTCTAGCGAGAGGCTGAGTGCCTCCATCCTCATGTGAAGCTGAACCACTAGCCATGAACATAGGCCAGGGCCTCAGCCGTTCCTTGCCACTCCGTGTGTTAAATGGCATATTGGCAAGTTTACGCTTCTCCTCCGACAATTTTATTTTAGGTTTTGGAGTCCTTTTTTTACTGATATTTGGTGTTTTGGATTTGACATGCTCTGTACTATGACATTGGGCATCGGCCTTGGCAGACGACGTTGCTGGCATTTCATCGTCTCGGCCATGACTAGTGGCTGCAGCTTCAGCACGAGGTGGAAGTGGATCTTGATCTTTCCCTAATTTTGGAACCTCAACATTTTTGTTCTCCATATTTTAATAGGCACAACTAAAAGGCACCTCAGGTAAACAATGGAGATGGATGGATACTAGTATACAATTATGGACGGACTGCCGAGTGCCGACACAGAGGTAGCTACAGCCGTGAACTACCGTACTGTGTCTGCTGCTAATATAGACTGGTTGATAAAGAGATGTCGTAGTATGTATGTATGAAGAAGAAAGAAAAAAAAACCACGATTAGGTGGTATACAATTATGGACGGACTGCCGAGTGCCGACACAGAGGTAGCCACAGCCGTGAACTACCGTACTGTACTGTGTCTGCTGCTAATATAGACTGGTTGATAAAGAGATGTCGTAGTATGTATGTATGAAGAAGAAAGAAAAAAAAACCACGGGTAGGTGGTATACAATTATGGACGGACTGCCGAGTGCCGACACAGAGGTAGCCACAGCCGTGAACTACCGTACTGTACTGTGTCTGCTGCTAATATAGACTGGTTGATAAAGAGATGTAGTAGTATGTATGTATGAAGAAGAAAGAAAAAAAAACCACGGGTAGGTGGTATACAATTATGGACGGACTGCCGAGTGCCGACACAGAGGTAGCCACAGCCGTGAACTACCGTACTGTACTGTGTCTGCTGCTAATATAGACTGGTTGATAAAGAGATGTCGTAGTATGTATGTATGAAGAAGAAAGAAAAAAAAAACCACGGTTAGGTGGTATACAATTATGGACGGACTGCCGAGTGCCGACACAGAGGTAGCCACAGCCGTGAACTACCGTACTGTACTGTGTCTGCTGCTAATATAGACTGGTTGATAAAGAGATGTCGTAGTATGTATGTATAAAGAAGAAAGAAAAAAAAACCACGGTTAGGTGGAATACAATTATGGACGGACTGCCGAGTGCCGACACAGAGGTAGCCACAGCCGTGAACTACCGTACTGTACTGTGTCTGCTGCTAATATAGACTGGTTGATAAAGAGATGTAGTAGTATGTATGTATAAAGAAGAAAGAAAAAAAAACCACGGGTAGGTGGTATACAATTATGGATGGACTGCCGAGTGCCGACACAGAGGTAGCTACAGCCGTGAACTACCGTACTGTGTCTGCTGCGACTGGATGATAAATAATGATATAAAAAATATATATATATCACTACTGCAGCCGGACAGGTATATATATTATATAATGACGGACCTGCTGGACACTGTCTGTCAGCAGAATGAGTTTTTTATAGAATAAAAAAAAAAACACCACACAAGTGAAGTCACACGACGAGTGTTTAACTTTTTCAGGCAATCACAATATAGTATACTACTAACTATACTGGTGGTCAGTGTGGTCAGGTCACTGGTCAGTCACACTGGCAGTGGCACTCCTGCAGCAAAAGTGTGCACTGTTTAATTTTAATATAATATGTACTCCTGGCTCCTGCTATAACCTATAACTGGCACTGCAGTGCTCCCCAGTCTCCCCCACAATTATAAGCTGTGTGAGCTGAGCACAGTCAGATATATAATATATACATAGATAATGCAGCACACTGGGCTGAGCAGTGCACACAGATATGGTATGTGACTGTCTTGTACTCCTGGCTCCTGCTATAACCTATAACTGGCACTGCAGTGCTCCCCAGTCTCCCCCACAATTATAAGCTGTGTGAGCTGAGCACAGTCAGATATATAATATATACATAGATGATGCAGGCATGCAGCACACTGGGCTGAGCAGTGCACACAGATATGGTATGTGACTGAGTCACTGTGTGTACCGTTTTTTTCAGGCAGAGAACGGATATATTAAATAAAACAACTGCACTGCTGGTGGTCACTGTGGTCAGTCACTAAACTCTGCACTCTCTTCTACAGTATCAGCCTCAGGTCAATCTCTCTCTCTCTCTCCTAATCTAAATGGAGAGGACGCCAGCCACGTCCTCTCCCTATCAATCTCAATGCACGTGTGAAAATGGCGGCGACGCGCGGCTCCTTATATAGAATCCGAGTCTCGCGAGAATCCGACAGCGTCATGATGACGTTCGGGCGCGCTCGGGTGAACCGAGCAAGGCGGGAAGATCCGAGTCGCTCGGACCCGTGAAAAAAAACATGAAGTTCGTGCGGGTTCGGATTCAGAGAAACCGAACCCGCTCATCTCTATTCTATACCTGTGGTGCATTTTAGTTTTGCAGTTTGCTGACAGTGACCACCAGTATATATAGCAGTACGGTACGGAAGGCCACTGCTCTACCTACCTCTGTGTCGTCAAGTATACTATCCATCCATACCTGTGGTGCATTTCAGTTGTGCGCAGTATATATAATAGTAGGCCATTGCTATTGATACTGGCATATAATTCCACACATTAAAAAATGGAGAACAAAAATGTGGAGGTTAAAATAGGGAAAGATCAAGATCCACTTCCACCTCGTGCTGAAGCTGCTGCCACTAGTCATGGCCGAGACGATGAAATGCCATCAACGTCGTCTGCCAAGGCCGATGCCCAATGTCATAGTAGAGAGCATGTAAAATCCAAAAAACAAAAGTTCAGTAAAATGACCCAAAAATCTAAATTGAAAGCGTCTGATGAGAAGCGTAAACTTGCCAATATGGCATTTACGACACGGAGTGGCAAGGAACGGCTGAGGCCCTGGCCTATGTTCATGGCTAGTGGTTCAGATTCACATGAGGATGGAAGCACTCATCCTCTCGCTAGAAAAATGAAAAGACTTAAGCTGGCAAAAGCACAGCAAAGAACTGTGCGTTCTTCTAAATCACAAATCCCCAAAGAGAGTCCAATTGTGTTGACTCAAGCGCAGTGGAGAATGATTTCAACGTTGTGCAAGGTTCTGCAACCCTTTGAACTTGCCACACGTGAAGTCAGTTCAGACACTGCCAGCCTGAGTCAGGTCATTCCCCTCATCAGGCTTTTGCAGAAGAAGCTGGAGACATTGAAGGAGGAGCTAAAACAGAGCGATTCCGCTAGGCATGTGGGACTTGTGGATGGAGCCCTTAAATCGCTTAACCAGGATTCACGGGTGGTCAATCTGTTGAAATCAGAGCACTACATTTTGGCCACCGTGCTCGATCCTAGATTTAAAACCTATGTTGTATCTCTCTTTCCAGCAGACACAAGTCTGCAGAGGTTCATAGACCTGCTGGTGAGAAAATTGTCAAGTCAAGCGGAACATGACCCGTCAACAGCTCCTCCTTCACATTCTCCCGCAACTGGGGGTGCGAGGAAAAGGCTAAGAATTCCGAGCCCACCCGCTGGCGGTGATGCAGAGCAGTCTGGAGCGAGTGCTGACATCTGGTCCGGACTGAAGGACCTGCCAACGATTACTGACATGTCGTCTACTGTCACTGCATATGATTCTGTCACCATTGAAAGAATGGTGGAGGATTATATGAGTGACCGCATCTAAGTACGTATACTGGCAGGAAAAAGAGGCAATTTGGAGGCCCTTGCACAAACTGGCTTTATTCTACCTAAGTTGCCCTCCCTCCAGTGTGTACTCCGAAAGAGTGTTTAGTGCAGCCGCTCACCTTGTCAGCAATCGGCGTACGAGGTTACTTCCAGAAAATGTGGAGAAGATGATGTTCATCAAAATGAATTATAATCAATTCCTCAGTGGAGACATTCACCAGCAGCAATTGCCTCCAGAAAGTACACAGGGATCTGAAATGGTGGATTCCAGTGGGGACGAATTAATAATCTGTGAGGAGGGGGATGTACACAGTGAAAAGGGTGAGGAATCGGTGGATGATGATGAGGTGGACATCTTGGCTCTGTAGAGCCAGTTTGTGCAAGGAGAGATTGATTGCTTCTTTTTTGGTGGGGGCCCAAAACAACCAGTCATTTCAGTCACAGTCGTGTGGCAGACCCTGTTGCTGAAATGATGGGTTTGTTAAAGTGTGCATGTCCTGTTTATACAACATAAGGGTGGGTGGGAGGGCCCAAGGACAATTCCATCTTGCACCTCTTTTTCTTTCATTTTTCTTTGCATCATGTGCTGTTTAGGGACTATTTTTTTAAGTGCCATCCTGTCTGACACTGCAGTGCCACTCCTAGATGGGCCAGGTGTTTGTGTCGGCCACTTGTGTCGCTTAGCTTTGTCACACAGCGACCTTGGTGCGCCTCTTTTTTTCTTTGCATCATGTGCTGTTTGGGGACAATTTTTTTGAAGTGCCATCCTGCCTGACACTGCAGTGCCACTCCTAGATGGGCCAGGTGTTTGTGTCGGCCACTTGTGTCGCTTAGCTTAGTCACACAGCGACCTTGGTGCGTCTCTTTTTTTCTTTGCATCATGTGCTGTTTGGGGACTATTTTTTTGAAGTGCCATCCTGTCTGACACTGCAGTGCCACTCCTAGATGGGCCAGGTGTTTGTGTCGGCCACTTGGGTCGCTTAGCTTAGTCACACAGCTACCTTGGTGCACCTCTTTTTTCTTTCATTTTTCTTTACATCATGTGCTGTTTGGGAACTATTTTTTGAAGTGCCATCCTGTCTGAAACTGCAGTGCCACTCCTAGATGGGCCAGGTGTTTGTGTCGGCCACTTGGGTCGCTTAGCTTAGTCATCCAGTGACCTCGGTGCAAATTTTAGGACTAAAAATAATATTGTAAGGTGTGAGGTGTTCAGAATAGACTGAAAATGAGTGGAAATTATGGTTATTGAGGTTAATAATACTATGGGATCAAAATGACCCCCAAATTCTATGATTTAAGCGGTTTTTGAGGGTTTTTTGTAAAAAAACACCCGAATCCAAAACACACCCGATTTCCAACAAAAAATTTTCAGGGAGGTTTTGGCAAAACGCGTCCGAATCCAAAACACGGCCGCGGAACCGAATCCAAAAATAAAACACAAAACCCGAAAAATTTCCGGTGCACATCTCTAGTCATTATTAGCTAATTAAAAATAATTAAAAATGTCTAAGTGCCCAATTAGTCATTCAGTTCCAGGGGTTCTGAACCAAACCCCGACATTTTTAGCTCAAAATAGGGATTTTGCGCTACTTATCACCAGCTCTGAGCTGGTAAAGAGAAATCCGTTATAAGCCCTATGGAAACTTATCACCGATAACTTATCGCCAGTGATAGGATACCGAATTATCACATTTGCTATAATTTATTGCAAAACCGCGATCTGGCGGCAAATAGGATACACCCAAAAAAGTTTGATTTCTATTAAATATTGAATAAACAATGCTGAATGGCAATTATTATCATCCTTGATTTATATGGCGCCACAAGGGTTCTGCAGCGCCTAACAATGTACAGTACATAAATCAATGAGCAAAACAAGGACACAGTGAAGTACAAGACAAGACAATGCATGACAAGTACATGGTATATAGACATTTCTGCATCAGTGGACAGGACACTGAAATAAGCATCAGGGTGGCATTAACCGAGGTTTGGTGACATTGTAGGAAGTATGGAGTATCTAGATCAGAGGTTCTAAAACTCGGTCCTCGGGGGCCCACACAGTGCATGTTTTGCAGGTCTCCTCACAGAATCGCAAGTGAAATAATTAGCTCCACCTGTGGACCTTTTAAAATGTGTCAGTGAGTAATTAATACACCTGTGCACCTGCTGGGTTACCTGCAAAACATGCACTGTGTGGGCTCCTGAGGACCGAGTTTGAGAACCTCTGATCTAGATGATAGTCTAAGTAAAAAATGCAAAAGGGGAGAGGGCCCTGCACGTGGGATCTTACATTCTAAAGAGGGGGGGGGGGGGGGGTGGCAGGCAGACAGGAGTGATACAGGTGGGGTAGTCAGTGAGCGTGGAACAGAAGGCTAGGATGAGAGATGGCTGAGTTATACAGTACATGTAAAAGTAAACAGGAAAGTAAATAGAAAATTATTTCCATACAGTCAGGGGGGTCCTAGATGCTCGATGGTTCTGATTTGGATGCCAATGTTTATCTGTCTGTGTATGTATCTCAGTTTTGTACATACACCTTTCTTGCTGAAGGAGAACCTAATCCTCCCCAAGTTGCATATCAAAGACGTATGGACGAAAGCTGCATTATGTGGACGATAGCCAGAGTTTCCACCTAAGCCAGGAATAAATACAAATGTGTGAATCATTTTATGAACCCAACGGCAGAAGATTCACCCGTCTCTAAATAAGAGTCTAATTTCAAGTTGCAATCCCCAAATGTTCTCGGAAACCAGGACACATTGAAATGCTATGTAGGCATCATCCTGCGTCCTGTACACAGCATTCGGTCCAATTCAGGATCACAATACTGAGTCTGAGACGGCACAATATTTTAGCAGGAAGGCGTGTGCGATGTCTCCTTTGCCCTTCTCTGTGAATAGAAAATTAAAGGTTTCATTTCATTTGCATGATTTTCTTTTTAAACACGAAGGAAAATTGTGACATATTTTTTAATCAGAATTTCATTACATTGTTGCTATCAAGTAAATCCCTGATTTTTTCCCCCCGTCCCTTAATTATGCATTGTTAATTACTGTTGCTCACTAATGCTTAAGCCTCTGGTTCTAGAACAGTTTAACAATGGGATGAAGCAGGTGGTGTTTATGTAGATTCTATCAGAAAATGGACTTTATTTTGATCTGTCTATAATAGCAGATATAATAATGGAAGAGTCTGCTGTCTTTGTGAGAAAATTACCCAGAAACGCGGCCCCAGAGGTTAATTAACAAATTTAGGAAAACAATTTTGTAAATGAACCTGCTCCTCCTACGTTGTCATTTAGCTGCGAACTGATGCGTTTCACTCTTTGTGGCAAAGGTTTGCAAGGACTGGCATTTAAAAACATCTCTATGCTATAAAAATGTTATTGTACATGGTTAACCCTTGGTAGGCTGATTTGAAGATGTACGAAAAAGATGTAAGGTGGTGTTGCACATATCAACCAGTCAAATCATTTCGCTATTGCATCCTAGAAAATGATAGGCAGAATCTGATTGGTTGCTATGGGTAACATCATCACTTTTCATTTTTAAAAGTTGTAGCTAATCTAACCCTGGGACTAATTAAGAGTTGAACATATGTCAGCGTGAGCGAGATTTCGCTCCGCGCAAGCTCTAGAACCAGGGGCGTCTCTAGAGAGGAGGGGACCCATGTGCAGACTCCGTATGTGGGCCCCCTCCTCTCCCGTAGCCGTCGCGCCGCTGCTGGCGCTCTGAGCGTTGTAGACTCTTGCACAGTGGCAGAGTCTACAGCGCATGGGCAGGACACCGAAAAGTGGCCGCCGCGCCATTTTTTCGGAGTCCTGCGCATGCGCTCTAGACTCTGGCACTGTGCCAGAGTCTCTAGTGGTCAGTGCGCTAGCAGCGGCGGTGACGGCTACGGGAGAGGAGGGGCACACACACGGTCAGCGATGGACTCTGGTAAGGTAAGTATAGGAGAAATGGGTGCAGTGTGTGCGGTGTGGGCCCCCCCTGGACTCAGGGACCCGTGTGCACCGCACAACCTGCACCCATTATAGAAACGCCAATGTCTAGAACCAAGAATACACAATTTTGAGTCATGTAGAGTCTTATGCAATTCCATGACATCTCAATTTGCAGCTGGTGGGCGTATGTGGTCTGTCAGGGAGTGTTCTCATGAGGCATTGTAAAAGGAATGGTGGGCTATGCAGATTTGAGCAAAAGTCTGTTTTCTGACAGCAAGGATAGGGCTTGCAGAAATGCGCATTGATGATGATGATGATGATGATGATGATGATGATGATGATTGGTTTCTAAACTAGAATCCATGCACAGTGATGTCAGCATATCAGAGAATTCACTAATTTAGCTCCATGCACACCAGTTAGGGCCAGCTTGCGTTGACCTCTGCAATTGCCCTTCTATAAATATTTTGCTCCCAAGTGGACGTACTGTAGGAAGAATGCAAAATTGTGGGAAAGGGTGATGAGGTCAGGTATGAAACTTTGTCACTGAGGAGACCTTAGAGGAGCAAAGCTGGATGTTCATGTTGCCGAAAAAGGATCATACAAGAGTGTACCGAGGACTCATGCCTGAGTGAGTGAGGGGCTTTATAGCTGAGGGACAAGACTTGAAAGTTTATTCTGGTGGTCCTTGATGTAGCCATAAGAAGGAAAGCATGAATGACTGATGTGATAGATTGGCTGAAAACCAAGAAAGGGCTGGCTACATCATGGGGGGCCAATAGAATGTAGAGTAAGGCAGGAGTGGGACAGTCAACTCCATAGCAGGGATCTTTTCTACTCTGCCCAGCCCCGAACCAACATGTGACATCATGATGATGCACAGAGGGGATGGGGCCACTGGCCACCAAGAAGAAGAGCAATGCTTGGAGTGTCCTAAGGACACTCTGGGCAGTTCTACAGGGTGCATGCTAGGAGTGACCTTTAGATGCTCTGAATGCTCTGTAGCTGCTGTACTGGCTGCCAGAAGCCATACCAGGCACTCTGCAAGCCAAATGCAGGTGTCATGGGGCAGAGACAGTACTACCCCGGGGCCCTGCACTATGAGCTTTGCACCCCCATCACCCTTGTTATGGCCCAGGGACAAGTACATCACTGGACTCCCTAGAAATATTTGCATAGGGTACATAAGGGGGGGGGGGGGGGGACAGGACCTTGCACTACACATCTTAATTACAAATATAATAGGAGTTGCTATCATGCTGAGACTTGTAGATCCACACAGAAAAAAAGTAAGCACATGCACACTCGATAGTACTCAACACTGCTAGTCAGAATAATTATAATAAGCTCTGCAATCTAACATATAGCAAAATTGAGGTGCTTGGCATAACTTTTGCCCAATAATATGGACCCACCAACCACAACCAGGTGACCTAGTCTGATGGGTCCTTAACAGTACGGTTCAAGTCCAGGTCAGCACAGGCCAAACACCCCAAGATTAGCAGTGCTTAATACTAGCATCTGAATATTTGTATACCCAGCAATGCTACCCTGGCCTCCAATGCCTCTCCTCTCATCTTCCTGCTCCCAAAGGAGACCTCTTCTGAGCATGAGTGGTCCAGCACATTGACCCACTGCATGTGTCTGTTCAAAGGAGCCCAGATCCCCTTAACTGTGGGTCCCATAGAAGGCTACACCCACTGTAGTTCTAAAACTGCAATACTGTATGGTTAATTAGTTCAAAAGACAATGAAAGATCTATCTAGCTAATGGGAACCTTGTACAAGTGCCGTATTGGTGGAATATAGAGGGAATAGATAAAATATAAAAAGATTTTCTTTCTGGGTAAGGATAGCCCATCTGCCAGAATACAAAGCACTTCAACACCGAGCAAGCTTTAACCAGCTGCTAATGCGTAATGATTCTCTCATTCCTGCAAGTGGCAGCTTCTGCGCAACGTTCTCACTTTTTCCCTTTGTAGCGGTGACACCGATGTTCTGTAAATTTATAGCCCACAATATTTACCCACAGACAGGACAGATGCTCCTTAGACTTATGTTGTTTCCAGTTTGTTTTCAAGAAATGTAGTTTACAATCTGCGCTTAAAAATCGTTTTCTCATCTGGTTCCGTGAGCTCATCGGGTGATTGGCTTCAGCCTTCAGATAATAAGATCGGGGGTCTCCCTGCATAACTTAAAGAACTGGTAAACATTTATTATGCTTTTAATGCGGTCTGAAGATTTACAGTGTCTACATAGACAGTCAATAGGTCGTCACCAAATGGCGACGTGCATTAGGTCAACGTGGTCAAAAGGACGACCTATGAAAAGTCGACAGTGCTTATGTTCGACGGGTGCAAAAGGACGACAGGTTCAACTGGTCGACATGCCAATGGTCGACACACATACAGTATGGTAGACATGAGTTTTTTTTTAAATATTCAACTTTTTCATACTTTACTATCCACATGGACTACGATTGGGAATAGTAATCTGGCGAGCGAAGCCGTTGGCCAAGCAAGGGGATACGGTGCACCAATTGGGGGACCACATGCTGAGGCGGCGAAAACAACACCAAAAAATTGCTACAAATTTGTGTCAACCCTTTTCTGTGTCGACCATTACAATGTTGACCTTTTCATGTGTCGACTTTTTGTACCTGTCGACCTTTTCCAGTTTCGACCTTTCATAAGGCGACCTAATGACCACGCCGAAATTTTTCCCACGTCGACGTCTTCACTGTCAACCATATAGTGTTGACCTACTGAGTGATTGTAGACCTTCTTACTGTAGATTTATTGATCCGTAACCCCTTTAATGATGTCAGTATAATTAGTTAAAGATTACTTAATGATGTATAGGCTCTATTAATAGTTTAAGTACCGTGTATCACAATAATTAGCTGAATATTCAACCCACAGTTAAATATAACCGAGAGTTGCGACATGGCGTTGCCGGGCACCACAGTATAATTTGGGACAGGACCAGATTGAATATAGACAACCACACAAACAGAAAGCTGAAATACAGTCATTTGTCAAACTCTTTTTCAATAGGATTATTATAATAGGAACAGATTTTCGATCTTAGTTGAAATTCCAATAGCCCACAAGAGAGCGGAAATGTTTTGGCAAATCCTGTTCTGTTACATAAAAAAGAATAATGGTAATAATAACAATTACGCTATTCTACTGCTGGCTCAAATGAGCCCCATGGAACCTCTTATATCAGCATATTCCTCACAAGTGGCAAGTGCGGGGGCGTGACCATGTTTTATCATCATGGCACTGGACCCTTTCTGTGGTTGCTCTTGGTAACAAATAACATCTGGCTTGTTCCATTTCACTACCGATTTTATTTTGTGCTACCTTCTCTGCATGTGTTACTTGTTTGCAACTGAAACACTACTCTTTCCAGATATGCTGCAGACCGAGGTGATGATAACGCAGGGAAGTAATACTGCCAAGAATTGTTGTACATGTAGATGTATGCCACGGGCATTGCACACTGGGCATAGGAGCAGCGTCGGACTGGGACATGAAGGGCCCACTGGGGGAATGCAGTGGTAGGGGCCCATACTTAACGGTGTGGCCAGCCTACAAAGGGGGTGTGGCCAGCCTCTACAGAGGCTTGAAATACACAATAGTCTAGTGCAGTGTAATGCAACATATCTACCATGTATAATACAAGTGCACAGTCTGGAACCTTATTCCTAGGGGAAGGAGTGGGCCCTCAGGTAGTGGGTCCTACCGGTGGTTTCCCTGGTACCCCTGTGGGCCAGTCCGACCCTGCACAGGAAGCTGCACTTTCCCCACCAGCGCTGCATTTGGAAACTATAAAAAGTCAGGCAACTGTCAATGGGAAATTTCAGGGGGCACAAAAATAATCTAAACCTCATTTATTGGTCGGATACTGTATTGGCTTTATTACATTTATTATTAAAAGAGGAACCTAAAAGTTAAAATGTTGAGGGCCACATCGCATTGAATGTCTCAGAAGTGGCAGAGGGCCACAAACTAGCTGGAAAACGCTTGAGTGTAGCACTGTTTTGAAATATGGTATTTTTCTTTTTTTATTTACCTTTAAGTGAAAGGCAAACACTACCAATATTTGGGGTAATTCCAAGTTGATCGCAGCAGGATTTTTGATAGCAATTGGGCAAAACCATGTGCACTGCAGGGGAGGCAGATATAACGTGCAGAGAGAGTTAGATTTGGGTGGGTTATTATATTTCTGTGCAGGGTAAATACTGGCTGCTTTATTTTTACACTGCAAATTAGATTGCAGATTGAACACACCCAACCCAAATATATCTCTCTCTGCACATGTTATATCTGCCTCCCCTGCAGTGCACATGGGCCCTCATTCCGAGTTGTTCGCTCGGTAATTTTCTCCGCATCGCAGCGACTTTCCGCTATTTGCGCATTCGCAATGTTCGCACTGCGACTGCACCAAGTAAATTTGCTAAGAAGTTTGGTATTTTACTCACGGCATTACGAGGTTTTTTCTTCGTTCTGGTGATCGTTGTGTGATTGACAGGAAGTGGGTGTTTCTGGGCGGAAACTGGCCGTTGTATGGGAGTGTGTGAAAAAACGCTGCCGTTTCTGGGAAAAACGCGGGAGTGTCTGGAGAAACGGGGGAGTGTCTGGGCGAACGCTGGGTGTGTTTGTGACGTCAAACCAGGAACGAAACTGACTGAACTGATCGCAGTGGCAGAGTAAGTCTCGAGCTACTCAGAAACTGCTTAGAAATTTCTATTCGCAATTTTGAGAATCTTTAGTTCGCAATTTTGTTAAGCTAAGATTCACTCCCAGTAGGCGGCGGCTTAGCGTGTGCAATGCTGCTAAAAGCAGCTTGCGAGCGAACAACTCGGAATGAGGGCCATGGTTTTGCCCAATTGCTAACAAAAATCCTGCTGCGATCAACTTGGAATTACCCCCCTTGTGTAGATAATACTAATAATATTATACTAGCAGATGTGGTTTCAACCGGGCACAATTTTGCTGGGCAGAACATTTTACCCCTTTTCACCCCCTTAGGAGTTGAATTTCAAAAAAACCCTGCTTAGAGGGTGGCTGCAAATAACTGTCACAGTTTCCAGGCCACCCAGCAGGTCACATGTTCCAGGTAACCCTTCAGGTACACAGGAAGAGTTCACCAACTGTCACATTTTCCAGTGCACAATGGTAATGCATTGTGAATGGCAGGTGGATGTTTTGCAACGAATTACAACTAAATAGTCACTCATAAAAGTCGTCCTTCTGCTATTAATATGTAGATATATAGGACCTCATTCAGAGATGAACGCAGGGCTTGCTTCCCACAGCAAGATCTGCATCCATCTCAGCACAGGGCAAGGCTGTCCAGCATGTGTGTGGTGCCGCCTCAGTTTAATTGCGGCCGCATCGTTTTAAGGATGACCCCTGCCTACGCAGCCTGGCTGCGCTGGCAAGTGGTCCTGCGCCATTTTTTGGGGGGAGCAGCTGCGTGTTACATCATACAGCCATCTCCAAAAAAACCACACCCCATTTTTGCTGGCCATGCCTCCACAATGCCGAAATGCCAATCAGCCCCCCACCCCCAAACACACATACCTCTGTCAATCACCTTGCAGCCGCATTGTGGAAGGATGCGTCCACAAGATTCAGATGTGCACACGTGCATTGAGGCCAGTGCCCTCCGAATGCAGCTGCTGCATACAGGCACGCGGCTGCGTTCGGCTCTGAATAGCCCCCATAATACCTTATTCTGTGTTTGATGCTATAGACTCACGCAATTGGCCACTGTGTATTCATCTGCACATGTTCTCCCGATTTTGGTGGTCATTCCGAGTTGATAGCTCGCTAGCTGTGTTTAGCAGCCGTGCAAACGCTATGCCGCCACCCACTGGGAGTGTATTTTAGCTCAGCAGAAGTGTGAACGAAAGGATCGCAGAGCGGCTACAAAGTTTTTTTGTGCAGTTTTAGAGTAGCTCAAAACCTACTCAGCGCTTGCGATCACTTCAGACTGTTCAGTTCCTGTTTTGACGTCACAAACACGCCCTGCACTCACCCAGCCACGCCTGCGTTTTTCCTGGCACGTCTGCGTTTTTTCGAACACTCCCTGAAAATGGTCAGTTGACACCCAGAAACGCCCTCTTCATGTCAATCACTCTGCGGCAACCAGTACGACTGAAAAGCTTCGCTAGACCCTGTGTGAAACTACATCGTTCGTTGTAATAGTATGTCGTGCGTGCACACTGCGCCGCATACGCATGTGCAGAAGTGCCTTTTTTTGCCTCATCGCTGCGCAGCGAACGAATGCAGCTAGCGATCAACTTGGAATGGCCCCCTTTGTACAGTATATATAGAGTCGCAGAACAGATTTGGATGCATTGAAGCAGAAATATCAGGGGTGTTGCTGGAAAGTGACTGGGAGGCCACAGGGGTGGCTAAAAAAAAGTATTTTACGTTGCGTCTTGTAGGAGTGCCTCAGGTGCACCGCAGGCATGTCAATGAAAGCGGTTGCAATAATAGATGTTCAACCACTTACCTGGGATGTCGTACTTAGGGTCTGAATCAGACCTGATCTTTGTTGTGTGAATTTGCAGGGTGGGCGATTATCGATTGACCGCGCAAGCGTACGGATCGTAATGCGCACACGCAAGGCCAAAATCGGAAATGATCTAGCATTTTTTTTTATCACTAGGCGTACGCAAGTTGCTTGACAGGAAGTGGACGTTTTGGGTGGTAAGTTGCAGTTTTCAGGGAGTGTCAGTAAAAATGCAGGTGTTCCCAAGCGTTTTCAGGGCGGGTGTGTGACGTCAGCTCCGGCCCCGACCAGCCTGTTGCTACCGCACTGTAGGAGTAAGTCCTGGGCTGCGCACAGACTGAAAAAACATTTGATGGTGAGAGAGTTGAGAACGGATTTGCAGTTGACCGGCATACGCAGACTTGCACGGAACGGGTATTCACTCTGGGGGTCATTCCAAGTTGATCGCTAGCTGAAAATGTTCGCAGCGCAGCGATGATGCAAAAAAAAACGGCACTTCTGCGCATGCGTATGCGGCACAATGCGCACGCGCGACGTACTTTCACAACGGCCGATGTAGTTTCACACAAGGTCTAGCGAAGCTTTTCAGTCGCATTGCTGGCCGCAGAGTGATTGACATGAAGTGGGCGTTTCTGGGTGTCAACTGACCGTTTTCAGGGAGTGATCGGAAAAATGCAGGCGTGCCAGGAAAAACGCAGGCATGGCTGGGCGAACGCAGGGCGTGTTTGTGACGTGAAAACAGGAACTGAACAGTCTGAAGTGATCACAAGCGCTGAGTAGGTCTGAAGCTACTCTAAAACTACACAAAATTATTTTGTAGCCGCTCTGCGATCCTTTCGTTCGCACTTCTGCTAAGCTAAAATACACTCCCAGTGGGCGGCGGCATAGCGTTTGCACGGCTGCTAAAAACTGCTAGCGAGCGATCAACTCGGAATGACCACCTCTGTCTTTTCATTTTTCAAAAGCAGAAATGAAAGTATTACATAATGAAACTATTCCCACATGTACAATTAGATAAATACTATAGGAACAACGCAATTTGTGCTCGCTATTAAAATACTGTAACAAAGTAAATGATCTTGCTATTAATATGATGTGTTTACTGTTTATTGACATAATAATTTCTTTGCCTACATATGTGGTGTATGATGCCTCCACGCAATGATTAATATACTAACACAGTTTATTTCCACAAAGATTGCAACAAAATGTCTCTTGTAGTGTTTTACATATATGCTCATATCTGTTCAGTATGGTTGGTGTAATTAAAAAGCACAAACATTCCTTAATGCATGCTCTGTCAGATGGAGAGCCGGAGCCCGGAAGAAGGTCAGCTTCCCTCAAGAATTTTTGTACCATTTCCCAGAAACTGCCAAGCTGGCCAGATGTTCTTGACATTCACCATCCAGTTGTTGTGTCTCCGGATGTGCCTTCTGATGTCTCCTTGGGGCTAGCGACCATATGGTCATGTACAAAGACATATTGAAGATATTGGAGAATTTCCTTCAGAAGTAACATCTGTAATTTGTAAGTGTTAGTTATTACACATTGTCTAAACCGCACTTCATCTTTGCCTGTTCAAAGTAAAATGTTCCGAGGTAGATTTATTTTTAATATAATACGGTTTAACAATGTAAAAACTTGGGGCGGATTTAGGGTCAGGCAACTACTAGGCACAATATTGGCCTGCCCCTGTCATTTTGAGGTCAGTCCGGATGCTTTGAGACCGCCAAAGCAACCTCAACCTCACCCCACTACCTTCCGGGCCACAGTTTGCTGCCTATTGTCCTATTCTCATCAGTTGCAAAATGAAATATAAAAATAAAGAAGTTGTTATGACAAAAATAAAAAAAAGAATAACCTGGCCTCATCAGCCTGGTGTGCCAACCCCCCCCCCCCCCCGTCCCACCAAGTGCAGCCCCTAGGTACATGCCTCACGTGCATAGTGGGAAGTCCACAGAGCCGTAACTAGACTTTGTGGTGCCCTGTGCCAGAGAGAGAATTGGCGCCGCTCCCCTATTTTTTTAATAGGGACATAAGGCGCATACCTTGTGGGGAAGGGGCATGACAAGATTGATCCTAGAGGACACCTATATATATATATATATATAGCACACATTTATAGACCACTGCAAGAAAATTTATTTGGACACAAATCCTCTTTATATCACATTCATGCACTTAACTTGAGAGCTTGTTGTTATTTAGTTACAACACCCTTTATTAAATAACACATTTTACTATACTGCCATACCCAGGATTCAAACCCATAACCTGTTGAATTCTCTTCAAATATCCTACTCATTGAGCTATCTGATCCTGTATGAAAACTATGAACACTATATGAAGCTACTGGTACTTTATTAAAAAAAAAAAAATAACAAGCATTGTAATTGAGCAGCTCTATGTAGTGTACAGCCACACATCCAATCTCTCACAGCCACACACTACATAGATCTGCTCAGCCGCAATGCTGATCATTTTATCACAAGGTAAGCTTCAAATAGTTATAATTCTCTAGCTTAGAATTCTCTCCCTTTCTAAGCAAGAGCAGATAGCTCATTGAATAGATTGTCTGACTGCAATACCACAGGCAATAGGTTCGAATCCCGGATATATCAGCATCTTGAAATATAATAAGGGACAGTGTGACTAAATAACAAAGAAATCTCAAATTGAGTTCATGAATGTTGTATAGGTATTACTGACAGAAGGGCTCAGGGTAGGAGACAGCGGTGGTTAGCAGATGCTGGGCTTCAAAAAGGGTAAATGCTGAAAGTGAAAGTAATTATAAAGGATAATTGACAAGTGCTGCCAACAGCGCCCCCCTAACCTGCAGCGCTATGTGCGGTGCCCGCTACGCACACACCTAGTTATAGCCCTGAAAGTCCACCACTGCATGCGAGTGTTGAATTCCCAGGGATGCAGTCATAAGGTCATTATTCATAATGTTGACAGATTTGATGTTGATATTGTTTAAATGTCAGTGTTAGCAGCGGTGGGTCACGCCTGCTCCCGGCCGTTGCTAGGCAGCGGGGCCGGCGCGTCACTTCCGCCGCTGACTTTCTGTCCCTGCCAGTTGCCTAGCAACCGGAGACGCCGGGTGGCCGTCCTGCACTGCAGTCCCGGCTGTTACTAAGCAGCCGGGACGCCGCACGCTGCGCGCCAACTAACAGCTGGTTTAATCGGGATCCATGGGCTGGGCTGCCTGCTGATTGGTGTGCAGGGATTTTTATGGGAGCCAGAATAGGACAGCCCCGCCGGTGATAGCTTCCTATGGAGCATGTACGTGCCTCTTGAGTGTTCCTGCTTACAGCCAGTATGTTCCAGCATCCTGTGTCCTGTTTTCCGGAGTCTGGTCTTGGGGATCTATTCCTGCCTTCCAGCCGAGTGATCCTGTATCCTTGAGCCTTGGGGTCCTGGTTGCTTCCTACGTGCACCTTTCCCGGTGTCGTGGGTAGCGGCTCTGCCGCACCTTACGGCTGAAGCCGTATTCTCCTTATTTTCTTGTCATTGTGTTTTCTGCAATACAAATACATTTATGCAATACAAAGGTTAATATTCCCAGATGACTTAGTGCCTCCACCCAAGCAATCAATAGACCAACCCAGGCTTGCTTGGGAAAGCGGTTGCCAGTAGTGTTGTAGTTACTGTTTAGAGTGTGGGTTGGGTGATGTGTTTAATTTACCTTGTTCTCTTCTTTTGTCTTTCAGATCCCGATGTTCATCTGACGGCGGCCACTTGTCCACATCCACGGTAAGTATTTATGAACCTGAATTTATACTTTACTATACTTGGTTGTTCTCAGAATTAACACACCATTACCTTATGTCCCTATTAGGGTATGAATACGCATATTTTTTTATAACTCACTACACACAGAATAATGATATACTATACCACGATATTTTCATTTAGATATCTATATTGTAACAGTTTATACAATACAACAATATTATAAATACTGTATTGCTTATATAGATTAAACATACATATACAATAACCTTATTTGTCCCCCTGCAGTCTCTTTCTTCACTTGTTGGTTTTCGTTGGTGCACTGTTGGGGCCCAATTTACGTTGGAGAAAATGGCATTAGTCGTCACTTAATGATGAATACATTACGAAAATTGTACTTAAATAGTCAATTTCATTAAATATATATACCCCCTATGTTGTACTGTTGAGCACCGTCACTATTCCAGTCAGTTTATCTGACTTGAGGATCCTCGTCAAATGATAAGATACAGGTCCACACGACTTAGGAAAGGGACTCCATCAATTGGAATTCATCAGGGGATGACTGTTTCCAGTGCGAGTTATACAGGATACCTCTATTATCTTTCTCCCCCAACTATCTACTTCATCTACTTCTGGGGAAGTCACAGTTGATCATTCCACTTCTGTGATCATCCAGTCTGTTGTCCTAACCCAGGATATTTAATTATTATACTTGGACGACCATACCATATATGCAATGGGGTAGTGTATCACTAAATGTTATCTTGCCCTGGGAATCCTATAATAAGGATTGTAATATGTGAGGAAAAGTCTATGCACCTTTTTTCACTGGAGTTGCACATTAATTAGTCTACAGCAGTGACTTCTACGCTTCTCACTCTCATCCCCATAACTGTATCATGCTCATGTCAATCCAAAATGATGAAATTTAGTATAGGGCTTTTCAACTCCTTCAATTCCTTTTCCACAGGTAAAGCGGTTGTTCTCTTACCCTTTCTAAATGCTTATAATGGCATTTATGAGTAATTATACTGTGAAAATAGGTGCAGGGTAGATTCAGATACTAACAAGTCCTTTACTTTCTTCAACCTGCAACTGCCTCATCCTCTTACTTGGAGATTATTGTTCCTTTCACTAATATACAGTCAATGTTATAATTACTGTTCATATATCCATTACAGCAGAATGGACAGCTTCCTTGCTAGATTTGGATATAAATTCCCTTCACTGCAATGCTATTAAACATGTAAAATCCCCTTCAGTGGGTGCCCTTTCGGTGCTGCAGTTTATTCATGTCCATCCCTCTCATTCGTTTTTAAGGGCGGAAACCACCTCCTTCCCTCCCTTATACCGTCACTCACATTTGATGTGTCACCGCTGCCCTGATCGGGTTGGTGGAAAGCGGATTAGCCGGGCCCCTGGGGGTGTGTTCGGGGGAAAGCTTTTTGTGCTGCCCGAGTGAACTTCTCCTCAGCGCCGCTTTTACTGATGCAGCTCCTCCGTTACCGGGGCCTCTGCTGCCCGCGATCCGATCACTCCACACCACTTACCGGGATTTGCCGCTGGTAAGTATAGTCACTACATCTGTGTTTTTGTCATCATACCGGGGGTCTCTGCTGCCCGCTACTTGCAGTCACTCGGGTCCAGTGCGTCTTTTCCTCAGCGAGTCCTCTCTCTCAGCCCCTCGCCGCACACCTTTCCGCTTCTCCCTCGCGCTTCCCTCTCAGCGTCGCCGTCACTCGGATCTCCGCTTAGCTTCAATCAGTGCTCCCCCTGCTCCTGAGGCCGCAGTCCAGTCCTCCTCGCCCCGGGGTCACTACCGCTTCTGGTCACGATCAGGCATCTCCCAGCCCCGATCTCCTCAGCGGTAACTCCGTCTCTCTCTAGCCGCTTCCCTCCTGTCAGCTCCGTCTTCTGCCGCTCTCACTCCAGCTCGCGCTTCCCTCTCCCACGGCTCTTCATCCTGGCACTCACTACCCGGCACGAGGGCTTCTAGAAAAGTCTCACTAGCCCTTCTCGTGCCAAAGTGTCCTGGTATCAATTCTAATATTCCACATTACACTGTATTTAACAACCACCATCCACCCTCCTTTATAAACAATTCAGGAATACAATATGAATATTAAAGATATTTCATGTATTTACACATTCAGTAAATAATTAATATATATTTACTCTAATATTCAGAGTATCTATACTCTAAGACATCTCATTATGAACAAATAGTTTAAGGGGCTACATTCTCCCCCTGGTGAATACGCTTAAATACGATTAGATATGGTGATTTAAGTGGATGTCACCACCTACATGCACATTCTATGGTTCTATCTAAGTATAACCATTTACATTCCATCCAAAATACGGCCATGACATCACCATGCTAGGGTGTAATACCAAGGGAATTTCATTAGGGGTTCCTAACTGGTCATAGGTAAGTATTCTAGGAGCCCTCCTAACTCGTTGAGGCCTAGGTGACCAATGGGGTTGTTCAGAAATAACTCCCTCACCCTTATCAACCATATGAATGGGTTCAGGAACTTCAATTAGTTCACCTCTGAATACATTTCCATTACCATCAATGCTTCCAACATTCTCCTGTTCTTCCCCATGGTAGGAAAGGGGTATTTTTACTTGTCCCCCAGGAAATGATTCCAATCCATGGGTTCCTGATCCCCACGGCTCACTCTCCCAATAGTAATATCCTGCATTAGAGTCATCCTCAATCTCCTCATCTTCCGGTCTCTGGCCCCGAAGGTTAATTTCCTGAGTACCAATACTTTTAGCTTCAGTATCTTCCCTAGGACACGATACAGTATGTTCCCACCTAATGTCCTGTGCAATAGGGAGTAAATGTTTTCTATGGTAAGTTACCATACTTCCCTATCCATTTGCTGGTGCAAGTTGGTATACCGGAATGTTAGGGAGCTGTCTCAATACTGTATACGGAGTAGGTTTCCATTTATACTGTAACTTTTGCTTTCGAGGTACCCCCAGAGCTCTAATCAGCACTCGATCTCCAGGCTCTAAGAGGTGTTCCTTAACATGCCTATCAACATATTCTTTGTTTCTGTCACCCATTTTCCGAGCAGCCTCTGCAGCTATTTGATATGCTTCTCGCAACTGTTGACGAAGTTGTCTTACATATTGGCTGTGAGATATCTTTGAACCAGAATTATTACAAGTTCCTAAACAAATATCTATGGGTAATCTGGCCTCCCGCCCAAACATGAGGTAATATGGGGTGTATCCCGTAGTGTCGTTCCGAGTGCAATTATATGCATGAACTAAAGGAGCAATATATTTCCGCCAGTTGGACTTTCTTTTAGAATCTAATGTACCTAACATGTTTAATAACGTTCTGTTAAATCGCTCAGGCTGCGGGTCTCCTTGTGGATGATAAGGGGTAGTGCGAGATTTAGTTATACCGCTGCAATGACACAGTTCTCGAATTACTTTACTCTCAAATTCTCGACCTTGATCGGAATGAATTCTTGCTGGCAATCCATAATGTATGAAGAATTTCTCCCACAAGGTTCTTGCAACAGTTATTGCAGTCTGGTTCACAGTTAAGTAGGCTTGGGCATACCTCGTGAAATGGTCAGTTACCACAAGAATATGACAGTCTGATCTTCCAGGGCCATCTAAAGTGAGAAAATCGATGCATACTAACTCCAAAGGTCCCGTGCTGTTGATATTAACTAATGGAACGGCAGATACAGGTAACGTTTTTCGGAGAATACAATTCCCACATGTTCTACAGAAGCGTTCTATATCCTGATTCATATGAGCCCAGAAAAAACGATCCGACACCAACCCCTGGGTTTTCTCATAGCCAAGGTTACCGTGGTGATCATGCAATGCTTCTAGCACCATCTGCTTATATTTGGTGGGTAATACTATCTGCATTTTAGTACCTCCTTCTTTCTTAATTACCTTTCGATATAATACCCCATTCATAATAGTTAACTTCTTGTACTGTCGCATTAACACTTGTGCCTTCCTTGGTAATTGAGAGCGATGTAACTGATAGGTATGATCTTCGAGCCTCGGTACAATAGGCAGAATATTAGGGTCATTTCGTTGTTCTTGCGCCAATTGGTCTGATGTCATTAACCCTAACCCCTGCAGTTCATTACTTCCTAATCTACAATAGGAAGGAGGAATAGCCATTTCAGAAGCTCCTATATTATATACAGCAGCCACTTCTTGATGTCTGGTGACATTAATATTTTGACACAGTCCTTTCACTACCCCAGCGGGTACTTCAATCCAATCAGATTCACATCCTGAATGTTCTGGGTGCGGCATCCTAGATAGAGCATCCGCATCTTGGTTATTAATACCTGGCTTATATTTGATAGTGAAGTCATAGTTGGTAAGGGCTGCCAGCCATCGGTGTCCAGTAGCATCCAGTTTAGCTGATGTCTGTACATAGGTTAGTGGATTGTTATCCGTCTGTACAATGAATTGAGCTCCGTAAAGATAGTCGTGCAATTTTTCGCTAATCACCCATTTTAATGCGAGAAATTCCAACTTGTGGACTGGATAATTTCTTTCACTACTGGAAATTCCTCTACTAACATAGGCAATGGGTCTCAACAGTTGCTCTTGTTTTTGGTACAACACCCCTCCAAGCCCGTCTAAGGAGGCATCTATGTGTACTTCGTAAGGCAAATCAGGTATAGCATATGCCAACACAGGAGATTTAGTGAGGCGATCTTTCAGAGTAACAAAGGCTTCCTCACACTGGTCAGTCCACCTGTTTCCAAACAATTCTCTGGGCTTATGGTAAGACATGTCTACATCTGATTTCTTCCTTCGGTCTTTATTGACTGGCGGATATCCTCTTGTTAAATCTGTCAATGGTTTAGCGATTTTGGAATAGTGCTCTACAAATTTCCTGTAGTAGCCGCAGAAACCCAGAAAAGACCTCAATTCTTTAAGGTTGGTGGGTCGGGGCCATTTCTTCACCGTGGCCACTTTCTCTGGGTCTGTGGCTATCCCGTTCCGACTCACCACATGTCCCAAGTATTTAACTGAAGATCTACACAAGTTACATTTTTCAGCTGATAACTTTAACCCTCGGGCTCGTAGACGATCTAACACTTTCAGTAACCGGGCATTGTGTTCATCTAGATCTTTCCCAAACACGATGATATCGTCTAGGTACACTAATACTTCCCGGTAACACATGTCACCTACGGTTTGTTCCATGGTTCGTTGGAAAGTAGCCGGTGCTCCCTTGATTCCTTGGGGCATCTTTAAGAACTCATAAAACCCAATAGGGCAGATGAAAGCGGTTTTGGCCCTATCCTCCTTACTCATGGGGATCTGATAGTACCCGCATCGTAGATCAAGAACAGAGAACCACTGGCTCCCTTGAAGGCAATCCAAGGCCTCGTCTACCTTAGGTACGGTGTACTGATCAGGCACAGTTCTATTGTTCAGAGTACGATAGTCTATACATAGACGAATTTCTCCAGTCTTTTTCCGAGCAACCACAATGGGTGAAGCATACTGACTCTCGGAATCAGCGATGACATTATTTTCCAACAAATTTCTAAGGTGGCTCCTGACGTCTTCGAAATCAGCCGGAGCCAATCTCCTGGATCTCTCTCGGAATGGAGTATTATTTGTCAATTTAATATGATGTTCAACACCCGTGGCAGTCCCTAGGTCCCAATCACTTTTGGAAAAAACATCTTCCCTTAACATGAGCTGTTCCATTAGCAGGTCTTTTCGTGTCTGATCAATATCACTCCCATAAAAACACTCTTCCAGATTCAATCGTTTGTAATTGAACGGAGACCCGGTAGACGAATGGGTAACCATTCGATCAGGATGACTTTCCAAGAATTTACAGTGAACTATTTCTGGTTCTACCGATGGTCTCATCCCTTCATTATTTCCTCTGTCTTGTCTATCACACCATCGCTTTAGATTTCTAAACATATTGGTATTAGTACCCACTATAGCGGACAAGTGGCCATTATCCATAGGGGAATCAGGGCAAATCAGTGCAACCAATGGAATAGACTCATTAGGGGTAATTAGTCCAGGTTCCAAAGTAAGTTGTGTAACTATGTACCCCAAATACGGGTACTTCTGTTCACTGAGGCCCCATACTGTAAGACCGCTAAGAGCTTGAATGGGAACAGTTGACAGATTCTCCCGGTACCATGTTTCAAATACAATGGACACTTGTGACCCACTGTCCAACAACACCATACATTCCTGTCCATTTATTAGGGCTTTCACTAATGGTGCATTTCCCATGAGACTGTCTGGAATAGCATCGGACCACTGGGCACTCCCCATAGCATGAACATTTATTGTTGGGGAGCCTGTGAGGGGTTCACAGAACTCCCGTTGGGGTTTTCCATTTGCTCATCTCTGGACCGGTGGTAAAACGGCATTCTTCCATTCCTCTCCATACCACTCACTGGGCATTCAAAGGATCTATGCCCTGGTTGTCCACAATTATAACAGAGTATAGTCCCACGACTACCACTTCCCCTTGTCCTTCCTCTGTTTGAGTCCGACGCCCAGTAGGGCCTTGATGACGCTGTACTCTGTAAAGCAATCAATTGGTCTATTTTTTTATTTTGATCTTCTAACAACTTAATCAATCGATCATCCATAACAGTGGAGGTGGGGGCAGGTATAGCAGGTATAATAGCTTTGACTCTCTTAATAGTCTTGTCTCGATTCTCGATTTGTACTTCCTCTAACTTGACCTCCTTCACAAGTTCCGTGAGACTGGGTGCTGGTCCTGACCGTCGGGTACAATGTAGTCTCTGTGCAACTGGATTAAGCGTGAGAGCTCCTTTCAGAACCTGTCGCATTCTGCTTTCATCTACCGCCTCCTTAGCTATCCCCCCTTTCTCTACAATTTGGTAAATCAATCTATCCACTCTATAAATATATTGAGTTAGAGTCTCCCCCGGTTCCTGATAGGTGCGATGTAATCTTGACATCAAATCCCCTACATCCTCCATGGTGCCATAAGAAAAATCCAAAGCCTCTAGATAATCCTTCAGAGTAGCTGTAGACTTACTCCTCCTTGTGGCTTGAATCACCCTCATAGCGGGTCCCCGGAGACTTTCCACTATACGCTGTCGTTTGATATGCTCGGGACATTGCCACTCTTCAGAGTGTTGAATGGCCGCCTCTCTCCAAGTATCGTAGGTTTCTTCACCAGCAGGCACAGGGGAAATACCCGAGAAAATCCTGAGTCTTCTATATCCCCCTTCATAATGCAATCTCTCCATCTGACTAACCATTTTATCCATCATGGTTTCCACCCCTTTCCCAGGAGATTATTCCACATTCTCTGTCAGATTCTCCCCACTATTAATATGAAAACAGTCTCCTGCAGCAGTGGTATCATTTCCCATGTCTTCTCCTGGGGTGGCTGCTTCTTCCATACTTTCAGGCCACACTAGTTGAACTTTTCGCCCAGGGACATCTTCAACCACCACCATACTGGGTAGTAATGTGTTATCCAAAGGAAGTCTATTACTAAGTAAGATAGCAAAAGTTTCTCCCTCTTGTCCTTTCCATCGATCAACCATACATGGTTGACTGATACCATAAAGTTGCACAACAGCCCGAATGACTGCATCATCACTGGCTAATGAAAGTTTTCCAACTAGCCCAAAGCTGCATAAGGGTTCCACGCCCTTTTCTTTACACCACCTATAGATATCGGCGTTGGTAACTTCTTCCATGATGTATAGTTTCGGTATCAACCACTGAATCCAGGGTAGTTCGAATCTCAGCAGTGCCTCCAAATGTAACCCTTAGTAGCTCTCTATTTATGCAATACAAAGGTTAATATTCCCAGATGACTTAGTGCCTCCACCCAAGCAATCAATAGACCAACCCAGGCTTGCTTGGGAAAGCGGTTGCCAGTAGTGTTGTAGTTACTGTTTAGAGTGTGGGTTGGGTGATGTGTTTAATTTACCTTGTTCTCTTCTTTTGTCTTTCAGATCCCGATGTTCATCTGACGGCGGCCACTTGTCCACATCCACGGTAAGCATTTATGAACCTGAATTTATACTTTACTATACTTGGTTGTTCTCAGAATTAACACACCATTACCTTATGTCCCTATTAGGGTATGAATACGCATATTTTTTTATAACTCACTACACACAGAATAATGATATACTATACCACGATATTTTCATTTAGATATCTATATTGTAACAGTTTATACAATACAACAATATTATAAATACTGTATTGCTTATATAGATTAAACATACATATACAATAACCTTATTTGTCCCCCTGCAGTCTCTTTCTTCACTTGTTGGTTTTCGTTGGTGCACTGTTGGGGCCCAATTTACGTTGGAGAAAATGGCATTAGTCGTCACTTAATGATGAATACATTACGAAAATTGTACTTAAATAGTCAATTTCATTAAATATATATACCCCCTATGTTGTACTGTTGAGCACCGTCACTATTCCAGTCGGTTTATCTGACTTAAGGATCCTCGTCAAATGATAAGATACAGGTCCACACGACTTAGGAAAGGGACTCCATCAATTGGAATTCATCAGGGGATGACTGTTTCCAGTGCGAGTTATACAGGATACCTCTATTATCTTTCTCCCCCAACTATCTACTTCATCTACTTCTGGGGAAGTCACAGTTGATCATTCCACTTCTGTGATCATCCAGTCTGTTGTCCTAACCCAGGATATTTAATTATTATACTTGGACGACCATACCATATATGCAATGGGGTAGTGTATCACTAAATGTTATCTTGCCCTGGGAATCCTATAATAAGGATTGTAATATGTGAGGAAAAGTCTATGCACCTTTTTTCACTGGAGTTGCACATTAATTAGTCTACAGCAGTGACTTCTACGCTTCTCACTCTCATCCCCATAACTGTATCATGCTCATGTCAATCCAAAATGATGAAATTTAGTATAGGGCTTTTCAACTCCTTCAATTCCTTTTCCACAGGTAAAGCGGTTGTTCTCTTACCCTTTCTAAATGCTTATAATGGCATTTATGAGTAATTATACTGTGAAAATAGGTGCAGGCTAGATTCAGATACTAACAAGTCCTTTACTTTCTTCAACCTGCAACTGCCTCATCCTCTTACTTGGAGATTATTGTTCCTTTCACTAATATACAGTCAATGTTATAATTACTGTTCATATATCCATTACAGCAGAATGGACAGCTTCCTTGCTAGATTTGGATATAAATTCCCTTCACTGCAATGCTATTAAACATGTAAAATCCCCTTCAGTGGGTGCCCTTTCGGTGCTGCAGTTTATTCATGTCCATCCCTCTCATTCTTTTTTAAGGGCGGAAACCACCTCCTTCCCTCCCTTATACCGTCACTCACATTTGATGTGTCACCGCTGCCCTGATCGGGTTGGTGGAAAGCGGATTAGCCGGGCCCCTGGGGGTGTGTTCGGGGGAAAGCTTTTTGTGCTGCCCGAGTGAACTTCTCCTCAGCGCCGCTTTTACTGATGCAGCTCCTCCGTTACCGGGGCCTCTGCTGCCCGCGATCCGATCACTCCACACCACTTACCGGGATTTGCCGCTGGTAAGTATAGTCACTACATCTGTGTTTTTGTCATCATACCGGGGGTCTCTGCTGCCCGCTACTTGCAGTCACTCGGGTCCAGCGCGTCTTTTCCTCAGCGAGTCCTCTCTCTCAGCCCCTCGCCGCACACCTTTCCGCTTCTCCCTCGCGCTTCCCTCTCAGCGTCGCCGTCACTCGGATCTCCGCTTAGCTTCAATCAGTGCTCCCCCTGCTCCTGAGGCCGCAGTCCAGTCCTCCTGGTCCCAGGGTCACTACCGCTTCTGGTCACGATCAGGCATCTCCCAGCCCCGATCTCCTCAGCGGTAACTCCGTCTCTCTCTAGCCGCTTCCCTCCTGTCAGCTCCGTCTTCTGCCGCTCTCACTCCAGCTCGCGCTTCCCTCTCCCACGGCTCTTCATCCTGGCACTCACTACCCGGCACGAGGGCTTCTAGAAAAGTCTCACTAGCCCTTCTCGTGCCAAAGTGTCCTGGTATCAATTCTAATATTCCACATTACACTGTATTTAACAACCACCATCCACCCTCCTTTATAAACAATTCAGGAATACAATATGAATATTAAAGATATTTCATGTATTTACACATTCAGTAAATAATTAATATATATTTACTCTAATATTCAGAGTATCTATACTCTAAGACATCTCATTATGAACAAATAGTTTAAGGGGCTACAAGTTCATGAATGTTGTATAGGTATTACTGACAGAAGGGCTCAGGGTAGGAGACAGCGGTGGTTAGCAGATGCTGGGCTTCAAAAAGGGTAAATGCTGAAAGTGAAAGTAATTATAAAGGATAATTGACAAGTGCTGCCAACAGCGCCCCCCTAACCTGCAGCGCTATGTACGGTGCCCGCTACGCACACACCTAGTTATAGCCCTGAAAGTCCACCACTGCATGCGAGTGTTGAATTCCCAGGGATGCAGTCATAAGGTCATTATTCATAATGTTGACAGATTTGATGTTGATATTGTTTAAATGTCAGTGTTAGCAGCGGTGGGTCACGCCTGCTCCCGGCCGTTGCTAGGCAGCGGGGCCGGCGCGTCACTTCCGCCGCTGACTTTCTGTCCCTGCCAGTTGCCTAGCAACCGGAGACGCCGGGTGGCCGTCCTGCACTGCAGTCCCGGCTGTTACTAAGCAGCCGGGACGCCGCACGCTGCGCGCCAACTAACAGCTGGTTTAATCGGGATCCATGGGCTGGGCTGCCTGCTGATTGGTGTGCAGGGATTTTTATGGGAGCCAGAATAGGACAGCCCCGCCGGTGATAGCTTCCTATGGAGCATGTACGTGCCTCTGGAGTGTTCCTGCTTACAGCCAGTATGTTCCAGCATCCTGTGTCCTGTTTTCCGGAGTCTGGTCTTGGGGATCTATTCCTGCCTTCCAGCCGAGTGATCCTGTATCCTTGAGCCTTGGGGTCCTGGTTGCTTCCTACGTGCACCTTTCCCGGTGTCGTGGGTAGCGGCTCTGCCGCACCTTACGGCTGAAGCCGTATTCTCCTTATTTTCTTGTCATTGTGTTTTCTGCAGAGGTTCCGCCACTGTTGTTCTTGCTGTACTACGATGGGTTCGTATTTAGCACTTGGGCAGTGTTACTTTGGTTTGCCGTTTTTCTTGGTGGCCGCGCCGCACATAAATTTGTTATTTCTTTTCTGTAGTCTTCTCCTCGGGGGGCATCGGAGTCCGGGCGGACCTAATTAGCCCGTTCAAACGTGGCTGCCGTGGACACATGAAACCATAGTCTTGCAGGTGTTAATCGACCACTAGGGAAGGACAACGGCGCCCCTGGCAAGTGCCATCCTGGCCAATAGGTTGATACGCCCCTGCGGGAGACTTAGGCTTAGGCACTAGGGGAAGGTAAGGGAGGTAAGGGTTAGGCACTAAGAGGAGATTAGGGTTAGACACTAAGAGGAGGTTAGGGTTTGGATGCGGTGGTAGGGAGGTTAGTGTTAGGTACTAAGTGGAGGTTAGGGTTAGGAACTAGGGAAAGAGGATAGGGTTAGGCACTTGGGGAGATTAGGTTAAGACACTAAGGGGAGGTTATGGAAAGGCTGTGGTTGTGGGGAGGTTATGGGTAGGCACTTGGGGAAGGTTAGGGAAAGCCTGCGGTGGTGGGTAGGTTAGGGTTACGCACTTGGGGGACATTAGGGTTAGGCACTAAGGAGAGGTTAGGGTCTTAGCACTAAGGGAAGATTAGGGCTAGGAACTAGGGGGTAGGGAATAGGGTTAGGGATGAATACTTACCAGAACCACCATCAGATGTCTTCAACAGAACTGCCAGTACTGGAAGCCGTAGCGAGCAGGTAAATCTCTTCTATTTCACCAGGGATGGTTTGTCGACATTCAATCATGTCAACATTTCAGCAGTGACCACATGATGAATGTCAGCTTTGGGTGCACCACCTGAAGTCCTAAGCATATTAAAGCCACATCTGTATATTGCAAGACACATTTCCTGAGAAAGTGATGTTGCACGTGCCCGGCTTACCTTCTGCAGTGTTCCTCCCTATCCAAAATACTGTAACTCATTCATCTCTTGGTGATCAGACTACATTATATAAATATATTACAAAAATTTGTGTTGAAACAATGTTACCCTCACCCAATGTAATTAGCAGTGTTTATAGATAATAATGCGTGTCCCTATTTATGGCACATGGTTAAAGGATTGATTACAGTATACTATGCGTCTGGCTGCCTGGTTGATCTTCTGGTGACCCTACAACACTCAGACACAATTACTTTAATGATGTGCATGATTGCTCTATAATTAAATAACCTTGATGGTGACAGAAATGTTAAGTGGTGTGACAGATTTGGGTATAATTACTATAAACTCTGAATATTTTGTTTTCATCCAGGAAATGAAGAAACATCTATTAGGCAGGTTCAGTCACTGGAGCGGATAGCTGACATTTATTTTTTTCTATGTATAAACAAAACACAGTTTGATGTTCCACACTGACCAAATACATTATTCATGGCATTCTGGCTCCTTCAGGCTGTACAAGGTATAAAAACCAGATTGCAATACATGTTAAGCTGACCAACTCATACCAAAGTCTTCTCTTTCTGGCTTGTCCTGCAATAAGGGGTCTATTTACTAAGCTTTGGATGTAGATTAAGTGGACGGAGATAAAGTACCAGCCAATCAGCTCCTTACTGCCAAGTCACAGGCTGTGTTTGAAAAATGACAGTTAGAAGCTGTTTGGTACTTTATCTCCATCTACTTTATCTCCATCCAAGGCTTAGTAAATAGAGCCCTTAGCCTTACCATTAATCCAAGCGCAGATTCAGAGATGGATGCAGCATCACTTGAGAGACGGTTGCGATCCTTGGGCGTCTCAGGAAGGAGACTGGCAGCTGGCCTATAAAGTGATTGCAAAAAGGGACTGCTTCATGGGCGTGTCATGGGTGTGTCGCAGAACACTTTGGCATTCCTGAAGGTCCACTGCTTCAATGGCTATGTTTAGTTGGATTTGAGGAGAATGGCTAGAGTAGACCCTAGGCTACCACAAATGGCAATTAGAGATGTGCAGCTCGGTTCTCCAGAAATACAAATCCACACAAATTTTGTGGATCCGATCCAAACCAAAACTCGGTTTAGATCCCCTGAGGAGATCCAATCCAAACCAGATCTTCACGTGATTACAAATTTCGGATTTTAAAATTGCAGTTGCTTATTCCCACAAACGCCATTGACAGAGCGGCTATACAAAACAGAGGTATTTCCAATCTGGGTAATCTGGACATGGATTTAATACCTTGTGGTTCCTACATACTATTTGTGGGAATGCCAATGTGGCACAATTATTTTACTCTATTGTACAGAATAGAATTGCAATCATGGTTCACAGATAGACACAACGTTGATGTCGGACAAGGTAGAGCGAGTTTGTTATTGCTGCGTGTGCATCTGAGTTGCACTGCACATATGCCGGGATGGCCATGTGATGGCGATCGCCGTGAGGATTTATTCGCAACGTAATTAGCAGTCAGGGAGCATTTATAAGCAGTAACGGGGGTGGAGACATAAATGTGGGCATGCTGTGACCAGCGGTTGTTGCAGCACAGTCCACAATTAAAATAGAGGAGTCACACCAACTGCCAGTGAGTCCTGGCTGACAGTGATTGGGGTGGCAGTTGGTAGCAGTTGGTGTGGCTCCCCTATTCAAATTTCAGACTATGCTGCAGCCCCACCTCTGGTGCCACCGCTGGTTGCAACCGTTTTTAGGGCGTGTCACAGCTTGCGACTGTGATCCTGTATACAGTATAAAAGGCTCCAGGTTCTTACTTCCAACAGCCATGCAGCACGGCCATAGAGCTGACAATCTGAGAAGCTGCCAGTGGGTGCTTCAATACGATTCCCTGCATCTGCGACATTGCATATTTTCGCACAACCACTGTATACAAGCATTTGTGATCATCTCTGAATCAGGCCTTAGGTACAGTAGGGGTGTGTTCGCACAATTACAAAGAGATGCAGACTGGAACCAAGATGCAGATGCACCCGAGAGAGCCGTATTTTTTGCAGGTGGTCAGGGACACAATGGATAACGATGATGACATCGTCACAGACCCCAGCACTAACAGACTTTGGCCCTCATGCAGACCTGTACACAGCTGCGCGGTCGCTTGCAGTGAAAGCATACGGGTGGTGTGGGTCCACGCACTCGCCGTTGTGCACATGCGTGACCTTACACATTGCCACCGCATCCTTTAGGGATGTGATTGACCGGTGCAGGCGTAGTGGGGGTGGAGTTACGGTGTTGTGGAGGCAGCACTGGGAAAACAAGGGCAGGCTTGGACAGTTTTCAGGGTGGCTGCGTGACGTCACATGCAACTACTCTGAAAAAAGTGGCTGCTGACCGTCTGATAGGGGCCTTAGTTAGTTCTGAGGCGTCTGCAATCTAATTGCCGACGCATGGGGAGGAGGTCTCAGATATGCTGGGTGGCCCCCAGCATGTGCAGAGATGAACGCAGCTCTGGCTGCGTGTGCAGCAATCTGTCTTCATCTCTAAATAACCCTCTGTGTGCAATTGGCTGTTTGCAATCCACCATGGGTGCTGAAGTATCATAAGCACAATGACACAGTGGTTAGTATTGCTTCATCACAGCACTACCGTCATATATTTAGTTCAGTTGGGGCCCTATCTGCTTCTATTTGGAGTTTGTATGTTCTCGCTGTATTTCTGTGGCTTTCTTTTGGGTGTGTACTATACAAACTGTTTATAAATAATCCAAATCCTAATTTGCATATGGAAAATTAGGAACATGGATCTTATTACCATTACCTTGTCTTCTGAAAGCAGCAACCATGTACTCTGACACAGTAGGATTATCAGTTGTCATATCCCATACTCAAATCTTGTTAAATGCCCCTAAGCGTCCTGTAAAATCCTGATTTAATGATCCATAATGTTTTCCTCTGTATGGATGGGCAACTGTTCTCCATGGCAGCAAACAAGACTCATGGTAGGCATTACATCATTCTCTATAGGATTCTGATCCTACAGTATAATGACATTGTGACCTTCAATCCCTGACTGCACTCTCCAGCCGTGTGCTGTAGAAATAGGCTGTAATACTGTCAGTGGCTGAGCTGCCTGATCTTTGCTAAGCAATATTTTTGCAGTTTATAAAATTCCTCTTTCTCAGTTCCCCATACTACCACTTTCATGTCCTGGCTTCTTTCTGCTGAAGAATAAAATAGTTTCTCTCCAGTTTCCTTGTAAAGACAAATATATATTGATTGGAAGCTGGTCGGTCAGACGTATGACACTATGGGGGTCATTCCAACCCAATCGCACGCTGCAGTTGTTCACAGCACAGCGATCAGGACGGAACTGCCCATGCGCCGGCACCGAAGTGGATCGGCGCATGCCAGACGGCCGAAGGCCGTTGTTACCTAGCGATCACCTCTGCCTGATTGACAGGCAGAAGCGGTCGCTTGGTGGGAGGGGGCGGCACGGTGGCGTTTGGCAGCCGTTTTTGAGGCGTGGTCCAACCAATGCAGGCATGGCCAGATCGTGCGGGGGGACCGGCCACTGTGGCTGCGTGACATCACACGCAGCCGCTGCGACCTGGGGCAGCGACGAGGAGCTGCGCTGGCTGGGAGTTACTCTTCAAGTACAAAAGCATCGCCGCTGTGCGATGCTTTTGTACTTGTGTATGGGGGGCCGGACTGACATGCGGGCGGACTAGCCCTGTACTGGGTGTTCCCCCGCATGTCTGGGAAGATGGTCAGAGCTGTGCTAAATTTAGCACAGCTACGATCAACTTTGAATGACCCCCTATGGGCTGAAATCTGAGTGGGATGCACCCGCAGCCACTATTCCATCTATATTGCGGTAGCCTGCGCTCATCCTTATGCTAATGCGAGAATCCGCTCATGTATACTAAAAGTCCATGGAAGCCTGTGCCGCTCTCTGTTAGGCCCGCAGTTGTTGTCATCAGTATCTGGGTTAGCACTCTAGCACAGAAGCCCACATACAGGCAACGACACTCCCATTGTGGCAGAGTGGGTCTCTCCCACATGTTTAGGAAAGGGTGCCTCAGGTAGGAACCACACCCTTTCCTTAATTAAGAACAGCTAAGCTAAGGTATAAAAACTAGGCCAGATAAGTTAGTAGGGTGGAAAGTGTGGGAGAGGCTGTACCTTTGGCTGTTCTCTCTATTCTGGAGAAATCTACACACTGAAACTGCTTTGAATACTCTGCCTGTTTGAGCTGCTGTCTTCAAGTAAGCTGAACTGTTACAGTATGTTTGAATTGTTGATGGTACTCTTTGTACCATCAAGCTATTGCAGTGGCTATGCCTGTCAGCCGGAAATTAAGCTTACTTATTAGCAATACCTCTGCCTCACATTGGTTGTCTAGAACTTACCCGCTACATTGTGGTGTCAGAAGTGGGATAAGTGCATCCTGTGCAGAGGATCCTAAACAGGCGACCATGGAAGCCATTATGCAACAGATGTTGGACTTCTTTGAACAGCAGCAAGCAGCAGTGAATGCTCCAGTATTCCCCTAAATGTGGGCCTCAGATAATGTGGAGGCCTTTCTTACCACAATTGAAAGGGTTGCTACAGTACCTTGCATGCATGTCCCAAAGAAACCTGGGCCCTATGGATTGCCCTTTTGCTAACAGAGGAGGCCCAAGCTGCATATGCTGCCCTCTCGCTGGAAAATACAAAACATTATTACCGCGTGAAGGCTGCTGTAGCCGACCGATTTGGCCTTTGTCCAGAAGCGTACCAGATAAAATCCAGGTATGTCTCCTACGACCCTGATGTGAGGCCGTGTGTTGTGGCCCAGAGGCTAGCCAGCCTTGCTGTTAAGTGGCTCCAGCTGAACCGAAATAATTCTACACGGCTAGTGGAGTTAATCACCTTGGAACAGTTTACTGCTCTCCTTCCTGCCAAGGTTGCTTGCTGTGTCCAGCTGCATTGAGTTGACACTTTAGACTCCGCAGTCCAGCAAGTGGCAAATGCACTGCTGGCATAGGAAGGTATGGAGAATCTTTCTACTTTAATTGCGCCAGAGTCTCCAGGTCTGTGTTCGCAACGACCCTTGTCTCGGGGTAAGATGCCCCACGTCTGGATCTAGATAGACGCCAAACTCCCTTGCAGGCGCCGACCTCAGAGAAATTGAGGCCCACAGCTCCTCCCTTTACGGTGCATAAAGAAGGTTTTTTGCCTGAGAAGTCATTTTACAGGGAAGGCATTGCCACTCATTTTCTAGAAGTTGGAGGTCCAGAGCTCGTGTTTTTCCCAACATCTTCAATGCAAATTTGATCCTCATGTAGCTAAGATGGGCACCAGGAGTAGGTGTGTCTGCAGGTGGATTGTTCTTTCTCCGTAGTCTTTACAGCCTTAGAGACCTATCCTCTCCCACCTAGGATACAGGTATGTGTGCAAGTAGGGAATAGACTGTTTGAGGGCTTGGTTGACTTTGACTCTGCTACTACAAAGGAACCTGTTGTCCCCAGAGTTGTTGTTGCACCATGATCTAGTCCGCATTTGTTGTGTGCATGGTGATGTTTGGGCCTTCCCTACTGCCACGGTCCATTTGTCAATCAGAGTAAAGACTGCCAAACTATGTGTGGGGGCTTGTCCGTATTTACTGGCCCCTGTGTTAGTGAGTCAGGACTGGCCTGACTTCCGGGCCCTTGTTTTACCAGAGGAGCAGGTACCTGCAGAGACCATTGGAGAGAAATTTCCCTTTTCCCCAGACTTGTTTCTGTCCTGAATAAAGGCTCCTAAACCTAAGAAATAAAGGAGAAGGGATCACAGAGATTGGCTTACTCGTCATGTTTTGGTGGGACAAAACATCTTTTCCCATAACAATACTGATCATAATGTGCCTGTAAATGTTGATGTGCCTGTTCATGCTAATGTGCCTATTCATCCTGATGAACCTGTCAATACTAATGTGCCTAGACATGCTGGGTTAATTAGTATTAATGAAGAGCTCTTATCGCTTCCCCTTGTGCCTCATCCTAACTTAAGAAAGGCTCAATGGGAAGATCCTGCTTTAAAAAGGCCTTTAAAAATGTTCTTTCAGTGGATGGCGTCATGTTGTCACGTATAACAGAGTTAGAATATCTCCATTTTGTGTTGCTTGGATTGATTTTATATTGTCTGGACAAGCACAAACAAATGCCACACGTTATCTGGAAGCATTTCCCTTGAGGGTGGAAGCATTTCCCTTGAGGGTGGCCACAGCCAAACAGGTCACAAATAAATTTTTGGGTTCCGCAAGGAAATCCTTACTGACCAAGGGTTAAACTTTATGTCAAAATGAATGCAGGGGGTGTTAAAGTTATTAAAAATTAAATGTCAGAACCTCGGTATATCATCCCCAAACTGATGGCTTAGTGGAAAGATTCAATTGTATGTTAAAATCTATGTTAAAGAAGTTTATGGAGACGAAAAAAAGATGGGATGAGCTTCTACCCTATTTTCTTGTTTGCAATCAGGGAAGTTTCGCAAGCTTCTACTGGTTTTGCATCATTTGAGCTTATGTGTGGGAGGAAACCACATGGTATTCTTAACCTTTTGCGTGAGGCATAGGAAGAATAGCCAATAGATGGGGAAAGCATCCTTCAATATGTGGTCCAGATGCATGATCACATGGACCTACTAGGTCAATTGGCCTCGGAGAATTTGGCACATGCCCAAGAGGCTCAAAAGTTTCTCTATAACTGCAATGCCCAAACTCGATTTTGTCCACCAGGTGATAAAGTCCTTTTGTTGCTGCCTACTTAGGGTAGTAAATTACTGGATAAGTGGCAGGGGCCATTTGAAGTGATAAGAAAAGTTGTGGATGTAAATTATGAGGCCTTCCAACCTAACTCCCATAGAGGTAGGCAGATCTACCATGTTAATTTGTTGAAAGCGTGGAAGGACCAAGAGGGTTTTTTTTGTAGACTCTGCTGGTGACCGTACTGACCTTGATCCACAGGTTCCTCAGTTGTAAGGAGTCTCTTCTCCCCTTGAACCTCTAGAAATAGACAATTTGAAACCTTCCTTGGGGAACCTTTTTAAAGAGTTATCATGTGTTTTTTCAGATAGACCAGGGAGAACCAATTTAGTCTTATATGACATTATAAATCCACCAGGGGTAGTTTTTAGACAAAGACCATATGCTGTAGGCTTCCAAAGGGAGAAAAAGCACAAGTTATCAAGGAAGTACAGGAGATGTTGAAATTAAGGGTGATTGAGGAGTCGTCCAGTGACTGGTGTAGCCTTATTGTGTTGGTTCCAAAGCCAGATGGTTCTAAAAGACTTCCAAAAAGTTAATGCGGTCTGAAAATTTGATGCCTACCCAATGCCAAGGGTCAGCGACCTGCTTGAAAGATTAGGTTCGGGCAGATATATTTCTACCCTTGACTTTAAGAAGGGGTATTGGCAGATTGAGTTGTTGGAGGAAGTTAAGACTAAGACTGCTTTCTCCACTATGTTAGGCCTTTTTCAATTCAAAACAATGTCATTTGACGTGCATAGTGCCCCAGCCTCTTTTCATAGGTTAATGGACTGGGAGCTTCTTCTCATCAAAAATATTCTGCAGCCTATTTGGACGATATTGTCATATATACTCAGCATTGGAATACCCATGGCTCACGGTTGTTCTTCAGTCAGGTTTAACTGCTAATTTAAAAAAAAATGTGTTCTGGATAAAAATTAAACTAAGTACTTAGGCTATGTAGTTGGCAAAGCGTGTCTGAAGCCTCTTTTGAGTAAGGTACAGGCCCTAGCCAATGCCCTGGTTCCATCTGCCAAAAAAGAGTTGAGATTCTTCTTGGGTTTGGCGGCTTATTACAGAAGGTTTTTGTCTGACTTTTCTACCCTAGTGGCCCCATTAATAGATCATTTGAAAAATTCTGCCCCAATAAACTTGAGTAGTCTAAGGAGTGTCAGTCTGCGTTCTCCAAAATTAAAGTGCTTTTGTGTAAAGGCCCGGTTTTAAATTCTTCAGATTTTGTGGTACAACAGATGCCACAGATGTAGGTTTGGGGGCAGTTTTGTGTCAGGAGTTTGAGGGTACCTGGCTCTCCAGACTCTTTCTTTTTAAGTCTGGCATCGCACGAGGCCTTTACATATGAATGGGGATTTACGGCTGGAAAGCTGGGCTTCCGCAACAGGCGATCTAAGTTTGCCCCTTAACGGGGGATGTATGTGGCAGAGTGGGGCTCTCCCACATGTTGAGGAAAGGGTTAATCACCTGCAACATAGGGAGGAACCATACCCATTCCTTTATTAAGGCTGGCTAAGATATAAAAATCAGGCCAGCTGAGTTAGTAGGGTGGAAGGTGTGGGAGAGACTGTATGTTTGGCAGCTCTCTCTATTCTGGAGTAATCTGCACACTGAAACTGCTGTGAATACTCTGCCTATTTGCACTGCTTTCTTCAAGTTAGCTGAAGTTTTATATTTGAATAGTTGACGGTACCCTTTGTAAGAAGCTATTACAGTGGCTATGCCTGAGTGACGGAAATAAAGCTTACTTGTTTGCAATACCTCTGCCTCCCATTGGTTGTCTGGAACTTATCCATTACACCCACAGACAGAAGAGTTCCGTGCGTCCATATGGTCACCACCCAGAAATGCCCATTTCAACGATTGTATGTTCCATCGACACTCAGGTAAATCTGTCCACATATACCTGATCCATCCATGTACCTGATCCAGTGCATGCATAGATGCCAATTTCTCTCTTTGGTGAATGCGCTTTGTAGATACCTGCAGATTGAGACTTGCATGCAACTCAGAATCAGAGCCTATAAGTTGGAAACAAGTGGATCAATAAGTTTCTTCGCACAATAGTCAAATGAAGAAGACAATAAGGCAACTGGATTCATTAAAACCGAGAGAAGAAAAGACAATGAACTGACAGGTATTGCTGTTTGCATCTAAATCACCGTTCCTATTCCAGGAAATTTGAAATGAACATTGTACTTTGTATCAATAAAGTAAAATAGGGAAAAAAATTTAGTCATTGGATTACTGAGATATATGCACGTAAACAGTATGCGTGGTATCCCTGGCCCTGAAAGGAGTCAATGGACATTGCAATGTCGAAGGTTGTCACGAGGCAGAGCCATTGTGCACCATACTGTAACTGAGACAAGCCAGGTGTTTGTGGTTGCACATGCGCAGTTGCAGGTTTGGACTGGCCCACAGGCATACAGGGGAAATACCTGGTGGGCCTCACCCCTTTCTTGAATTAAAAGTTCCAGACTGTGCACTCAAATTTTACATTGCTACCATATTAGAGTGTTACATGGTCTCTAAGGCTTGCCAATCCTCTGGGGAGGGGGGGGGGGGCTGGCCACACCTCCTGTGGTGAATGGTTCACCACTTTAGCAATGGTCTTCTACCACTGCTTTCCATCAGGGGGCCCTTTATGCCCCAGTCCAGTACTGTGCAGTTGAGATCAGGGGTATGCCGAGGAGCAGTGTGCAGGGCGGAGTGAGTGCTACAGGTCTGCTGTGAGAGTCAAGAGACTGGGCAAAGCGTTATTGCTGATGTGGTGAGGGTGACAGAAGCCACTGAGTACAGTACCTGCTGAGGGACCACTGCAGAAGGACCAGCCAAGAATGAGAGCCAGAGACAGTGTTTCAGCACAGAGCTGCAGCTGAGATTCACGGAGGATGTGAGCGAGTAAAAGGGAGACAGCCCTACTGAGCTGAGGAGCTATTGAGAACTGTTACAGACCTAGGCCAAAAATTTACTAAGAATTCGAGTTTGTCCGATTTGTGTTTTTTTTTTCTAAGTCCCAATCCGGGAATTCACTAAGCACCAATCTCAGCAGTGTTTGGACTATTCGTAATGGTTTGATTATCAAAGTTCAGAAATACGAATGAATAGACCATCGGTCAAACACGGCTGTTATTTCATACAATACGGGCATTCACCATTCATTTGTATTTGGGTGTTAGTCTCTGAGTGCTCAAGTGCGGGTCTGTTTTTTTTCGATTCGTTAAAAAAAGCAGCAAAAAAATAGACCTGCTTTTTCCAGTCGAGTTTGGATAACCATGCACGGATCAGTGAGATCTGTGCATGGTTATCTATGGGAAAGGGTCTGTTTAGTGTTAAAACATGAAAAAAATTGCGTGGGGTCCCCCCTCCTAAGCATAACCAGCCTCGGGCTCTTTGATCCGGTCCTGGTTGTCAAAATATGGGGGGAAAAATGACAGGGGTTCCACCATATTTCATCAACCAGCACCGGGCTCTGCACCTGGTCCTGGTTCCAAAAATACGGGGGACAAAAAGCGTAGGGGTCCCCCGTATTTTTGAAACCAGCACCGGGCTCCACTAGCCAGGTACATAATGCCACAGCCGGGGGACACTTTTATACTGGTCCCTGCGGCCCTGGCATTACATACCCAACTAGTCACCCATGGCCGGGGTACCCTGGAGGAGTGGGAACCCCTTAAATCAAGGGGTACCTCCCTCCAGCCACCCAAGGGCCAGGGGTGAAGCCCAAAGCTGTCCCCCCCATCCAAGGGCGGCGGATGGGGGGCTGATAGCCATGTGTAAAAAAATGTGAATATTGTTTTTAGTAGCAGTACTACAAGTCCCAGCAAGCCTCCCCCGCAAGCTGGTACTTGGAGAACCACAAGTACCAGCATGCGGTTGAAAACCTGGCCTGCTGGTACCTGTAGTACTACTACTAATAAAATACCCCAAAAAAACAGGACACACATACCGTGAAAGTATAAGTTTATTACATACATGCACACCTCCATACATACATACATACATACATACATACTTACCTATGTTCCCACGAGGCTCGGTCCTCTTCTCCATGTAGAATCCTTGGGGGACCTGTGAAAAAAATTATACTCACATAATCCAGTGTAGATTGTGTCCAAAGTATAATCCACGTACTTGGCAAAACAAAAAAACGGAATCCCGACCACGCACTGAAAGGGGTCCTATGTTTACACATGGGACCCCTTTCCCCGACTGCCGGACCCCCCCTGACTCCTGTCAAAGAGGGTCCCTTCAGCCAATCAGGGAGCGCCACGTCGTGGCACTCTCCTGATTGGCTGTGTGCTCCTGTGGTGTCTGTGAGGCAGCACACGGCACAGATACAATGTAGCGCCTATGCGCTCCATTGTAGCCAATGGTGGGAACTTTGCGGTCAGCGGTGAGGTTACTTTTGGTCAACCGCTGACCGCAAAGTTCCCACCATTGGCTACAATGGAGCGCATAGGCGCTACATTGTATCTGTGCCGTGTGCTGCCTCACAGACACTACAGGAGCACACAGCCAATCAGGAGAGTGCCACGACGTGGCGCTCCCTGATTGGCTGAAGGGACCCTCTTTGACAGGAGTCAGGGGGGGGTCCTGGCAGTCGGGGAAAGGGATCCCATGTGTAAACATGGGACCCCTTTCAGTGCGTGGTCGGGTTTCCGTTTTTTTGTTTTGCCAAATACGTGGATTATACTTTGTACACAATCTACACTGGATTATGTGAGTATAATTTTTTTCACAGGTCCCCCAAGGATTCTACATGGAGAAGAGGACCGAGCCTTGTGGGAACATAGGTAAGTATGTATGTATGTATGTATGTATGTATGTATGTAGGTGTGCATGTATGTAATAAACTTATACTTTCACGGTGTGTGTGTCCTGTTTTTTGGGGGGTATTTTTTTAGTAGTAGTACTACAGGTACCAGCGGGCCAGGTTTTCAACTGCATGCTGGTACTTGTGGTTCTCCAAGTACCAGCTTGTGAGGGAGGCTTGCTGGGACTTGTAGTACTGCTACTAAAAACAATATTCACATTTTTTACACATGGCTATCAGCCCCCCATCCACCGCCCTTGGATGGGGGGGACAGCCTCGGGCTTCACCCCTGGCCCTTGGTTGGCTGGAGGGGGGGACCTCTTGATTTAAGGGGTTCCCACTCCTCCAGGGTACCCCGGCCATGGGTGACTAGTTGGGTATGTAATGCCAGGGCCGCAGGGACGAGTATAAAAGTGTCCCTTGGCTGTGGCATTATGTACCTGGCTAGTGGAGCCCGGTGCTGGTTTCAAAAATACGGGGGACCCCTACGCTTTTTGTCCCCCATATTTTTGGAACCAGGACCAGGTGCAGAGCCCGGTGCTGGTTGATGAAATATGGGGGAACCCCTGTCATTTTCCCCCCCATATTTTGACAACCAGGACCGGATCAAAGAGCCCGAGGCTGGTTATGCTTAGGAGGGGGGACCCCATGCAATTTTTTTCGGATTTTTTACTACTTAAAACACCTTTTTAAGGTACACAATGAAGCCCTGCACGGATCTCACAGATCCGGCCGGGATTCCTTGTGTTTTGTCAGGCAGTGTTTTACTCATCACTCCCGTAAAACACTGCCTAACATTACAAATCACATCGACATCGGAAAATACGAATTGGGAAAAGTCGGCAGCTTAGTGAATGATCGTATCAGGATTCAAAAAGTTGCAGTAAAATGCACCCGATACCATTCAAGTTCAAACACCCTTCAAAACGGCAAAAACACGAATCTTTGAAAATATACCCCCTATTCGGAAAGTATACAGTATGAGATATAGGGGGTCATTCCGAGTTGTTCGCTCGGTAAAAATCTTCGCATCGCAGCGATTTTCCGCTTAATGCGCATGCGCAATGTCCGCACTGCGACTGCGCCAAGTAAATTTGCTATGCACTTAGGAATTTTACTCACGTCATTTTCATCGTTCTGGCGATCGTAATGTGATTGACAGGAAATGGGTGTTACTGGGCGGAAACAGGCCGTTTTATGGGCGTGTGGGAAAAAACGCTACCGTTTCCGGAAAAAACGCAGGAGTGGCCGGAGAAACGGGGGAGTGTCTGGGCGAACGCTGGGTGTGTTTGTGACGTCAAACCAGGAACGACAAGCAGTGAAATGATCGCAGATGCCGAGTAAGTCTGGAGCTACTCAGAAACTGCTACGAGGTGTGTAATCGCAATATTGCGAATGCATCGTTCACAATTTTAAGATGCTAAGATTCACTCCCAGTAGGCGGCGGCTTAGCATGAGCAAATCTGCTAAAATCCACTTGCGAGCGAACAACTCGGAATGACCCCCATACTGAGAATTACTGACAGATACTGAGAATTTCTGAGAGATACAGAAATGTGCTATATTTCAAGTACTGTCTAATAACTGTGTAATCCTGACTCGTTCAAGACACTGAGTTTGAGCAGACAACGTGATATTCATCTTGTTTAAGCTACTGAAAAACTGTGTCTGAGGTGACCAGCATAAAGAGCGGCAGCCATTTTGTATGAATACTGAGCTGAATTCAAGAGCACTTTGGGACTGAGTTATTTCTATTGTAAAGTACTGAAGATAATAGTGATATATTGCAAGTGGTACAGTATTGTGTTGTTTATGAATAATCATTGGAAAGCCAAAGCTATTGTTCTTTGGAATGTGGAAAGAATAGCATTAGATGTTAAGCTTATTGGTATTACCAATAGTGGATTACAAATCTTGTCCCTGAACGGGTGACATGTGCAGCTGCATCACAATTGCAACTTGCTGTGCCTGCGTGCAACTTGTTAGCGAGAGTGTGTGCACCCATGCGTTCCTATGAATCATGTGCGCAGTGCACATCTGCGGGCATCCTGATCATGGCAAGTGACCCGTGTTTGCCACAATTAACGGGTAAGATAAGATAGATTTAAGTAATACAGCAAATAGACAAGCCACACAGAAATAAAAAGAAATCCTTGAGCACACAGTAAGCATAATACAGTATTGGTGTAGGCATTTTGGGTAATAACTACCAAGAGTTGTGTATTCCAGCCTCACAAGGTACCAGATGAGGCAGCCATCTTGGGCGCACTGTTTAGGATTACCCTGGGTGTAACAGTCAACCCTTAGAAGAGATGACACAAAATAAGGAGATTGTAATGTCTTAACGCTCAGAGTAGGTCCCAACAAAACCACCAGGTCCATGTATTTTTCATCCCATCTACAAGTGTACCAGATGAGGTAGCCATTTTGGGTGCACTGCGAAGGTTACACTGTGGGAGATGAGCCATACAAGGGCCCAATGCATACATGGGAAAACTGACACTTGTGTAATAGTAGTATGATATACCCTGTATGAAAAGTTCCACATGAAGAACATCCTGCCTGAGGAGGAATCATCCGAGGCCACCATCTGAGGTGCACTGCGTAGGTCACACTGGCAGTGGAGGTACACATTACAGGAAAAGCACACAGTGGGATGGAATGGAAAAAAAAACACATGTTAAGAAACATTGGCAGATTACTAACGGAATGGAGAAATTAGGATAACCTTTATTATTTCCATCCAGTGACCCGCCCTGGATCTATATCCTTCTATCCCCTCCCCCTTCACCTTAACTAAATCTACTTGATTATTCTATTTATGAAGGCTGTCATGTCATGTCCCTTTACTGTATGTATGGGGATAACATCTCTGCTACAGCCTGAGGTGGATAAAGCCCATGTGTATTACAACAATGTGGTAAATTTACTGGGTGGGAGTTTTTTTGTAGAACTGGTGATGTTAATCATAGCAACCAATCGGTTTCTATCTTTTATCTCCTAGAAGCAGCTTGATAAATGTTAAGTAGAATCTGGTTGCTATGAGCAACATCACCAGTTCTAAAAAAACTCACACTTTAGTAAATTTGCCCCATTATATGCATCGTGTAGATGTATTATCTAATATGCAGTGGCCCCGAGAGGGGGGGGGGGCAGTTACTTTTTATCCAGACCCAGGCTCTTACCCGGGTCCCCTCCTCAGACCTGGATTAAGGGGGGGGGGGGGGTCCCGGGGATACGTACCCCGGGCCCCCCTTTCCAAAAGGGCCTCCTGCCGCACCACAGATCGGATTTCTCTTTCGATCCGATCTGTGGTGCTGCGCTCCCGTCCGCACTGCAGCGGCGGCCGTACAGACAGGACAGCTGAGCGACGGCTCAGCTGTCCAATAATGTATGACTGAAGTAGGCTGCCCCAATGGCTGAGCGGCAGGCTGCTTCAATCATACATGATTGGAGAGCTGAGCCGTCGCTCAGCTGTATGTGCGGTTGCCGGGGACGGGAGAGCAGTTTGATCGTGGCATCGCTGTGGCTGGTATGTGACCTGCTTACACACCATACTTGCCTACCTGACCCTCTCCATGAGGGAGAAAATGCTCTGTTCCTGGACTTTCCTGGTAATGTATGATTGCCATCACCTGTGGTGAAACACCTTTCTTATCAATTATCTAGCTCACCACAGGTGATGGCAATCATACATTACCAGGAAAGTCCAGGAACAGAGCATTTTCTCCCTCATGGAGAGGGTCAGGTAGGCAAGTATGTTACACACACACACACACACACACACACACACACACACACACTTACACACACTCACACCCCCCCCTCCTTCTCTTGAATAGGGGCCCCTCTGTCTTAAGTACCCCGGGCCCCCATGATCTTAATCCGGCTCTGCCCCTCCTCCTTTTTCAGAAAGCCAGACAGGAGAGAGAGAGAGCTGATTGCCGCTGCAGCAGCCGCTTTCCTCAGCCCAGAACATGCTGCTCAGTGCTGTGTGCTGAGCTGGGGAGAGAGGTAGCGGCAGCGGCAGCCTGTCCTCTCTCTCTCTCTCTCTCTCTCTCTCTCTCTGTCCCTGCATGGGTAAGGGAGTGAGCTATCACATCTCGCCGCCCGCCACCATAGACACAGGCACCCCCTTGGGCGGGGCACGCGGCCGCACATATCGTACAATTATTGTTTTTTAATGGACGAGTTCTCACCATGCCTCCTCCATTTGGCCACACCCTCTCCTTGTACCCGGGCCTGCCAGAACTGTTGTTGCCCCTGATAATATGTACGTATGTAGACATATAGGAAACAAATTGACTGTATAGGAAAGGAGTGGGTTAAACCCCATAGGCTGGGGGCAGGCCTGTGTTTGAGCTTTAGGGGTGGAAGTTATAGGGTCCTATAGGAGTACAGTATAGGGGTGGGCTAGTGGTATGATAAGTCTGGTGAGGGGGCTGGGTCAGCCTCTTTTGTTTCAGTCTTCCCACCCTCCCTCCCTAAGGGGCGGTTCTGGTAGTGTGGTTTTTTTCGTCGGCTATGGTGTTTTTGGGTTACGGTTTTTCAGTTAGTGGAACTTTTTGTGGTGGGAAAGAACGGCAAGTTACCTGTTGTTGGTTAGGAAATTCATTGGAGTTAGATTGGTGGTTGATTTTTAGGTGCGCTCATCTTCATTGACTGGTATACATCTGCTAGACCACCTTTACGGGGGCAGCCTCACCACCTTTACGGGGGGTAGTCAAGAAGAAGGTTGAGTGGATACCTTTGGTGTTTTAGATAGTTTGATTTGGTCGGGGGTTAAGTTGGTTTTAGCCGTTCTTTCGTGCCACCATACTTTTAATTTTATTATCTCATGCAGTCATTAGATTGCATTAGTTCATTTAAATAAATAGCTGACAATTTCTGCCAAATTTATGTCTCCGTGTCTTTATTTAATATATGAAGTATTTTAAGTTTTGGTGTTATATATTTGAGAACACAGGGCAATCATCAGCCGGTAGGGGGTTTATAGATAATACGTATGGCTCAATGATGCTAATTCAGATCTGATTGCTGCTGTGCGTTTTCGCACAGCCGGTGATCAGGTCTGAACTGCGCATTGACAGGCAGAGGCGTTCGCTGTGCAGGGAGGCGCAAGCCGCCGGAGTTCAGACACTGTTTTGGGGGTGCAGTCCGGGCAACGCAGGTGTGCCCGGACCCTGCGGGGGGGCGGGCTACGGTGTCTGAGTGACATCACACACAGCCGTTGCGACCCAGAGAGCGTCGGGTAGCTGCGCTGGTAGGGAGCTACTCTTCAAGTACAAAAGCATCGCCACCGTGTGATGCTTTTGTACCTGGGGGGGGCAGAGCCAGACATGTGGGGTGGACTAGCCCTGTGCTGGGTGTCCCCCCGCATGTCAAGGTGGCTGATCGTAGCTTTGCACGGCTACGATCAGGTCTGAATTAGCCCCAATGTTTCCATCAAAAAACAGATAATTGTCTTCCCTGTCATCTCCCAATGATCCTGTTCCCTCTGACCTAAATATGAAACCACAGGGCAATTTTTACTGAGCTAGTGTAAAATACAAGTGATATGGGTAATTGTCATGACATTGCCTCTCTCAGAAAAACCAGGGGTTTACATTCATTGACATAATTGTGTGTTGACAGTTGGTTAAATAAGTAAGTAGTTGCTGGCTAAAACCCTGGCTCTACAACTGCAGCATCTGCATATATAGCATGTGGTGTTTGTCAAATTTATTGCTCTGTTTGATAAAACTGCCTATGGTTGGAGATCCTTCAGACTATAGAGTGTACTTATGAAGACCCCGTGGGACTAACTGCAAAACCATAGCTTTTATTTTCACTGAAGTACAGATTTTAGTAGCAGCATTATTTAGCAATAGGAAGAAAATCTTACACTGCAGGGAAGGGCCTGGGCTGCCGAGAGTGGCCAATGGTGCTGATACCGAAGGGGGTATGGCCAAATCAGGGGAGGCATGACCAAGCCCCTCAAATAAAGGTAAAAATAGTTTACAAAGGGCCGTATTGAGAGATGGACGCAGACCCTGCGATCACATGCAGCGACCGCGTCCATTGGGTCTGCGCACATGCGCAACCCTTCACCATGCGATCATGTCCCGGAAGAATGCAATCACATAGTGTTTGACAGCTATTGCCATTGGGAGTGGCCACAGCATTTGCTGGGCGTGGTCTGGACAAAAGTTGGTGCAAGACCACCTGCCAGGCTGCGCAGGCAGGGGTTGTCCTCTAATCGATGCGCTCACAATTAAATTGTGTATGCATCATGGGGCAGCGCAACACGCATGCTGGGCGGCCTTGCCCTCTGCTGGGCGGCTTCCAGCATGTGGGTAAATGCCACCATCAGTTGCACCATCGAAACTTGCGCAGGTCCTATAGTAGGTGCAGTGTCTCAGTCCAAGTGTTGACTCAATCGCAACTCTGACTCTCTGCACACAGTATCTGGACATATGCACAGTGCAGTATAGGGGCATGCACATGAGAAAAACATGGCTGCACTGCGTCTGACATCGACAGTGAGTGCAGCTCAGAAACAGGCCCATCATCTGCAAACCTCTTTACTGCCACTGAGAAACGCTGCTCAGATTTACAGACGCAGTGGTTTAGCTTTCTCAGTGTAATATTTCTATAGATGGACTGTACCGTACTGTACTCATATGTGATATACTGTACTGGTTATGATTTATCTAATTTACAGTGTTCCATTAGTAAGAATGTCAGTACAATAAAGTGATCCAATAGCCAGATGTAACATATGCAATTTAGCACTCCGAGAGTTACAGGATTCATTCAGATAAGGACAGAGACTGTACTACACAGCGAGCGGTAGAGTAACATTGCTTCATGCGAAAGTAATCAATATACCAACATTCTGTTCCTTTGCAAATTAATATAAGACATACAGTACAGTAACCTAATATGCATAGCTATTGTACATGCCTCCCTAAATGCAAAATTGCATTAAAGCAAAGGGGATTTATTAAATTTAACATTGGACCAGATGTAATGACGCCCGATTTCAGCGGCCGTCAGGGATGCCAGCTGAACTCTGACTTTTTTTAAAGGGGCAATCACTTTCATGGCAAAACCATGCATTGTAAGTGATTGCATAAAAACATCCGAGTTCGGCCACCATCCCGCACCGCCGCCACACTCGGGCGGCATTATATACGGCCCATGGTATTTTGGATTTAGGCCAATGTCTGTGTTTCACTCAGAAATCAACTGACATTAACTAAATTAAAAACAAAATTAGTAATAATAATAATAAAATATAAGTAAACAGCTAAGTGAAAAGTATATAGACAGTGTGTGTGTACATATATATATTAGAGATGAGCGGGTTTGGTTCTCAGAGAACCGAACCCTACCAAACTTCACTACCCGAGCCCGGATCCGAGTCTGGCTCGGGTTTTCCCACCTGGCTTAGTCCCTTACATTGTCGCTGTGTTGTCCTGCATCAGACCAGTGGTAGTGTCCTGTGCATCAGTTAGTCCAGTGATCAGTCACAGTGGTGGTGTCCTCTGAAGCCATATGTCCAGTTCTGCTGTATAATATGTCCCTTACAGTGTCGCTGTGTTGTCCTGCATCAGACCAGTGGTAGTGTCCTGTGCATCAGTCAGTCCAGTGATCAGTCACAGTGGTGGTGTCCTCTGCTGCCATATGTCCAGTGCTGCTGTATAATAAGTTCCTTAAAGTGTCGCTGTGTTGTCCTGCATCAGACCAGTGGTAGTGTCCTGTGCATCAGTCAGTCCAGTGATCAGTCACAGTGGTGGTGTCTTCTGCTGCCATATGTCCAGTGCTGCTGTATAATAAGTCCCTTACAGTGTTGCTGTGTTGTCCTGCATCAGACCAGTGGTAGTGTCCTGTGCATCAGTCAGTCCAGTGATCAGTCACAGTGGTGGTGTCCACCGCTGCCATATGTCCAGTGCTGCTGTATAATAAGTCCCTTACAGTGTCGCTGTATTGTACTGTATCAGACCAGCGGTAGTGTCCTGTGCATCAGTCAGTCCAGTGACCAGTCACAGTGGTGGTGTCCTCTGCTGCCATATGTCCAGTGCTGCTGTATAATAAGTCCCTTACAGTGTCACTGTGTTGTCCTGCATCAGACCAGTGGCAGTGTCCTGTGCATCAGTCAGTCCAGTGACCAGTCACAGTGGTGGTGTCCTCTGCTGCCATATGCCCAGTGCTGCTGTATAAGTCCAGTCCAGTGCAGTGGTGCTGTGTTGTCCTGCATCAGACCAGTGGTAGTGTCCTGTGCATCAGTCAGTCCAGTGACCAGTCACAGTGGTAGTGTCCTCTGCTGCCATATGTCCAGTGCTGCTGTATAATAAGTCTCTTACAGTGTTGCTGTGTTGTCCTGTATCAGACCAGTGGTAGGGTCCTGTGCTGTATATTATTTACTCCAAATTAAGGGGTTATTAACATTTAATCCAAATATAATTTTTACAGGGTTTGCCCTGTGTGGTGTAGGGGTACGCCCTCCTGTGCCGCATATTGTGTTATATAACTCCAGAAAAATAATGGAGAACAAAAATTTGGAGGATAAAATAGGGAAAGATCAAGAATCACTTCCTTCTAGTGCTGAAGCTGCTGCCACTAGTCATGACATAGAAGATGAAATGCCATCAACGTCGTCTGCCAAGGCTGATGACCAATGTTATAGTAGAAGGCATGTCAAATCCAAAAAGCAAAAGTTCAGTAAATTACCCAAAAAAATAAATTTAAATGGTCGAAGGAGAAACATAAACTTGCCATTTACGACACGGAGTGGCAAGGAATGGCTAAGCTATGTTCATGACTAGTGGTTCAGCTACACATGACGATGGAAGCCCTCATCCTTCCGCTAGAAAAATTAAGAGTTAAGCTGGCAAAATCACAGCCAAGAACTGTACGTTCTAAGATGGTATCACAAATCCACAAGGAGAGTCCAAGTATGTCGGCGGTTGTGATGCCTGACCTTCCCAACACTGGACGGGAAGAAGTGGCTTCTTCCACCATATGGACGCCCTCTGCCAGTGCTGGAACAAGCATCCACAGTCCAGTTTCTGATATCCAAATTGAAGATGTCACTGTTGAAGTACACCAGGATGAGGATATGGGTGTTGCTGGCGCTGAGGAGGAAGTTGACGATGAGGATTCTGATGGTGATGTGGATTGTGTAAATCGGGCACTGGTGGAGACACCTGTTGTCCGTGAGATGAATAAGCCCATTGTGATACCTGGGCAAAATACCAAAAAAGCCACCTCTTCGGTGTGGAATTATTTCTCCACAAATCCGGACAACAGGTGTCAAGCCATGTGTTGCCTCAATCTATCTGTAGTAAGTATACGTTACCTGCTGCGCATTCATCAGATGTCAGTGTCAAGTTGTGAAACTTTGGGTAAGATCGTAAGCAGTCCACTGACACCTAAATCACTTCTTCCTCTTGTACCCAAGCTCCTGCAAGCTATACCACCAACTCCATCAACGTCAACTTCCTCCTCAGTCAGGAACATCAGTAGTCCTGCAGGCCATGTTACTGTCAAGACTGAGGAGTCCTCTCCTAACTGGGTTTCCTCCGGAGAATCCTTGAGTGGTACGCCTACTGCTGCTGTTGCTGTCGCTACTGTTGTTGCTGCTGGGAGTTGATCATCATCCCAGAGGTGAAGTCGAAAGACCACTTGTACTACTTCAACTAAGCAACTGACTGTCTATCAGTCGTTTGTGAGGAAGATGAAATATGAACGCAGTCATCCTGTTGCAAAGCGGATAACTGAGACTTTGACAGCTATGTTGGTGTTAGATGTGCGTCTGGTATCCACCATTAGTTCAGTGGGACTTAGAGAATTGTTTGAGGTACTGTGTCCCCGGTACAAATCCCATCTAGGTTCCACTTCACTAGGCAGGCAATACCGAGAATGTACAGAGACTTCAGAAAAAGTGTCCTCAGTGTCCTAAAAAATGCAGTTGTACCCAATGTCCACTGAACCACGGACATGTGGACAAGTGGAACAGGGCAGACTAAGGACTATATGACTGTGACAGCCCACTGGGTAGATGTATTGCCCCCAGCAGCAGCACCAGTAGCAGCATCTCGCAAACGGCAACTCATTCCTAGGCAGGCTACGCTATGTATCACCACTTTTCATAAGAGGCACACCACTGACAACCTCTTACGGAAACTGAGGAACATCATTGCACAATGGCTTACCCCAATTAGACTCTCCTGGGGATTTGTGATATCGGACAACGCCACCAATATTGTGCATGCATTACATATGGGCAAATTCCAGCATGTCCCATGTTTTGCACATACAATTAATTTGGTGGTGCAGAATTTTTGAAAAATGACAGGGGCGTGCAGGAGATGCTGTTGGTGCCCTGAAAAATTGCGGGCCACTTTCGGCATTCAGCCACCACGTGCCGAAGACTGGAGTGCCATCAAACACTCCTGAACCTGCCCTGCAATCACCTGAAGCAAGAGGGGGTAACGAGGTGGAATTCATCACTCTATATGCTTCAAAGGATGGAGGAGCAGCAAAAGGCCATTTAAGCCTATACATTCACCTACAATATAGGCAAAGGAGTGGGAATGCACCTGACTCAAATGCAGTGGAGAATGATTTCTGTCTTGTGCAAGGTTCTTCAACCCTTCGAACTTGCCACGCGTGAAGTCCGTTCAGACACTGCCAGCTTGAGTCAGGTCATTCCCCTCATCAGGCTTTTGCAGAAGCAGCTGGAGAAACTGAAGGAGGAGCTAAGATGGAGCGATTCCGCAAAGTATGGGGACTTGTGGATGGAGCCGTTTGTTCGCTTTGCCAGGATTCAAGGGTGGTCAATCTGCTGAAATCAGAGCACTACATTTTGGCCACCGTGCTTGATCCTAGGTATAAAGCCTATGTTGTGTCTCTCTTTCCAGCAGACATAAGTCTGCACAGGTTCAATGACCTGCTGTTGAGAAAATTGTCAACTCAAGCGGAACGTGACCCGTCAACAGCTCCTCCTTAATTTTCTCCCGCAACTGGGGCTGCGAGGAAAAGGATAAGATTTCCTAGCCCACTCACTGGCAGTGATGCAGGGCAGTCAGGAGTGAGTGCTGACATCTGGTCCAGACTGAAGGACCTGCCAACGATTACTGACATGTCTACTGTCACTGCATATGATACTGTCACCATTGAAACAATGGTGAAGGATTATATAAGTGACAGCATCCAAATAGGCATGTCAGACAGTCCGTATGTATACTGGCAGGAAAAAGAGGCAATTTGGATGCCCTTGCACAAACTGGCTTTATTTTACCTAATTTGCCCCCCCTCCAGTGTGTACTCCGAAAGAGTGTTTAGTGCAGCTGGTAACCTTGTCAGCGATCGGCGTAGGAGGTTACTTCCACAAAATGTGGAGAAGATGATTTTTATCAAAATGAATTATAAATTCCTCCAGGAAGACCGTTTCCAGCAATTGCCTCCAGAAAGTACACAGGGACCTGTGATGGTGGATTCCAGTGGGGACGAATTAATACTCTGTGAAAGAGGTGAGGAATCGGAGGATGAGGAGAAGGTGGACATCTTGCCTGTGTAGAGCCAGTTTGTGCAAGGAGAGATTGATTGCTTCTTTTTTGGTGGGGGCCCAAATAAACCAGTCATTTCAGCCACAGTCGTGTGGCAGACCCTGTCGCTGAAATGATTGGTTTGTTAAAGTGTGCATGTCCTGTTTATACAACATAAGAGTGGGTGGGACCTTTTTTTCTTCTTTGCATCATGTGCTGTTTGGGGACTAGTTTTTTAAAGTGCCCATACAACTCCAGGGGTACTGCCGTATAAGTCCAGTCTAGTGGTACTGTCTTGTGCTGCATCAGTCCAGTGGTGGTGTCTTGTGCTGCCATAAGTGCAGTGATGGTGTCCTGTGCTGTATATTATTTATTCCAAATAAAAGGGTTATATACATTACTTATATTATTATCCAATTCATTTTTACAGGGTTTGCCCTGCGTGGTGTAGGGGTATGCTCGCCTGTGCTGCATATTATTAAAATAGCTCCAAATGAAAGGGTTATTATTATCCAAATTAATTTTATAGGCTTTGCCGTGTGTGTGGTTTAGGGGTACGCTCTCCTGTGCCACCAATATTGTGCGTATATTACATCTAGGCAAATTCTAGCACGTGCCACGTTGTTTGTGCCGCACACTTGTGTCGCTTAGCTTAACCATACAGCTACCTCACTGCACCTCTTTTACTTCTTTGCATCATGTGCTGTTAGGGGACTATTATTTTTTAATCTGCCATCCTGTCTGACACAGAAAAAACAGGGTGGGTTTTACCGCACAGGATTACTCCTAGCCCTATTAATCCTCTAGGGTGAGTAGGAATGCTTAGAATTGCATAAGGAGATAGAAATACAAATGAATATCCAAATTCCTTTCATTTGATGGCTGATGTTACATCAGCGAAATCAATAATACAGGAATTGGTGTGAGGAAAATAGAAGACTCTATACTGGGGTCACTCTTAACTATAATAGTGTTATAGTCAGATTACTTTCTAACAAATATTTAAAATGCCAGCTCTAATATATATTGCGGACGCCAGGCGCATCTTATTACCATGTGCTATGAATGTGCACTATACATTGCAAAACACTACATCTCATAAGAGAAAACAATACACCCACACATTATCTGAGTTCCAAAGCTCATTGATGTATATATTTGTTATTAAAAGGATATGTATACAATATATCACAATGTACAATATATATATATAGTTACATGGTTACAATTTACTCAGGAAGCAGTTATTACAAACTAATTCAAATACAGAAAACGGCCAGCAATACATTTACCATCTCCCTCAATGCTCACTACGCTCCCCCTCCTCCATCTTTAGCTCTCCCTCCATGCTCACTTGCAGAGTATCGGCAGAAACCCATCTCGATCAGCATCTGGGACAAACAAAAACTTCTGTGTGTCTGATCAGCTATACACTCAGGCTGTTGGGGGTATACAGATCTCTTGCTATTGGTCTAGGGGAGGGAACTTTCTCATTCATGATGAGTCATTGGTCAGTTCATATGCAAGCAGCGTCCAGCCTTGATGGTGTAATTACAGGAGATAGCCACTGGTACCAAGCTGGAAGCATGCTGTCTTCCAGGAAATTCATTGTTCTAATAAGAGTGACTTTAGCTTTCATACATTTAATCATATCTACTCATGGCAATGTGCTACAACCTAATCACAGGCATCAAATTAATCTACACATTAATCTGGTTACTTTGATACCAAGCACGACATGTCCATCTTGCTCCGCTTCAATAATACACATACATGACGTTACTCCATCATATAATTTGAAACCTTATGATGTCTGGTGCTTGATATGTTTAAATTTATGTGCTGTATGAAATATGTATTGAATCTATCTTTGTGGCATGTCTGTGTAAATGCGTATGTTACCATAAATTGCTGTGCGCGCTGTGCGTATTTGCAAGCATAGCGACTCATAATGTGTTGAGTCTGTATGTTCTCTCTATGTAATATTTTTGACTAAGACAATCCACCCGTTGTCAGTAAACAATAACTGCCATAAATTATTAACAGAAGAAAAATATTTCAGACAATAATCGGTGACCTAGACACACGTATGTATTCATTTTGCAAATCAGACACTTGACTATATTTGGGGAAGACAGGGAGGAGGACAAGACATCCTTTATATGCACTCGGCGGTCAAGGGGCCACTGGTTGGGTGTGGGACAACATTCAACCTATAGAGTATGCTGGGACAGTGCTATGGCCTATAATGTCTGATTTGAATGAACATTTCACACATACATGTACCTACGTCTTTGTACACTGATGTTCGGATTCGATTGAGGTTCTGCTGGGTGAGAGAGTGAAATTACAAACAAATCGTGAAAGAGACAGATAACATTTTCATGGTTTACATTCCTATCATTCCCTAAACATTGTTTCCATTTCTGGAACGTATGCTTGGTCTGTTTCATCATTGAACAAGAGTTATAAGTTTTGTCCTTACTAGATAACATAAACCTTCGGAGTTCGGGGAGAGCCACTCATAAACCTTTCTTCCACATATATTAATGAGCTCTTTATCTGCAATGTGTGAATAGCCATTGTCCGATTGTTCCTGATTACCTCCCAATTTCCTGATTTCCTGAAATTGGTGAGATTTAAACATACCAAGGATTTATCTATGTTACTGGTGGATCTTAAGACTAGGGGGTCTGGTTATATTATATTCCTTGTTCACCGGTCCCCTCCCCCTTCCGTGTAATTCAAGTACCTCAGCTAACTCTAAAAAAATGGCACTAATCATGCATCATTCTGTCTTAGTCCTGTGAGTCCTGTGCGCACATCCAGCATTCCGTTTGGTTTAAGACCTTACCCACTAGTGAGTGGTAATCACTCAATGGATGTCTGTCAAATGCTGCCTTATTGCTAGACTGACATCTCTGGATGCACTCATCTTCAATTATGGGGTCACAATAACTACAAAATACATTACTCCTCAGACAATAGCCTATCACGCTACCTCCGAACTCCGTAACTACTAGACCTCTGATTTTTCTCTGGCTTTAACAAACTGATAGGCTAATCCTGGGATCCTATAAGGAAATCACTCCTTCCTCCAGAACCAGTTCCAGTCTCACACTCGACTCCTCATGAAAAACCTCGCAAAAATAGAATGTCCTGAAAAAAAAAAGTTTGTCAGCGGGAAAAAGAGAGAAAAAAAATAGAACAAAACAAATCTTGTCCATAGCAAATCAATTACAACGACTGGTCTTTCTGTAATCCTTTAGCACGCTCAGTTAGTGTTCAACAGTGCCGCCTCTCCGTCTTCACGGAACAGACTCTCTGGTGATACTTTTGCGATCTCACTTCATTTACAAGTTCCTTCCGGACTACTGACTTTCCTGCAATAGGAATCGTGGACCCAAGTCTCTCTCTCGGCTACTTTCACTGGGATAATACTGTCAACAAAACTTGGTACGGTCCTTCCCACCTGTCTATTAGGCAACCTGAGCGTAAGAACAATCACACAGTCTCTTGGTTCACAATCAAGACAGTTAGTATTTGGCATACCAGGAATCAACAGTTTCAGGTTCTTTTGTCAAGTTCTCAAATGCTTGCTCATCTCGATAAGGTACTGTACTGTCACCTCATTGGTGTATTTCTGATCATTGTGCGGATCAATCATGACATGAGGTTGTCTTCCACAAACAAAAAACAAAACAAAAACAAAAATTTCGAAGAGGGTGATTCGTTAAGTGAAGATCTGGGAGTGGTTCCGATGCTACATAATTCTAGTGGTAGTGTCTATGACCACAATAGTCCAATTTCAAGCTTTGCTCCTACTCCTAGGTGTACCATATCTGCACACAAATTTCTGCCCAATTTTCTTTGCGGTAAACACAGCAGTATCTGTGGCAGCAGGAAATGTCTCTACCCAGTTTGAGAAAACATCAGTGCACACCAATACATAACAATAGTTCCTAAAGGGTGTTAACTGTACGTAGTCGATTTGTATTACCTGAAAAGGTCCGTCTGCAGGAGGGATATGGGATGGCTCTGTTAGTACTACCTTACCAAATGTTCTGCCTCATGCAAGTAAGACAGGTCATTGCCCTTGAACCCTGGTACACGCCAGTAAGCTCAATTTGCACATACCTTCCTTACTCTAGGTGAGTCAGACCATATGCCGCCTCAGCTAGTCTTGAGCGATACGTCCTGGGGGCCACTGGCTTACCCTGTCCATCTCTCCAGAGTCCTGGGGACTCCTAACCATACCCCTTCGACTTCCAGACTTCCCTTTCCTGTAGGGAACACAAATTTGTATCTTAATTTAACTGTTGTGTGTTTGCAATGTAGAGTACCATGAGCATAACTAAAAAAATAAAATAAAAAAATAAAAAAAAATCTCTAGAGGAGAGAAAGAAGAAGAAAATATCAGGTCTGCGTTCACCAACGGGCATATCCGTGTCTATACAAAATTTCCCTTCACCACTATTCTCATCCTTCCTCCACCCTTTGTGCATGACAAGGCACACTGCAGTAATACTGGTGTCATCATGCTGGTGAGATATACTGGGTTCGGGCAGAACTCTGAAGGACCAATTAGGCATGTAGTGTTTGAACTGTAATCGGGTCCGTGTATTGTACCACCCTGTGTGAACAGGAACACAAAAGATGAAGAGGAAACTGTGGAGAAACAGAATAGAGGTTGGTGACAGATGAGTTAGTAGAGGTGGAGAGGATTTTATTAAAATGACAACTGGATTGGGCACTACGGGGAATTGATTAACTACTTGGTCTACCCCCCTTAAAGCTTGTGCATGCTGTGTCACTACTGGGACTACTTCAGCCATCAATCCAGTGTCCTGTCCATCCTAAGTTCATAGGGAACCCAGTATCTATGAGATAATTCATCTACCTGTGATGGACACGTGTCTATAACGGTGGAGTGTAACATTAGCCTTTGAGGAGTGTCTAACATACCTTGTACTTCCTGAGCAGGAGTACAATATATATATTTCACATTTAACAAAATCTCTGCCGATTAAGTTAGTCAGGGGCCACTGCTGTTATGAAAAAGAAGGAAAGGAAAGGGTTTAGCATCGTAGAGGCCCAATCGTAACTTCAGCAGGTTTTTGTCAAAGGGTAATGTTGCACTTCTTTCGTTCCTCCCATTTGCCGAATTAGTGTTTACCAGTGATCTTATCCAGATGGAGAATTTTCTAGTACTGCAAATGACAAAAAAGAAAAATCAACAAGCTTCTAGGTCATGCAAAGTATTCATTCAATCCTTCTCATCCCGTATTAAGGGTCTGTACATGGTCCAACAAATATTTCCGAGCTCATCTTGACTAGGGGCGTTACTAGGAATGAATACTTCTTATATGGTAACTAAAAGAAATACCCGGGGGTTACCCTATCTCTGTCCACTTTCCTACTGGCAAATACTAATGTGCGGACAGGTTTTTCTCTATTTCTGACGTTACTTTCTTGATTTTTATTTTATTTTGGGGTTTTACTATATATGTACTCAAATGACTCCATACTTATCAGTTCCACTGGTCTCAGCCACTTCCCCTGCAGGTTACTGCTCTTCTTTTACCGGTTGAATACTCTTCTGAGTGCATGAGAAATGGCTGAAACCAGTCAGGTCGCCTTCTCCTCCTAAATAAAACTTCGACATTTATTAGTACATATATGGGTTACATTCATATTTTTCATATTTTTATTATTTTCTATGGTTTGTATGCTGGCCGTAACTGCTTCCACATCTACATATGGCGGTGTACTTGCTTTCTCTTTTTTCTACTTGTTTATTGTTGCTACAAGTTCAAACAGTTCTTATATTTCCGTTCTTGTCTTATATGACTTTGGTTAGACATACTACCTGCAATACCTCAGGATCAAACTCATCAACCCTAGGGAATGATGCCCTATCCCCCGCAGTCATACATACCCATTCATTGCAAAAAGCCTCTGCGTGTGGACCATAAACCTTGCTGACCCCTTGGGCCGCACCTCTTCTGCCTGAACCCTGGCTGCTGAATGTCTCTCACTTGAGCACCTGGCTCCCATTTGTGGGCCTTTTCCCACAAACACCAAAATACACAATGCATGCAGACGGTGAAAGTCTCTCCGAGCGCCTTTCACTCGCTCTCGCCCACGCTGGCCAGTACTATGATACACTGTTGATAGTGGAAGGCGATGTACCCAACTTAGGGCTCCTATCAGACCTTACAGCACCGTAATTTCTTTTGGTGGAGGTTCTGTTGGAATATTTTCCTGAGAGAGGCAGCGAAAAATTCCTTTTCGGTATCTTTCCACTGGAATATTTTGTAGGGACAGAAACAGACTATCGATCCCCCTTTCCAGTGGAAGCCCATCAGGGATATTTCCTGTAGAGCAAAAAAACCCTTGTTTACACAATCACATTTGAGTATGCTTCCCACAGTGCATGACACAATAATATCACGTGGTGCTGTGTAGACCACACGGATGTGCGGTTCAATCACACGGCCTATTGATACTAGTTATCTATATGCCCTACGATCGCGGGAGTCAAAATCACAAGCTGCGCTCCTGAGCCGTAGCATAACAAAAAACCTTTACTTCAATTCACAATTCTATATTCACAATTCACAATTCCCTATCACGCTCCTGTGCAAGTCTCCTCACGACTTGCGTATTTCTCTATATAGTCACGTAAGGTAGCGGACCTTACGCCACCGGGCCTCTACTAACTCAGTGTTCTCACGGGATCCCGATTTCCCGGTTCAGTACATCCACTCCTACTTTCACTCACTCAGATAGAAAGTGTTTTTCTTTTCTGTACAGAAAATATCACTCCCTTTGATTGATGGTTTTAACCCAGAGGCAGTACAGTTTAAACAAAGTATTGTAATAATCTGTTTTTGTAAAATCGGAAAGTTATGTGCTATAGTATGAATATATTCTATCCCGCCTTAAATTGAACTGCTATTGTGCGGTTATAATTTGTGCTCACAACTCTACGCAACCTTGCATAAACACATGACCGTGCGTGTCTCTACGCCACGTGCGCGCCTCTGTATGCTGTCCTCATGTACCGAACCACATGTATAAACGTGCATTCGCAATTCAATAAACCACACGATAAATGTAAGCAATAAAAACTACTATTACTCACTAACACGACACACAATTGTTCCGTATAAACCTAAACGACTAGGCCAGAACTGCGTTTCATGTTTTTATAATTACTCCCTTAACACACTAATTCAAATATATATATATATATATATATATATATATATATATATATATATATAGCAAATAAATGTATCCGATCTCACACAGATCTATAATGACTGCAATAATATATAATTTAAATGCTATGATTCAGATTGGATAGCTATCTTGCAGTACATACACTGATATAAATATACACATAATTACAATAATAATGTACATTTCAGTTTTGGATAACAAACACGGCATAGGTTTAAAAACCGTCACGGCTCTGCTCTGCTCGGTCTCGCTGATTCCACTGCACTGGCTCCGGTTCCAGCAGCTGACGTCACAACGCCCACGGTGTGTAGCCACGCCGTGGCTACACACCGGAGCCAGTGCAGTGGAATCAGCGAGACCGAGCAGAGCAGAGCCGTGACGGTTTTTAAACCTATGCCGTGTTTGTTATCCAAAACTGAAATGTACGTTACTATTGCATTTTTATTATAAAGATATTACTTTTAACTTACAAGTGCGCTCTCCTAATTTCCTAGCAACAATACCTTTCTGCTCCATTGGCTTGGAGCTGGATGTAGCTGCACGTGGAGGAGTTAAAAAAGCAGGAGAGGAATTAACTCTGGAAGCATTCGGACTATTTGCGCAGAGACTGAGTATTCAACACTATATATATCTATATATACACTATATACTGCACTTCTATGAAACACCTTCATATGTATTCGTGGACACACTGAGTGACTGTATTCTATCAGGGCCTCTATGATTTGCATATCAAAGATATTTACCTTGCTTGTACAAGAAAGTAGTTACACAAGTTAATTAACATTTCAATGGCTATCCTACCCTAGCAAACAGAGCCAACAAGTCTTGGAAGAAAAAAAAGAAAAAAAAAACCCTCTCTTTCTCTTTTCTATCTGTGTGAAACTCCCCCACTTGATGTAAGGGAATTACACACAGACAAAAAAAAAAAGTATTCACTTATCTCACCATTTACTCTCACTAGGCCTAATTGAAACTATTTGTAATTGACTATGGCATGGGTTAAATAAATTCATTGGTAACTTATAAATGGTGCTGGATTTGTAGATATGTGGAAACTTTGTGACAAAGGAAACTGATTGTTCTAACCAGACTGAAAGTCAGCTATTTAGAAAGTGACCTTCCTAAAATGGCCACTGCTTCTTTGCCTTTCACATCCATGTGGCTTGAACAAGATGGTGGACAGGCCATGTGGCTAGCCCAAAATGGAGGACAGACCATGCGGCTCTTTTGTCACAAAGAAATCACACTCTATACAGACACCAAAAGTTACTTTAGGCCTGTGTTTAAAAATATACGAATTTGCCTCAGCATGCTAACACAGCTATATTATGGCTATGCACCAACTTTTAAATGTTTTTTAAATTTACTTAACAGATAAACAATCCAATCTGAATCAAACACAATATGACTTATTTGAACTTTGTTTTGCAACAATAAAAATATGCTGTAGCATTTTAAATATTGTGAGAAACACATTGTCCCTTGAATTTCATATCAGCGCCTTACTGATAACACAAAAAACACAAAACACAGCACGTGATTCAGCAGCATATCGCGATGGATCCATCGTTAGCTGGTAGACCACATCAGTGCTTGTACAGTGCATCATTAAGAACGTGATATCGCGGACGCACCCCATCTGTTATAGTCAGATTACTTTCTAACAAATATTTAAAATGCCAGCTCTAATATATATTGCGGACGCCAGGCACATCTTATTACCATGTGCTATGAATGTGCACTATACATTGCAAAACACTACATCCCATAAAAGAAAACAATACACCCACACATTATCTGAGTTCCAAAGCTCATTGATGTATATATTTGTTATTAAAAAGGATATGTATACAATATATCACAATGTACAATATATATATAGTTACATGGTTACAATTTACTCAGGAAGCAGTTATTACAAACCAATTCAAATAAAGACACGGCCAGCAATACAATGACCATCTCCCTCAATGCTCACTAGACTCCCTCTCCTCCATCTTTAGCTCTCCCTCCATGCTCACTGCAGAGAAACGGCAGAAACCCATCTCGATCAGCATCTGGGACAAACAAAAACTTCTGTGTGTCTGATCAGCTATACACTCAGGCTGTTGGGGGTATACAGATCTCTTGCTATTGGTCTAGGGGAGGGAACTTTCTCATTCCTGATGAGTTATTGGTCAGTTCATATGCAAGCAACATCCAGCCTTGATGGTGTAATTACAGGAGATAGCCACTGGTACCAAGCTGGAAGCATGCTGTCTTCCAGGAAATTCATTGTTCTAATAAGAGTGACTTTAGCTTTCATACATTTAATCATATCTACTCATGGCAATGTGCTACAACCTAATCACAGGCATCAAATTAATCTACACATTAATCTGGTTACTTTGATACCAAGCACGACATGTCCATCTTGCTCCGCTCCAATAATACATATACATGACGTTACTCCATTATATAATTTGAAACCTTATGATGTCTGGTGCTTGATATGTTTAAATTTATGTGCTGTATGAAATATGTGTTGAATCTATCTTTGTGGCATGTCTGTGAAAATGCGTATGTTACCATAAATTGCTGTGCGCGCTGTGCGTATTTGCAAGCATAGTGACTCATAATGTGTGGAGTCTGTATGTTCTCTCTATGTAATATTATTGACTTCAACAATAGGAAAAAGAGTCCTGAATGGTATCAATGTTGATCAGTCTAAAATCTACTATTTATTAGATACAGGTATGCATTAAAATAAAAGGAACAACACAGACACACATACAGATAAAAAAAGGAAAAACTATGTTCCTGGACAGCGAATAAATACTGTATAGGTTTCAATAATTTATTGATTAAACCTGTGCAGGTACATTATAAATAATGCGTGGATTTTAGGGACCAAAATATTATTCGGACTGTAATAAGTCCTGATTGTTAGATTAATTGCATGCACTTAGAGAGGACACTACAATATTATGTAATAATCACTAGAACGCCCATTGGGCTTGTTCAATATACACCACAGATGAAGAAGTCCCAAAAAATGCTATTTTGCAAATAAGATAGGGAAATGTTACCAGTATCAGACACATGTAATAAGTATTGTTATGGTTCCATCTAGAACAACATTCAGCTTAAAAACAAAGTGTCAATTCCCTATAATACCCCTTTTCCACTAGTTCTAAAAACACGGGTAAATGCACGGGGGCACGCATTTACCCATGTGTTTTCCTAGTGGAAACGGCCCTCCCTGCAAATTCCCAGATCAAGTGATCTGGAAATCCTACCCGGGTAGCTTGCCGGGCTGAACACGTGTTCGACCTGGTAAGCTGTGTAGTGTAAACGGAAGCCGTGTCGATGCGACACGGCTCCCGTTCACAGTGTATGGAAGAGCGGAGCTGGGAGATCATGTGATCTCCCAGCACCGTCCCTGCCTCGTCAGCAGCAGCGTCACCAACTCGGCAATATGCCGGGTTGGTGAGCTAGTGTAGAAGGGCGCTCTAGCACGGGTCGCAGCCGTGTCAGGCTCCCGGCTGCGACCCGTGCTACAAGTGGAAAAGGGGTATAAGTAACACAGAGATAAGATTGTCTCACTCCTTGATTGCCAGAGAATAATTCCCTTTAGTAGCAGAATCACTGCTCCTGTATCAGACAGCAATGTATCAAGTATACTTTCAAGTTGTAAGGTACAGCAAAACAGTATAAAGTACAAAATCTTTGACTGACACTGTACCTCTTTGGGCACTTATCCTGTGCAATCGCTGCTCCTAATTCAACAGCAATGTATCATATAAACCTTCAGGTTGTAAGATACAGCAGAACAGTATGAAACACAAAATTTGTAACTGACACTGTACCTCTTTACTGTATCACATATATTAATCAATTACAAAAATTCTCATACAGTAGCATTGCTTATAGTCCAAATAATATCATGTGAGCATCCAGCAAATAATATCACCAGCAATATAAGCTTAGTGACCTCGATGCAAATGGTATCACATCAATATCAAAGAGGGATTGAGTAGAGAATAGTCCAGCAGATCTTGTCCCTGCTGATATCTGCTTTCTCACCCTCTTGATCACCTGGCAAATCAGGATAAATCAGCGGAGGGTGGATGAGAGTATAGCCTTACCTCTGCTGGTATGAAGGAAATGTAAAGGGCCCTTCTGCTGTTTCTGTTAGAGCATAGCTGACACCCTGATATCAAATGACATTGCAGGGTGTCATGCCGCAATTCAGAAATGAGAGAGGGCTGAAGGAGAAAAAAGTGCTACCTCCATCTGGGTGTAATAGCTGGTGGAGTGTGCATTTTCATTCAAGCATGCTGGTCCTGTTTATCCAAATTGACAGCGGAATTAACACATATTCAGTGGTCAGATAACCGGTTTCACCCAAGGACTTGTTCACATCTCTAACGCTGCCAGCCACTCCTAGATGGGCCAGGTGTTTGTGCTAGACACTTGTGTTGCTTAGCTTAGCCATACACAGAGGCGTATCTAGGGTAGGGCGAGTGGGGCACGTGCCCTGGGCACCTTGGCAGGCCCAGGAGAGGGGGCGCCGCCGCCGGCCAGGGCATCATGCCCCACTCGCCCCTGTCAACCCGAGATGTGAGGGGAGGAGAGCGCACCATCTCTCCCTCCCCTCACCGCCGCTGGAAGCCCTAGCAGCGCTGCTGTGTCCGCCCGGTCTCCGGCGTTAGTCAATCAGAGCTTGCGGACCGGCTCCTGATTGGCTGCCGGTCCGCGAGCTCTGATTGGCTAGCGAACCGGCGCCAGACAGCCGCCGGAGACCTGGAGCGGTGAGGGGAAGGAGAGGCGCTGCCCTGCGCTCTCCTCCCCTCACATAGACACAACAAGCGGCCGGTGAGTGACCGGGGGGGGCCGCCGGCGGCACAGTGGGGCATGTATCTGGCACCAAATGGGGCATGTAACTGGCACTGAGTGGGGCCTGGCACTGTGGGGCATATAACTGGCACTGTGGGGCATGTATCCGGCACTGTGGGGCATGTAACTGGCACTGACTGGGGCATGTATCTGGCACCAAATGGGGCATGTAACTGGCACTGAGTGGGGCCTGGCACTGTGGGGCATGTAACTGGCACTGTGGGGCAATGTAACTGGCACTGTGGGGCATGTATCTGGCACTGTGGGGCAATGTAACTGGCACTGTGGGGCATGTAACTGGCACTGTGGGGCAATGTAACTGGCACTGTGGGGCAATGTATCTGGCACTGTGGGGCAATGTATCCCGCACTGTGGGGCATGTATCCGGCACTGTGGGGCAATGTAACTGGCACTGTGGGGCAAGTAACTGGCACTGTGGGGCATGTATATGGCACTGAGTGGGGCAATGTATCTGGCACTGTGGGGCAATGTATCTGGCACTGTGGGGCAATGTATCTGGCACTGTGGGGCATGTATCTGGCACTGTGGGGCAATGTAACTGGCACTGTGGGGCAATGTAACTGGCACTGTGGGGCAATGTAACTGGCACTGTGGGGCATGTATCTGGCACTGAGTGGGGCAATGTATCTGGCACTGTGGGGCATGTATCTGGAACTGTGGGGCATTGTATCTGGCACTGTGGGGCTATGTAACTGGCACTGTGGGCCATTTTAAGTGGCCACACCCCTTCTGGAGCCTGGCCACACCCCTTCTGGTGTGTGGCCATGCCCATTTTTTCGCCGCACACGCCTTCGGCGCGCGCACATGCTTATTTCTTGCTGTGGGCTCTGGAAACCCTAGCTACGCCTCTGGCCATACAGCTACCTCATTGCACCTTTTTTCCTTCTTTGCATGATGTGCTGTTTGGGGCCTAGTTTTTTTAAGTGCCATCCTGTCTGCAACTGCAGTGCCACTCCTAGATGGGCCAGGTGTTTGTGCCGCACACTTGTGTCACTTAGCTTAGTCATACAGCCACCTCGGTGCAACCTTTTGGCCTAAAAACAATATTGTGAGGTGTGAAATGTTCAGAATAGACTGTAAATGAGTGGAAATTAATGTTATTGAGGTTAATAATACCGTAGGATCAAAATTACCCCCAAATTCTGTGATTTTTTCATTTTAGTTGTTTTCATGTTTTTTTCAAAAATCATCCAGATCCAAAACCAAAACCCGAAAGGGTGGTTTTGGCAAAACCAATCCAGATCCAAAACACGAGGATGGAACCAGAACCAAAACCAAAACACAAAACATGAAAAGTGCGCGCCGTACATCTTTAATTTATATATACTAGGTATTCTACCCATTCTTCACACGGGAGTTTCTGATTTTCACGGTTGTAAATATAAATGAGTGTCAAAAATTGAATAAATCTGCATGTAAGTAAATAGTAATCCATGTTTTCTTTTTGGCGTTACCCGAGGAGCACCCACAGCAGGCGCAGTAAAAAGTGACAGGACCATTTTTGTAGTTTATTAGATTCTACACGCTGGAGGTGCAATACAAATTTTGATCCGATTGTCCGTTTGGGCGTTATCGTTCACGCATCGCAAGCCACGCATCGGTAATGATGTCATTATGTCAACCCCATGTTCATCTCCTTAGGGGAGGTTTAAAATTCGAATTATGTAGTTTTTCCATTCCTACCTGCAGAATACCTATGTGACATTTCATCTTCCTAATATATCGGGAAGAAGGCGCAGGGCCGTTTCTTGGGGCAGGCGAGCAGTGCAACCGCACTAGGCGCCCGCCGCGGCACTAACTGTGGCTCCCTGCTTCCCCCTCCTATTTCTCCCCGAGTAACCTGCTCGGGGGACGGAGTTTCACGGAATGATGCGGTTGCGTCGTTACGTCACGACGCAACCCCGTCACTCCGCGAAACTCTCCCCCCCCCCCCCCCCGAGCGAAGTACAGAGGGGGATCCAAGTTAGGAAGAGGGAAAGGCCGGCGCGAGGAGCGACTGGTGAGGCGGGCCGAAGAGCGGTAATCGCCTCTGTAAGTATTCTCTCTCTCTCTCTCAATGTGTAAAATGGGGACACCTGCCGTAATGTGTGAAATGGGGACTCTTGCCTGCCGTAGTGTGGGGATTTAATGTATCAAGGGCATTGCAGTGTGTGGTATAATATGGTGTAGGAGGCATTACTGTGTGGGGCTTAATATGGTAGAATTTTTTTTTATTCCTGTGGTGGTCGTGATCTGTTGGAGCAGGGTCAAAAACTGGATTGTGAGGTAGTCTTTTCAGACGAGGCCATGCCCATTTAAATGAGGCCACACCCATTTAGATGAGGCCACGCCCCTTTCCGGTGCGCGTGCAAGTTTTTTTTTATCTAGGTGTGTGTGTGTGTGGGGGGGGGGCACATTTTTTTATGTCATGGGGGGGCGCATTTTTAAATCTCGCACTGGGAGCCAAATTGGCTAGAAACAGCCCTGAGAAGGCGAATTAGTGATGAGTAAGTCAGTGAATGAGTGAGGGCTTCTGCTTTTATATATACATATGTAGATTTACATTCTGTAGTAAACATTTGTGGTCGGGCAATGGCATTGAAATGCTTTTTTTTTTTTAAATGACATTTGTATAGCAAAGTGCAGTCTTTGAATCACTTGTGTTACATTTTTACAACAAAAGCCTCCCTGCCAACACACGTCAGAATATCGCTGATGACGCACAGTTTGGTAAATATTGTTTTGCAATGACCTATGAATATTGCATTAGGCATGAACAGCTGTTATCACTATGAATGCCATGTAATAATAATATATCTACGCAGTCAATTATTTAAGGTGTAAAATTATAGTCACTTTGAACTTTAACAATCGGAACTGTGCCTGCGATGTATGTATAGTATGCAGTATCAGTAAGTCCAATATTCTGCCATCTTGTGGCCTTTAATAAGACATTTCAGCTCTGCCCTTTCTGTAGAAATTTTCCTATCATAATTTGCCCCAAATTTGAAGTTACATTTATTGGTGCACAAAAAAATATTGAAATGCATATATTAATAATTGTAATAATTTAACAAGAAAACATATCAAGTGTGACTCTATCTGATCTCTCTTTTGTACGCAATTTAGCCAACTTAGGGGGTCATTCCGTCCCGTTTGCACGCACGCAGCGGTTTTTCGCTGCAGTGTGAACGGTTGCGGAATGCGCATGCGTGGCGGGCACTGTGCACGTGCGCAATGTTGCCCGGCGATAGGAGTCACCAGGTTACGTTGCGGCTACCGACGGAAGAGGTCGCAGTGGCGACCGCTAAGAAGATTGACAGGAAGGAGGTGTGGATGGGTGGATGGGTGGATCCGGACCGTTGGAGACCATTTTCGGGGAGTGGTGAGTAAAACGCAGGCGTGTCCAGGACAACGGAGGGCGGAGGTGTGACGTCAAAGCACCGGGTAAGTATGTCCAGGGCTACTCTACTTCTGCTTGAATTTTTTTTACGTTTGCAGGGCTGCACAAGTGATCGCAGCCCTGCTAAGCTAAAATACACTCCCCCTTAGGCGTGGACTATTGATCGCAGCAGCAGCTAAAAGTTGCTGGCTGCGATCAACTCGGAATGACCACCATTAATCCATGTACAGTACATTTAAGGTTGAAGCAATATGTGGCTATAAAAACATTAGTTATGTATTTTATTGTAACATAGAAACATAGAATTTGACGGCAGATAAGATTCACTTGGCCCATTTAGTCTGCCCCTTTCAATCCAGTCAGATGAATATTAAACTGCACATTAGATTCGACTGACTGAGGCCAACGATGCAGAGTGTTTTTTAGCCATTTATCGATCGTAGCACATAAGTCGGGACAGCGTACACACCTCTACAATCCAACAACCGTCGGCAAAACAATTGTATACTTGTATACCCAGCTTTAGCCTATACCACCTCTGATGGGAGGCTATTCCACTTGTCCACTACCCTTTTTTGTGAAGTCATTTTTCCTCAAATTTCCCATGAACCCCCCCCCTCCAGTCTCAGTGCATGTCCTTATGTTCTAATACGTCTCTTCCTGTGAAGAATGTTTCCCTCCTGGACCTTGTTAAAACTCTTGATATATTTGGAAGTTTCTTTCATGTCCCCCCTTTCCCTTCTCTGCTCCAATATATTCTTATTAAGGGCGAGATGTACTAACCTCTCCCGCTGCGGTATTAGGGTTATCTCTGCACTCCCGGTGTTTACTCCTTGTTAGTTATTTTCCTCCTGCTGCCCAGCGCTCCCCAACGCTCCCTGTAGTTTTCGCGTCACACTGGTCGTCACTGCGGTCTGCCATGTTAAAGTCGAAAAATATTGTAATGCATATGCCTTTTACTAACCCCATGCACATGCCCGCTGCGCGTGCACTCGCTCTGCCGTGCGTGCGTATATCCGCAATTTGCGTAACGGAGCTTTTCACGGCCATGCGCCTTAGCGCGTGGTATGTGCATTTACGGTAGAGTTTGTGAGTGCATAGAGGTTTATTAGAACATTACATATTTAACCCAAATAGTGTACATTGTAGATATAGCTCCCCTAGACCATGTCAGCGAGTATTCATAGTTTAAACAGTTCATGGACTAAGCGATTCGCCTTTGCATGATAGGAAGGGTCAGATAAAGGTTGGAAGGTGATGTCTAGTATCCAGCTGTAGGGTATTTTGAGGGTAACATTCCGGTGCTGGTTAGAGCAAGATCGCATGTTCCTGCGTATAGTTATGTACAAAAGTAGAATGTATGCGGCGGGAATCCAGAGGATACCACCCACAAGAGCAGTTGGGGAAAGACATCGCCCACCTATTCAAATCCACCTATGACCTCTCCTGTAATGTAAAGACACATCCCTGTGTCCAATGGACAATAAGATTACAGTGACCATTGTTTTGTGTATGCATGTTGTGTATAAAAGGACCATTGTTGCCTGGCCAGTCAGAAGACTCTGAACGCTATCTGTATGACCAGCGGAGGACCGAGCCAGGTTGCGCTTGCGAACATTCTCACGTATGTACATTCTCTGTAGCCATTATTCTGTTTAGATTTACTTGTTAGCCTGTAGTGTATGATTTGTACTGTTTTGCCTTTTGGAATTAATCCACTGTGGCCTTAGAACCCTGTGGTTGCAACTACAAATCAGTGTTGTGTCTTCACTTTCCTGCAAGGGGGGTTTAAAGTGTATTTATCTGTATAAGGTGTATAAGTATTGATAAGGTGTACGCACTGCGGGTACTTTATACCGTCAGTGCTACTTAAGGTTTAAGAGATAATATCGTGGCAGTACTTTGCTGCTAAGGGTTCAAAGTATAATCATATCAGTGCATTATATCATTAACAAGGTTTAAAGGTTATCAATTGTGTGTGCGCTCGCTGTGTGTTCTCTGTACACTCAGCAAGGCGTGGGTACGCCAAGTGCGTACCACGTGCAGGACTCTGTACGCAAATAGCGTACAAAGTGCGTAGCACGTGCATTCAGTCTAGCGGCCATAGCGGTCTAAGATAATATCGACATTATCAATTGAGAGCTCGTCAAGTTCCTTCTCATACCCGCAGCCTAGCAAGTTTACGCAGACTTTATCTATCAGCAAAGGGCGTAAAGGTATCCCCGGAAGCCTTCTCTTGGTTGGTGGATACACTAGTGCTGATTAGATAAGCGTCTGCCTTGCATGGTTTGAAGGGATGCTGGAGGGATCCATAAGGTAAGAACGCAAAAGCAATTTTTAAAACCTGCAAATTTCTGTTTTGGCGCCAAATGCGCACGCAACACACGCATACACCTGTATTTTGTACTTTGCATATCTGCTCGCATTATTGCCATACGCATTGATTACTAGATTCATTTTGACCTGTACTGAGAAAATTTGTTGCTATTTAGTTAAAATATAGAGTTAATAGTTAAGGAAGTAAGTGTAAGACGCACACGCAGCCTGGCCTAGTTGTAAAGGTTTATACAGTAGAAACTGTGTGGTGTGTTAAGTGAGCGATTATAGTTAAATATCGCTTACATTTATAGAAGTGTGGGATTTGTAGTACTGCGGACGTACGGCCTTTGTACACGTGTCTCGGACAACGTTCAGGACTGCGTACGCAACGTAAAGGCCTACACACGTGGCGTGTTTACGCAACGTGCGTACAGGTACACCCACTAAATACAAATCACACAATAGCATTGTTTCAGATTAGGCGCGAGACGGTAGCCACGCGATAATAGCACAAATTAATCAGTTTCCAATATTTAGTTTAAATACCTTTCTTACTGTATCACCTCTGGAATTATTCTGTTTTATCTGAATGAAAGTTAATTTTCTGTACAGAAAAACCAAAGTGTATATGAGTGAACGAGCGTGAGTCTGCAAACAATAAAGGTTTTGTGGACCCAGGGAATTCGGGATCCCGTAGGAGACCACACCAGGTGAGCGGAAACTTGGTGGCGTGAGATTGGCTTGCTAACGTTAACATTGATTAAGGTATAAAGGAGCAATTAGTATAACAGCAGACCAAGAGGTCAGCGAAGTCAGAAAACCGCTGACAAAGTCACGCGAAGCTCTGAATACCGCGGCCTAAAAGGTCCGCAAGGTTTTGTGTAGAGAGCGCAGCCCCGGGGGTTGGCGTAGTACCCATATATGCCCGTTCAGATACGCTCCGGCTGAGGTTTCGCAGCCTGGAAAAAAAAACGATTCCATTGGTCATACGGCGGATAAGTAACAGTTACCTATACGCTGTGCGATTGTACCGCGCGTTCGTGAGTGCAATACTTATCCCACCGCGATACCCTTTTACAAGTTGTGCGTAAAATCGCGGGCTCATTGGCGCTAAGTGTAGTACACGCAACGTAATTTGTGTAACATTTTTTTTGTTTTAAGGGAGTTTCGCTGGTCACTCAGGAAATCTCCAACAACCAATATTTACTGGGAAGGGTAAGTCACTCCCACACACTCTCAGTAAATAGAGGTTACACAGGGGCCCGAGGTTGGGTACGACCGGCGCTGACGACAGTGTTTAGGTGTATGGCCAACGTGGGCGTGAGTGGGTGAGAGCGCTCGGAGAACTTTCACCATTGCCTTACCACTGAGTATTTTGTTTTTTTGTAGGAATTAGCTGAGAAGGCAATACCTGCAAAAGATGGGGGCCAGTTGCTCAAGTAAGGGACGATCAACCAGGGTTCAGGTTGATATTCCGCGGCCCAAGGGGTCGGCGAGGTACATAATGTGTGAGAAATATGGCTCACACACAGAGGTTTTATGCAATGAATGGGAACGTATGACTGCGGAAGATAGGGAACCATTCCCTAAGGTAGGCAGTTTTAATCCAGACGTGTTGCAGAATTTAAGGATTAGGATATGTCTGTTAAAATCCCGAAAAGAGAGGATCAGACATTCAAACTGTTTACATTTATGGCAACGAGAGAGTGATATGCAAAGGGAACTAGCTCACACAGCCGGTTCCAACCCTGGCAGGAAACTGATTGCCACTGCACCACCACCACCGTATATTACAGGGGAGAAAGTGGCTACAGAGAATGGCATACTAATATATGATGAGTGAACTTGATAAATGTATTAATGCTAACCCGTGCAAGTTGTATCCCATCTTAAACTTCCCTCATGACTGCGACCAAGAAGATGAGCCCAGCACGATATCGGCACTCTCTCTGGCAGCCACCATACAAGACACACAAGTGGGCACGGCCCAACCAGTAAGAGCAGTAGCAAAGGCCCCTAGCGGAGGGACAGGTGAGGTCATGTCCACAGGTAAGTACGGTACAGTACATTATGCAGAGACAATTGCACCTCACATTATAGAAGCAACCCAGAATGATGTAATTGAACTAAATCCTGTCAGGGTGATCGCAGTCCCCAATGGGAAGACTGACGCTCAGGGAATCACTCCCGTCAGAAACATTGCTATGCATTGTCCCTGGTCCCGGACAGAATTGAGGACAATTATGTCTGAATTTCCCGATCCCAGAAAGGATCTAGCCGCATGTCAGAGGTTTATTAGAGAACTAGGTAACGCCACTGAACCCACAAACAAAGATTGTCGGACAGTGCTACGGGCATGTTTGCCCTCTAATATTGACCCTGTGAAATTCATTGCTGACTGTAAATTAGACGCAGAGGTACCTCTCACTGATGAATACACTCAGGAGAATGTACGACAGATCAATCTGCAATTAGGAGTATATTTCCCAACTGTTGTCAAGTGGAATAAAATCTCCATTAGACAAAAAGAAGGGGAAACGGCTTCTGAATATTTCCATCGAGCACTGCAGGAAATGGCAGGATACACTGGGGTCGAGGATATTAAGGAAAATGTACATCATAGAGAGGTAGCTGTGTCCGTATTAATGGACGGTTTAAAAGAAACGTTGAGAACAAGAGTACAAACCACTCAACCAAATTGGAGAGGTATTTCGGTGGCTGCATTAAGAGAGTCCGCTATTGAGCACGATCGGAACATCATTAAGCACAGGGAGTCACAGGGGGATAAGCTGATGACCGTAAGTATCAAAACCCTGACAACAAAGCCACATCAGCCTAAACCCCAGACCCCTGATGGTAAGTCGTATGTAGTGAAATGTTATAAGTGCCAGAGAGAAGGACATTACGCACGGAACTGTAATTATAACAGCAATGTATATCGACCCCCTAGACCGGAACATGACTCACAGCATAACACACGTAATTGGGATCAGGGACCGCATAGGAGGAATTACGAGCCACATGCAGGGGAAACAAGGAGGTACCCACCTAGGAGGGACTGGCAGACCTCTGGAAATTCTCAGCTACCCCCCTCACATATCGTAGCTGCCAGCACACTGCGGGAGGGTCACAACATACAATAGTGGTCAGGCTACACCTGTAGTTTGCAGCCAGTGAAGTTGATTGCTAGCCTTGGCAATGAACCCGAGGTTACAGTTGATGTAGCTGGTAGATCACTACCTTTCCTTGTAGATACAGGGGCGGCCAGGTCAGTGTTAAATTCAACGGTAGGTATGAAAACAACGGGTAAAACAATTTCAGCAATGGGGGTAACAGGAGTAGTGCAACACTACCCTTTAAGTAGACCAGCGGAGATTACGATAGGGCCTTTGCAGACCAAGCACTCCTTTTTGCTAGCTGCATCGGCTCCAACTAATCTACTTGGGAGAGATTTATTGTGTAAGATGAGGTGTGTCATATATTGTACTCCTGAGGGTGTCTTCTTAGATATACCCGAGAATCACGTTCAGGAAGTGCAGGATATGTTAGACACCCCACAAAGGTTAATGTCACACTCTGCTGTTATAGACAGGTGTTCATCCAAGGTAGAGGAAATGATCTCCCAGATACCGGAATCCCTCTGGACCAAAGATGGACAAGACACTGGATTGATGGCAAATGTAGCTCCTGTAGTGGTGCAAGTAAAAGATGGTAGGATAGCTCCAAAAATCCCACAGTATCCTCTGAAGCCAGAGGTGGAATTAGGAGTGTACCCAGTCATAGAGCGCTTGCTACAACAGGGCATCCTAGTTAGGACGTCCAGCACTGCCAATAGTCCCATCTTCCCTGTGAAAAAGAGTGGGGGGAGGGGTTACAGGCTAGTGCAGGATCTAAGGGGGATAAACAAGATAGTTGAGAGCCAATTCCCCGTAGTGCCAAATCCAGCTGTCATCCTCATGCAAATTCCCCCTACTGCAAAGTTTTTCACTGTCATTGACCTCTGTTCCGCTTTCTTTTCGGTCCCTCTGCACCCTGACAGCCAATATTTGTTTGCATTTACATACAGAGGAGTACAGTACACCTGGACTCGCCTACCCCAAGGTTTTATTGACAGCCCAAGTATCTTCTCCCAGGCTTTGCATGACTGTTTACAATCCTTTCAACCTGAGAGCGGATCAGTATTAATACAGTATGTAGATGACTTACTGCTGTGTTCAGATTCACTCGAATCATCCTTGAAAGACACGAAACAGCTTCTGTTTCACCTTTCTAATACGGGACACAAGGTTTCAAAGGATAAGTTACAGTTGTGCCAGATCAAGGTGAAATATTTGGGACATAGCTTAACACAAGGACTGAGACACCTCACCGCTGATAGAATCCAGGTGATTCGCGACATGACTCTGCCACAAACCCAGCAGCAGATCCGCACTTTCCTTGGAATGTGTGGGTACTGCCGAAACTGGATCCCAGGGTTCTCCATACTGGCTTTACCTTTACAGGAAATGGTCTCCTCGAACAAACCAGATCGGATCTCTCACACAGACGAGTCTGAACTGGCATTTGAGAGACTTAAACAATGCCTATCACAGGCACCTGCATTAGGCATGCCAGATTAAGGGAAACCTTTTGAGTTGTACGGTACGGAAAGTGCTGGGTGTGCGGCAGGTGTCCTAACCCAGAGACATGGTGATGCCAGCAGGCCGGTAGCTTACTACAGTGCACAACTAGACACCGTAGCATGGTCTCTCCCCACATGCTTGCGAAGTGTTGCAGCGATAGCATTGCTAGTGAGTAAAAGTGAAGATGTAGTGTTGGGACACAAACTGACCATCCATACACCTCATGCAGTGTCAGCCTTACTGAACTCTGCCCAAACCAGACATGTCTCATCAGCACGGTTTACAAGGTGGGAGTTAGCACTAATGGCACCTGTAAACATCACCATAAAGAGATGCAGTGCACTAAATCCTGCAACTTACCTCCCGGGTATGCCTGGACAGGCACAAAGGGTGGAGGATGAGAGTGATGGTGAAGGAGGATTTAGTATAGACACTGACACACATGATTGTATGGAATTTCTGAACCAAACTTTCACTGCAAGACCCGACATTAGTGACAACCCACTGGAAGGCGTAGATTTTACCTTTTACACTGACGGTAGTTGCCACAGACAGACGGACTCAGGAGACTTGTGTACTGGATATGCAGTCGTAGATGACAAAGGTATCATAGAAGCTGAACCCCTGGGCCCACCGCACTCAGCACAAGTTGCTGAGCTGGTCGCCCTAACCAGAGCGTGTGAATTGGCTAAGGGTAAGTCAGCCAATATTTATACAGATTCTAGGTATGCCTTTGGAGTAGTGCATGATTTCGGGGCCCTATGGCGCCTCAGAAATTTCATGACGGCAGCTGGCACACCTGTAGCGCATGCATCCCATATAATAAGGCTTCTAACAGCGATGCAGGAACCTGACAGAGTGGCTGTTATCCAGTGCAAAGCCCACACTTACAGTCAAGACCCAGTGTCACTTGGTAACAGCCGGGCAGACGAACCTGCTAAATCAGCAGCCAGCACCCCCATACAGACAGACATCACACAACTGATGGTATTCAATACCGTCAACACACAAAAATTAAGTGAAATGCAAAATTTGTGTTCTCCACAGGAAAAGGCAGTCTGGAGGTCAAAAGGATATGGCCAGGAGTCCTCAGGACTCTGGACAGATGGACAGGGTAAGCCAGTAGCCCCCAGAGCATATCTTCCAAGCTTAGATGAGGCGGCACCTGGTCTGACTCATCTGGGCAAAGAGGGTATGTGTAAGCTGGTGAGAGCCTACTGGTGTGCGCTAGTGATGAGCGGATTCGGTTTTATTCGGTTTTACTCGGTTCTCAAAACGGCATCTTATTGGCTATCCAAAACACGTGACATCCGTGAGCCAATAAGATGCCGTTTTGAGAACCGAGTAAAACCGAGTAAAACCGAATCCGCTCATCACTAGACTGTGCGCCAGGATTCTCTTCTCATGCGGGTAAGAGAGCAATGACATGTCTTATCTGCTTGAGGAAGAATATTGGAAAGCCAATACCAACAGAACCATCCCATATCCCGCCGACAGACGGCCCTTTTCAGGTAATACAAATTGATTTCATACAGTTGCCACCCTGCAGAAATTTAAAGTATGTGTTAGTGTGTATTGACGTGTTTTCAAATTGGGTAGAAGCATTCCCCGCTGCCACAAATACTGCTACGTTCACTGCAAAGAAGATTGTGCAGGAATTTGTGTGCAGATATGGTATCCCTAGGATAATTGAAAGTGATAGGGGTACCCATTTTACAGGTGAAGTCTTTCAGGTTATGTGCAAACTGATGGGAATTAATAGTAAACTGCCTACTCCGTACCGCCCACAGGCGAGTGCGAAAGTGGAAAGAGTAAACAGCACTATTAAGAACAAGCTGAGCAAAGTGATGGCTGAAACTGGATTGTTGTGGCCAGAAGCTTTGCCACTTGTATTGTACAGCATCAGAACCAGGTCCCCCCTTAACCTATCACCCTTTGAGATTCTTTTTGGTCGACAACCCCATGTAAAGATTGACCCCCAGGATGATTTGAAATGCAATAATGAGGTGACTGTAAAATATATGGTTAAGATGAGCCAGCAGCTGAGGAATCAAAACAGCAATCTAAAGCTGGTGATTCCTGACCTACCAAACAGCAATTGTCATGACATTGAACCTGGGGATTATGTAATGATTCTAAATTTTCTACGCTCAGGTTGCCTTATTGACCGGTGGGAAGGACCGTACCAAGTCTTACTGATCAGCACGACAGCATTGAAGGTTGCAGAGAGAGAGACTTGGGTCCACTCGTCCCACTGTAAGAAGGTCGCTGACCCAGAGAGAGCCCGTGACAACGAGCAGAGTGTAGAGGAAATCGTATCACTGGAGTGCCTGTTCCGGGAATGTTGAGAGGCAGGACTGTTGTCACGGCAACTGAGCACAGAGAGCTACAAGACCAGAGGCGGTTGTCGCACCAAATTTCTTTTTCCTTTTTATTATTTTCTCCATCTCCCATTACCCTCCTTTCCCCCCTTCCTTGCTCCTTTTTCTCTCCCCTTAGCAAGATGGACTTACCCCAAGAGACTGCATTCCGGGTTTTCCTGTTGACCCTGTTGTTGACCAGAGCAGTCTATTTCGGTGAGAGTACCAGAGAGGTCGAGAAAGTATCTGGAATGGGTTCTGATGAGAAGGATGGATTTGTAGAATTCCAAGGGCAACACATCCATCTAGCAAAGGCGAGTATCAGAAAACGATCTAGTAGTCAAGAAACTAGGAGGCACTGTGAAGGGTTATTGGCTGAGGAAAATTGTATTTGTAGAAACTGTGAAAACATAGTTGAGAACGGGTGCATCCAGAGATGTCAGTCCAGCCTTAATATCAACATGGACCGTCATCCATTGAGCGATTATCACTCATTAGTGGGTAAGGTTTTAAACCAAACAGAATGCTGGGTGTGCTCACAAGTACCTCAAGGTCAGAGCAAATCAGGACTAGTACCCTATCCATTAACAATAGATGAGGTACTTGAATTAAGGGATGGGAGACCGGTGGATAAGAAATTTTATATTTCTAGGCCCCCTAGTTTGAAGCTCCTCCAATATCATGTGGATAGATCCTTAGTATGTTTCAACATTTCCAATTCCCGAAAGCCGGGAAAATGGGAAGTGACATGGAATAACCAAACCATGGCATTTTCACACAAAGCCGACAGAATGCCCATAGACTCAGAACTTATACGCCAAATAGCCGACGGTGGAAGGTATTTTCGGTACAGGTATACTCTAGGAAGTAGGACCATGCGGGTTGGAGAAGTATCACCAGGATACTGTGCGCATATCATACAGCCTGATACGTGTACTGAACAGATGAGAGAGTTAGTGATAGGATTTTTCACTTGGAAGGTTTGCAATATGGTAATGTCATATTCTGTCCCATATGTTCTCCCCGATGATGCATATTTTATATGCGGGAGGAAGGCGTATAAGTGGCTTGCCCCAAACTCATAGGGATTGTGTTACATTGGAAGAGTGTTGCCAGAAGTTATGACCATAACCCATAATAAGATGAAAGACGTTCACCGCAATGCTCAAGCTCCTTACACTCACACTCACTATGAACACATCGTTAAGAGACACCTTATAGATAGGACAGAGCACGCAGCCTCTGATTTGATCCACGAATCCACCGGGATTCAATTCCTATTCGCGTTAGATATCACCCGTACCGCCAGAGGAATTATAAATGATAGGTATATTCATGCGCTAGCTAACCTGATAGATAATATCACCGAGATGTATGATGACACCTTCAGGTATACAGGGAGGGAGTTGCAAGCTTACAAAACGGAACTGATCCAGCACAGGATGGTTCTCAATTATATCACAGCGGTGACAGGCGGGTACTGTGTCACCTTGGCAACTCAGTATGGTGTAAAGTGCTGCACGTACATTACAAACAGCACTGATGACCCAACCGAGGTCATAGATCAAAAGATGGATGATATCTTGCAGTTGAAATGGGAGTTCCGAAGGAGACACAACCTTACCCTTACTGCTGTGAGTAATGAACTGACCGGCTGGGTCTCATGGTTGAACCCACGCAATTGGTTCTCAGGTTTAGGAGAATGGGCTCAAAATGTTATCGTGAGTGTAGGAAAGTTTCTCCTTTGTATCCTGGGAGTTATAATGATTGGTTTGATATTTAGATGTGTTCGAATTTTAACGCGGCGCAAGTGCGGTACCAAAGTGATGAGTTTGAGGAGCGGGGGCATTGTTACAACAACTGATTTAATCTATGACCCATCAATCGAGACAATGTTGTGATATGACGTGATTCCACGGTCCGTTTCTTTCACCCGTTTCTCCTTTGTTTTCCCTCAAGCAAAAATACATCCATCCGGAAGAGACTTTGATGGACACTGTAAAGACTTTGATGGACATTCTAAAGACTTTGATTAACACTTTCAGCAAAGATACACCCATCCGGACAAGACTTCAACCAACACCCAAGAACGATTGCACAAATGTTATGTGATTGTATTTGTGATACGTGTCTCATCTTCATCTCTACAACCTTCAGGTAGTGACACACATAGTCGACAGGTGATATATATACACATATTAGCATTCACATGTGTTTCCCCCTCCATGTATCATCAACTAAATGTGCACCCCATTTGTTGGAACAAGAAGCCGAAAAGAGCTCGGTAGTGTTTGTTGGCCCACTTACAGACCCTTAATACGGGATGAGAAGGATTTAATGTATACTTCGCAATACCTCGAAGCTTATGTAGAACATGTACGGCACGATGATACATGCCCCTCAGACATGAACTTCATACATACATGCTTGTACTATCCCACTAGGTCATACATTTCCCGCCTACTCATATCCTCCTACCATCCAATTATTTTATAGATATTGTATTATATATTTTTCTGTTTAATGTTTAGATAGTGGCAGTTATTATTGACTGCCAAAGGGTGGACTGTTAGAGTCGAAAAATATTGTAATGCATATGCCTTTTACTAACCCCATGCACATGCCCGCTGCGCGTGCACTCGCTCTGCCGTGCGTGCGCATATCCGCAATTTGCGTAACGGAGCTTTTCACGGCCATGCGCCTTAGCGCGTGGTATGCGCATTTTATGGTAGAGTTTGTGAGCGCATAGAGGGTTATTAGAACATTACATATTTAACCCAAATAGTGTACATTGTAGATATAGCTCCCCTAGACCATGTCAGCGAGTATTCATAGTTTAAACAGTTCATGGACTAAGAGATTCGCCTTTGCATGATAGGAAGGGTCAGATAAAGGTTGGAAGGTGATGTCTAGTATCCAGCTGTAGGGTATTTTGAGGGTAACATTCCGGTGCTGGTTAGAGCAAGATCGCATGTTCCTGCGTATAGTTATGTATAAAAGTAGAATGTATGCGGCGGGAATCCAGAGGATACCACCCACAAGAGCAGTTGGGGAAAGACATCGCCCACCTATTCAAATCCACCTATGACCTCTTCTGTAGTGTAAAGACACATCCCTGTGTCCAATGGACAATAAGATTACAGTGACCATTGTATTGTGTATGCATGTTGTGTATAAAAGGACCATTGTTGCCTGGCCAGTCAGAAGACTCTGAACGCTATCTGTATGACCAGCGGAGGACCGAGCCGGGTTGCGCTTGCGAACATTCTCACGTATGTACATTCTCTGTAGCCATTATTCTGTTTAGATTTACTTGTTAGCCTGTAGTGTATGATTTGTACTGTTTTACCTTTTGGAATTAATCCACTGTGGCCTTAGAACCCTGTGGTTGCAACTACAAATCAGTGTTGTGTCTTCACTTTCCTGCAAGGGGGGTTTAAAGTGTATTTACTGTATAAGGTGTATAAGTATTGATAAGGTGTACGCACTGCGGGTACTTTATACCGTCAGTGCTACTTAAGGTTTAAGAGATAATATCGTTGCAGTACTTGGCTGCTAAGGGTTCAAAGTATAATCATATCAGTGCATTATATCATTAACAAGGTTTAAAGGTTATCAATTGTGTGTGCGCTCGCTGTGTGTTCTCTGTACACTCAGCAAGGCGTGGGTACGCCAAGTGCGTACCACGTGCAGGACTCTGTACGCAAATAGTGTACAAAGTGCGTAGCATGTGCATTCAGTCTAGCGGCCATAGCGGTCTAAGATAATATCGACATTATCAATTGGGAGCTCGTCCGGTACACTCAGCGCGGCGTACCACTTGCAGGACTCTGTACGCAAATAGCGTACAAAGTGCGTAGTGCGTGTATTCAGTCTAGCGGCCATAGCGGCTCCCCGGTAATAGTGTATTTAGAGGTATAGCTTTGCGGTCTAAGATAATATCGACATTATCAGCCATAATCACCATCGCGGCCACTGATCCCTCCACAGCGGTTGTTAAGCGCTGCGCTCCCCCTGTCAGTGAGTCACGCATGCGCAGTAGTCTCTGCTTCCTACTACTGCAACTACTGCGCATGCGCGACTCACTGACAGGGGGAGCGCAGCGCTGAACAACCGCTGTAGAGGGATCAGTGGCTGCGGTGGTGATTATGGCAGACCGCAGTGACGACCAGTGTGACGCGGAAACTACAGGGAGGGGAGCGCCGGGCAGCAGGAGGAAAACAACTAACGAGGAGTAAACACCGGGAGCGCAGAGATAACCCTAATACCGCAGCGGAAGAGGTTAGTACATCCAGCCCTAAGTACTTTAGTCTTTCCCGGTAAGTTGTGTTATGCAGGCCATGCACCATTTTAGTTCCCCTCCGGATTTAGGCTGCGGAGGGAAGGTTAGGGTTAGGCTGCATCTCGGGGGTTTAGGGTTAGGCTGCGTCTCGGGGGTTTAGGGTTAGGCTGTGTCTCTCTCGGGGGGGTTAGGGTTAGGCTGCGTCTTGGGGGGTTAGGATTAGGCTGCAGAGATGGGGGTTAGGTTTAGACAGCTGGGCAATGTTGTAAGTACTGCACATGCATCCGAGACACGCTGCACTTGCTTCCCAATGGTTACTGCATGGACACAGAATGAATCTGGAGACATGGACTGTGGATTATATTGGGTGTTGCTGGGAGGCAACAGGGGGATGGAAAGTAAATTCAGACTGATTCTGAAGAGGCAGAACCGCACACACAGGGCGTCATGTTCAGACAGAGATATTCCGCCTGACATAAGGCTGGAGCAGGTTTCGATAGTGCCTTCAGTGATGCATTAATAGACTTACTGATCTGTATTTGCACCTCTGCAAGTGAGCGTCTTGCTATGAACAAAATTGGCTGTGGCATTATCATAAAGACACAGACACGTCTGCAGCATCAAACACAGCAGCAGCGTCCAGGCCCGAATCAGGAACATAACGTGCTTAAGTCAAGCATTTGTTTTTAACATCTTGTGTCGCCATGGTGAGGCCGTGGTAAAGTCTGTGCACACGTCACTGTAACTTGGGTCTATCAGTGACAGCTGCATTATAGTGACCGGTGAAAAATTTGGAATGCTGTTTCTATATGGCATCTCAATGCAAAGCCTATGAGTCGAACCTGTTTATTTTGCCACCCACTTTCCTCGACCTCTTCTCTGTCTCTAGACCTCGCTTCAGCCGGGTTCCCATCTATAGATAGACAGTTTAAAGATAGGTAGACACCATATGGTCGTCAGTCAAAAGTCCGACAAGGTCAAAAGTCAGACAGGGTCATAAGTCAGACCTAAATTTTTTTTTTGTTTTTCTGCGTTTTTTACAACTTTTGCCTCATTTACTATCCATGTCACAAACTATTACCATTTAGTAAAGTTGTGGCAAGCGTAACGAGCCCACGAGGGGACGAATTTCCCCAAATTTGGGTTAAAAATTTATAAAAACACCCCCCAAATTTTTTTTTTTTTACTGTCTTTTGACCCTGTCTGACTTTTGACCCTGTCTATCTTTTGACTGTCGACCATATGGTGTCAACCTGATGAGTTTCTATCTTTTAACTGTCTATGTGCTATACCACACCCCTTCAGTCTCAGCCCTTTCCTGACACAGCTGATGCAGTATACCCACTTTGGCTCAATTCTATTCCAATCTTGTTTGGTACTTACTGGCGGGCCTTAACCTGCAGCGCATTACATACATTTTACCGGCGGACAGGATGCCGCATGTCAATATCCCAACAGTGGCATCCAGCCCGCCAGAATTCCAGCAGAGGGGTGAGCACTAAGAGTCCCCTTGCGGGCTTGCTGCACTCAACACGCAGTAGCATTAGTGGGAATAGCCGTGGTGCGCCGGGATTCCGGCTGTCGGCATTATCAGCTGTCGGGATTTCCCCATCAGTATCCTGAATGCCGTGATCCCGACAGCCGGCATTTTAACTGCATCCCCCTTGCTGCATGTCAGCAAAAGTCAGCAAAGTCCAAACTTCCTTGTGAGGTTCCCATATAAACAAAGGATCTTTATTAGATTCCATGCCCGTATGCTAGGTAGAGCCAGACCAAACTAGTCGCACCAGCAGGAACCCACCCTAACAATATAATGTCCACTGACCTCTACCCTAAGGTCTCAGTACCCTTGTCACACCTACCGAAATAACACAGTCTCCATCCTAATTGTTTTCTTGCCCCAGCCAGAGGAACGTACATTCATTTCTTGCAAGCTGCTAATTTATTAATTAAGGTCAGGCATGGTACCAGCTAAAGTGCTGATAATAAGTTGAAGAATATCAATAGATCTTCCCTACTGTCATCTGACGGAAGGCTCCTCTGCTTGTGAGCACAGTTAATGAACCATTTTCTCCAACAATAAACCCAAGAGGTTTTAATCATCCAGCGCAAAGAAAAGTTCAGTAAAAATGTTAAAAGGCTGATTCAGATCTTTTTACAATAGTCTTTTTTTTCTTTTCTTGGAATAAGTCCAGAGTTGCAGAGATAGATTACTCACGAGATGACAGGAGAAGAGGACTTTGGGGGATCATTTTCTTTCCGTCAATGAGGGCACGACTCACAGTCAGATAACAGCTCTACACGGATAGGATCAATTGGAATGACTTAACCTGGCAGAAGCCTTTTATCCCTGCAAAAGTTATCCGAGTCGTTAACGCGATAAATTAGCAGCACAAACTGAGTGAATTAAAAAAAAAAAAAAAGAAGGAGAGATATATGTGTTTTACTGAAAATGGGACACACTGGGGTAGATTTACTAAGATGGGAGTATTTTTTTAGAACTGGTGATGTTGCTTATAGCAACCAATCAGTTTCTACTTAACATTTATCTAGCTGCTGCTAGAAGATAATAGTTAAAATATGATTGGTTGCTATGGGCGACATCACCAGTTCTAAAAAAAAAAACCTCCCACCTTAGTATATTTAACCGACTTTAAATGTTTTTGCCAACTGTATTTTAAAGCACATCCAGACGTGCACCTAATTGCTGACAGGAGGCTGTGGTCAACACCAGGAGCCCACGGTATCCACGGTATCCACACACATCATCTGTTCTTGCAGTATCAGATAAATTATTCTGACCTAGCACATGGTAGATTTATCTAGTTTTCCTGGGCTAGTAGGCTTCCTCTCAGTACAATAGTTGAGTGCAAATTATATGCTGGATGAGCATAGTCAAACACCCCCCATTCAGAGCTGTCTGTAGCTCAATCCAATGCCCCCACATTTGGTAGGGAGGTTATTTAGGACAATGGACGCAGGATTCGGCAGAAAAAACAAATAGTGCAAAAAGTCACCAATAGGGGGAATAGGGCACTATAAAGGGTGAAAAGTAATATTCAGAATTACTGTTCCAAACTCAATTGATATTAATGGGGAGATTCAAATGTTTGAAAAGTCAGTTAGGCTTCTGTTTTTTTCCTATCTAATAGACAGGAAAAAACAAACACCCAACTGACTTTTCAAACATTTGAATTCGGCCTAAATGTTTTATTATTGCGTTATCGTTAGTGTAATGGGCCCTACACACTGGCCATTTTCCGCTGATGTGCCCAACGGCCGATACGGCTGACAAGAGACTCAGCGGTGGGTGGGTGGAAAGGGGTTTGACTGGGGGAGTGAAGTTTCTTCACTCCCTGACGTCACCTGGCCTCATAGCCCTGCATGCTAATATGGACGATATTGTCCATATTGGCTTGCATGCATAAACGAGCCGGCACCAACGATGAATGACCGTGGGGCCGCGCATCGTACATCGTTGGAGCCTACACACTGATAGATAGTATTGCTCCGCTCTCACACTTTAGATAATATGTGGATCAGTGCTATGCTCCACCTCCAGTATAACAGCCGCTGTTAACAGTGTAGGATACAGTTCAGTACTCATAGGGGGGATTCAATTGTTTGAAAAGTCGATTGTGTGTCTGTTTTTTCCTGTCTGTTAGATAGGAAAAAACAGATGCCCAACTGACTTTTCAAACAATTGAATACCCCCCATAGACTGTAAATGTTCATTCAGCACTTAAGCCATAGTATGCAAGAATGATTTTCACAACGAGACTCAGGCAAATATTGAACGGTACAGCTTATAGTTACCGTCTGGCCTCCAGCTGCTTGCAGCTTCAGTTCTCGTAGTGTAGATTCTGTGGTAAGGAGAGAGTGTGAGTGGCAGGACAGGGATCCGTTGGTGACCAGGTCCAGCCAAAGGTGTGTACACCTTAACGCGTTTTTTCAATTTTCAAAGTCTTAACGGTTTCATCAGAAGAATTTTTTATAGGTAGCTCAGTGTCCATGTATTTAACTACACCTTCCTCCAATGGGAGTGGTTCCTTAATTATATTATACTAGGTGCTTCATCGCGCCCTACGGGCGCTCTTCACACCGTCGCAAGGGACTACGCCCCCTTAACCCTTGCATGCCTTTCTGGGGTTTAATATTTGTATTATATGGAGTATTACCTGCATTCCTTTGTTAGTGGTTAAATATTGCACAATGAAAGGGCGTGCGATGGTGAAGGAGGCGCAGCCCCTTGCGACGGCGTGAACAGCACCTGCAGGGCACGATGTACAGAATGTAGCGGGTGTGGGGGGGACTGCGGATGGTGTCTGTAGATGCTGCGGGTGGAGGGGGGGCAGAAGTGGGGGTGGGGCCCGGATGGAGAAGGTTCGGGAGGTGCTCCAGGTGGGGGAGGGGTAGAGGAGTGGGGGATGCAGATGGGGGAGGGGTCCAGAGGCACTGCAGGTGGGGGAGGGGCAGGGGTGCCACGGGTGGGAGAGGGGCAAGTGTGGGGATGTTGTGGATGGGTGAAGGGTTCCGGAGGTGCTGTGGGATGGGAAGGGACGGGAGTGCCGGGGGTGGGGTAGGGGACCGCAGGCACCATGGGTAGGGTAGGGGCAGGTACGGGTGGTGCGGCGGATGGGAAAGGAGGTCCGGAGGTGCTGCAGGTGGTGGAGGGGCAGGTGCGGCGGTGCCATTGGTGGGGGAGGGGTGGGTGAGGGGGGGACCGCGAATGGAGGAGGGTGTCTGCAGATGCTGCGGGTGGAGGGGGGCAGGTGTGGGGGGAGACATATAAGGGGGGTGAATGGTGGAGGGGGCCTGGAGGTGCTGTGGGTGGTGAAGGGGCGGAGGAGTGGGAGCCGCGGGTGGTGTAGGGGGTCTGGAGGCACTGCATGTGGGGGAGGGGTGGAGTGCCGCATGTGGTGTGGTGCATTGGGGAGAGGTCTGGAGGCGCTGCGGGTACTGTACATGCCATAAAAGGTAGTTGGAGGGTATGCAGTAACAGGGCCAGGACAGGGGTGACAGGGTCAGAACAGGGTTGACGGGGCCAGGACAGGGGTGACAGGGTCAGAACAGGGGCGACGGGGCCAGGACAGAAATGACAGGGACAGGATAGGGGTGACAGGGCCAGGGTAGGGGCGGCAGGACCAGGACAGGGGTGACGGGGCCAGTATAGGGTTGACAGGGCAAGCACAGGGGTGACAGGGCCAGGATAGGGGTAACAGGGCCAGCATAAGGGTGACAGGGCCAGGATAAGGGTGAAAGGGCCAGGATAAGGGTGAAAGGGCCAGGATAAGGGTGGCAGGGCAAGGCCAGGGGTAACAGGGACATGACAGAACACAGGGCACGGGAGAGATTGGTATTAGGGACAAAACAGTGGTGACAGACAGATGTGTCTTACCGGAGTCACTGCTGCTGGCTGCTGCTGTTCCACTCCAACCTGTTGGGATCTGCTGCTGCTGGAGACTTGGCATGGCTGACTCTCTCAGGCTGGAGTCCTGCTTCCTCTGCCCGTCCGCATCCCCCCCCCCTCCTCAGTCACACACCGCAGACCTCGCGCAGCTGCCGGGCACTGTGGTAAGGTGAGACTGGAAATGACTGGTTAGCCCCCAGGAGATGCTGCGGCTGGAGGGAGGAGGGGGTCATAGCATGCACGTGGCGCGGACCTCGCGGCTGCCGGGCACTGTGGTAAGGGGAGACTGGGAGTGACTGGTTAGCTCCCAGGAGACGCTGCGGCTGGAGGGAGGAGTGGGTCGGAGCCTGCAAGCAGCTCGGATTTCTGCAGCGCTACCCGCCAGCTAAAGTGTGTGAATGAGCTGGGCGCACCTCACTGCGGGTGGCAGCGCTGCAGCTAGCGGTGGGGTTGCCGGGGTTGGAGATAACAGAGGCAGTACGGAACCTGCACAGCGGCAGGTGCCCCACAAAACTGCAGCTAAGAAGCGCGGAGTGTGCCAGAAAGTGACGCTCCTCCGCGCCAGAGAGACCCTGCTGAGTATGCCGATGTGGGGGGTCAAGCACACAGTGAGCCGGTGCCCGTCTGTCTGTATGACATACCCCTCACACACCCCCAATACCTCCCAAATGTCCCGATTTTCGCGGGACAGTCCCATTTTTTGGGGTCTGTCCCGCTGTCCCACCCGCGGGTCGCAGTGTCCCGCGGTGGGGGGGGGGGCAGTTGGAAAGCTCCTGTACTCGCTGTTCTGCTTAGCAGAGCAGCGGTGAATAGTGGAGACAGAGGGAGAGGGGGCATCAGGGGGTACGGATTAAGGGGGGGTTCCAGCAGCTGAGCCGGATTAAGGGGGGGGGGCAGGGGGTACGTACCGTTGGCCCCACAGTTTTAGGGGGGCCCCCGGCTGGAGTAGCTCTGTCCCAGCTCAGAAGCTCCCCCCCCCCCGTCCTGCCAGCAACAACGGCAGCATTGTGCTACTGTCAGCACACTCTGCTGCGTGTTGGCAGGTCTGTGGTGTTACAGGGAGGCAGCAGTCTCCCTGCTTGCTTCTGCCTGTGCGGGTGTGTAGAGGGGGAGCGAGCACCTCCTCTGGATTTAGCCCTAGCTGAGGGGCCAAAATCCCATTAAAAAATAAAAATAAAAATCGGAATTTGCATAAGGGGGCGTGGCCGCGCGTCCCGCGATTAGGCCACGCCCCCAACCCACAGCAGGCACAGCAATGAGATAGGGCTCCCCTGTCTCAAGTGCCCTGGGCCCCCCGGACTCATAATCAGCCCCTGGGGGCATGCCAGCAGCTCACAGAGCGCTGGGCATGCCCCCTCACTGACGAAAACGGGGACCCTCCCGTGAAGCCACGCCCCCTTTTCGCCGAGTGTGTGTCCTTTTTTCTGCCTGAAGAAAGCTCCTGCAGAAAGCTGGGAGGTATGCACCCCTGCCTGTGCCATGCCCATACCATCTGCTTCTGCTCCTAGTCTCCTGTAGATTTGGCCAGATCTGTGACTCATTTGACTAACTCCGCCCAGTCTTCAGGCCCAGCGTTAGCAAATGAATCACAAAGTCACAGATCTGGGCTATTATATAGGAGACAGGTGTGCTCAGCAGAAAACACATGGATTCATTTAGAGACAATTCGTCTATATAGCACAGTGATCAGCATCAGCACTGAGTGGTATATAATCGCCAAAATATTAAAAAAAAATTATATATATATATATATATATATATATATGGAAGGGGGGAATAGGGGTACCAGCGACTTACAATGTCTAATTAGAATTAACTATGAAGAATATAGCTGGATACGGTTTTCAAAAAAAGTGGTAACAAATTTATTTATACAAAGTATGGTAATGGGATAAAAAAGTAGATAAAAGGCTGGATAATAAGAGCAATAAAAAATGATAGAAATACAGAGATAAAATACTGCAGTTTAAGCTAGAACCCTAAATCACATAAAATCAGTAAAAACAAATTTCTACTGAGGACTAGTGTGTGAACACTCTTATTTATAGAGTGTTCACACACTAGTCCTCCACCCCTTGATGAAGTCTGAGGACGAAACGCGTTGGATACACCTCCATTGACCCTGCATTTTCAAAGATAAGCATCACTTTTTTAACCTTAAGCATTTTTTATCAGTAGAAATTTGTTTTTACTGATTTTATGTGATTTAGGGTTCTAGCTTAAACTGCAGTATTTTATCTCTGTATTTCTATCATTTTTTATTGCTCTTATTATCCAGCCTTTTATCTACTTTTTTATCCCATTACCATACTTTGTATAAATAAATTTGTTACCACTTTTTTTGAAAACCGTATCCAGCTATTGTCACAACTGAGGGCCTGAGCTGACGGGAGGCAGCCTCAGTTGTAGGGGCTGAGATGTACCGGAACCTGGGAGGTTGTATCAGACCCCTGGACATGTAAGTAACATGAATAATAACTGCCCGAAGGCGTGACCACGACAACTTGGATAAAAGTCAATGATGTTTATTATGACAACTCCGCAACACAGCAGCAGTAAAAGAAAACGTAAAAGTCAGCAAAGAATAAATACAGTTCCTGGGTACTACAGGATGGCAGGAGCCACAGGGCACTGGTAGTGTGAGATAGTTCTTATGATCTTCTAGATGGAAAGTCCTTACCAGGCCCGACTGTAGCAATGGAGATAACCCAGGATTGTGCCAGCTGGTGTTCCAGGAAAAGCTGGGTTGCTGAAGATAAAACAGCTGCTGTGGATACTGGCTGGAACCAGACTGTTGTTAGCACGGAGTGGATACTGGCTGGAACCAGTTAAATAATAAATGAACTTGGGAGCGATGAAATATGAACTGAAATGTAGAACTTGAGAGCGGAGAAATAATAATACCGGTGGAGAGTGGTAAAGTGTAGAAAGGACACCGGCCCTTTAAGGGAAGCTGTACTCTGCTGGAAGCTGAGCTGGAAGCAGGTAATGTTGTAGCTGGAAACAGATGAATCCACAATGGATTGGAGAGTCAGGCTACACCGCAGGTGGAACGCTGGTGCGGGTCTCTATGGTGGAAGTCTTGAGACAGGAGCTGGAACCTGGAAGACAATCACAGGAGAGAGACAAACAGGAACTAGGTTTGACAACCAAAGCACTGACGCCTTCCTTGCTCAGGCACAGTGTATTTATACCCGCAGCAAGGAAGGGATTGGCTAGGCAATTATGCAGATTATCAATACTGAGAACAGATTGGTGGCAATGATCAGCTGACAGAATCCAAGATGGCTGCGCCCATGCAGACACTTGGAGGGAAGTTTGGTTTGTAATCCATGTGGTAATGAAAACAGTAATGGCGGCGCCGGCCACCGGAGACAGGAGGCGCCAGGCTGACAGATGCACACGCGGACACAGCGGAGGCCGCGGCTGACGTAATCGCCACTCAGACACTCTGCATGCAGAAGTTCAGGGACGGCGGCGGAGGCCGCGGGAGATGCCATGCCAGGTGTAATATGGCGTTTACTGTGACAGCGTCCCAGAGTGACAGGAGAGGATACAGGAATGTACACATCAGGATAACAGATGGAATCCGGTCCTGGAGCGCTGAGCCAGCCTTAGGAGGCATCTGATGGGTAAGAAATGGCGTCCAGATACCCGGATCGTGACAGCACCCCCCCCTTTAGGAGTGGCCCCAGGACACTTCTTTGGCTTTTGAGGAAACTTGGAATGGAATCTCCGGACCAAGGCAGGAGCATGGACATCAGAAGCATTGGTCCATGAACGTTCCTCAGGACCATAACCCTTCCAGTCAATAAGATATTGTAGTTGACCGTAACGGTGACGTGAGTCCAGGATCTTTGCCACTTCATACTCAACGCCTCGTTGAGTTTGGACTTTCGGAGTTGGAGGAAGTGAGGAATGAAACCGATTCAAGATCAGCGGTTTCAACAGGGAAACATGGAATGTCCTGGGTATTTTTAAGAAGGGAGGCAACTGGAGTCTGTAAGCAACAGGATTGATGACTTGTTCAATCTTGAAAGGACCGATATAGCGAGGTGCAAACTTCATACTGGGAACTCTTAACCTCAAATTCTTCGTGGATAACCATACCCGATCACCCACCTTGAGAGCAGGAACTGCTCGACGCTTCTTATCCGCAAACTTCTTGTACCTGAACGATGCCTTGAGCAGAGCTGATCGTACGCTCTTCCAGATATTGGCAAACTGATGCAAGGTGATATCCACTGCGGGAACAGAAGTTGCTGGAAGCGGTTGGAACTCAGGGACTTTAGGGTGGAATCCAAAGTTAGTGAAGAATGGTGTTGAAGCAGATGAAGAATGATACTGGTTGTTATGACAGAACTCGGCCCAGGGAAGTAATTGAACCCAGTCATCTTGAGAGGAGGACACATAGATGCGGAGGAAGGCCTCCAAGTCCTGATTCACCCTCTCGGTTTGACCATTGGTCTGAGGATGGTAAGCCGTGGAAAACTTTAGCTTGACTTGGAGGACTTGACATAAACTTCGCCAGAATTTGGCTGTGAATTGAACTCCTCGATCTGAGATAATTTCTTCAGGAAGACCGTGGAGTCGGAAGATCTCTTGTATGAATACTTGAGCCAACTTGGAAGCTGACGGAAGACCGGTGAGAGGAATGAAGTGTGCCATCTTGGTGAACCGGTCAACTACCACCCAGATGGTATTGAACTTGTTGCACATGGGTAAGTCTGTAATGAAATCCATCGACAAGTGGGTCCATGGTCGACGGGGAACGGATAGTGGAACCAGTTGCCCCGCAGGCGACTGGCGGGATACTTTATGTTGGGCACACTTTGGGCAAGATGCAATAAACTCCAAGACGTCCTTTTTCAGAGTTGGCCACCAATAGGACCTAGAGATAAACTCCAGGGTTTTTTGGATACCTGTATGTCCGGCAAAACGGGAAGCATGGGCCCAATGCATGAGCTTCTTCCTTAGCATCGGCTTCACAAAACTTTTCCCTGATGGGGGCGTAGAGTCCATCCCTACCGTGGAGAATGCCAACGGATTTATAATAGGATGCTTGTCTGAAGACTCTGACTCATTTTCTTGCTCCCATGAGCGGGAAAGGGCATCGGCCTTGCGATTCTGAGAGCCCGGACAGAACTGGAGTTTAAAGTCGAACCTGGAAAAGAAAAGTGCCCATCTGGCCTGACGAGGGTTGAGACATTGTGCGCCCTTCAGGTATAAAAGGTTCTTGTGGTCTGTAAGTATGGTGATTGAATGAGAAGCTCCCTCCAACAGATACCTCCACTCTTCTAGAGCGAGCTTGATGGCTAGCAACTCCTGGTCGCCAATGGCATAGTTGCGCTCAGCTGGGGAGAACTTCCGGGAGAAGAAACTGCAAGGGTGTAAATGGCCATCTTTAGCCCTCTGAGATAACACCGCTCCTACTCCAACGGAGGAGGCATCCACCTCTAAGATGAAAGGAGAGTCGATGTCAGGCTGTTTCAGAACAGGCGCAGAGATGAACCTTTGTTTTAAAAGATGAAATGCTTGCATGGCTTCTTCAGACCACTTGGACGGGTTAGCACCCTTCTTAGTGAAAGCAGTAATAGGCGCCACAATGGTGGAAAAGTCTCGTATAAACTTTCGGTAATAGTTGGCGAACCCTAAGAACCTCTGGACCCCTTTGAGGGTTAAGGGTACCGGCCAATTTTGGATTGCTTGTAGTTTCTCAGGATCCATCTCTAGTCCGGAACCGGACACAATGTACCCTAGAAACGGAATGGACTTGACTTCAAAGACGCATTTTTCTAATTTGCAATAGAGATGATTGACACGGAGACGGGACAGAACCTCTTTAACCCAAAAACGATGTTCCTCTAAATCGTTGGCAAAAATGAGGATATCGTCTAGATAGACCACGACATGACGGTATAGAATGTCTCTGAAGATCTCATTGACAAAATGCTGGAAGACAGCTGGAGCATTGCTCAATCCGAAGGGCATGACGAGGTACTCATAATGTCCGTCACGGGTGTTAAAGGCGGTCTTCCACTCGTCACCCTCACGGATCCGGATGAGATTGTATGCACCTCGCAAGTCCAGCTTTGTAAAGATGGTAGCTCCGCTAACTCTGTCAAAGAGCTCAGTAATCAGGGGTAAAGGATAACGGTTCTTGATGGTAATGTCGTTCAAACCTCTGTAGTCGATGCACGGCCGCAGACCACCATCTTTCTTTTTTACAAAAAAGAAGCCTGCGCCGGCTGGAGAAGAAGAAGGTCGAATGAACCCCTTTGCTAGGTTCTCTTTAATATATTCCTCCATAGAATGCGTCTCAGGCAGAGACAACGGATAAGTTCGGCCTCGAGGTGGAACCTTCCCTGGAACGAGATCAATCGGACAGTCCCATTCTCTATGAGGAGGAAGGATATCAGCAGAAGCTTTACTGAACACATCCGTGAAATCTTGATATGGAGGAGGTGGAACATCAGACGACCTGGGGGAGGAAGAACAGACAGGCAATACTTTAAACAAACATGTCTCAGCACAGGAGGAACCCCATGCCAGGATTTGCGTAGTCGTCCAATCAATTGTAGGATTGTGAAGACGGAGCCATGGAAGGCCCAGGACCACAGGATGTGTGGCTCTTGGAATCACTAAAAAAGAAATAAGTTCGGAATGAAGAACTCCCACTCTCAGACGAACTGGTAGAGTCCTTAAAGAAATAACTGCATCAAAAATTTTGCTGCCATCCACGGCAGTTAAAGAAATGGACGAAGGAAGTCTTTCGGTGGGTAGGGACCACCGTTTAACATAGGCTTCGGTAATAAAGTTCCCAGCTGCTCCGGAATCAAGGAGGGCAATGACGTTCCGATAACGTTGAGCAACTTGAAGCGAGACTGGGAGATTACAATCTTGAGGAGATGGAGAGGAGATCATTACTCCTAGCCGGCCCTCTCCTTGGCGAGCTAGGATTTGGAGTTTCCCGGACGTTTGGGACAGGCATTAATGGTGTGAGACGGAGCTGCACAATAGAGACAGAGAAACTCGGAGAGACGTCTTCGGCGCTCAGCAGGAGTTAAACGGGAACGGCCAAGTTGCATGGGCTCATCTTTAGATGGTGACAGTTGACGAGGAGGAGGAGCAGAAGATTTTGGAGCAGATGATCTTCCACGCTCAGTTGCTCTCTCTCTGAAACTTAAATCAACTTTCGTACAGAGTGAGATTAGCTCATCTAACTTAGAAGGTAAGTCTCTGGTAGCTAACTCATCTTTAATACGCTCAGATAAGCCATGCCAGAATGCAGCATACAGGGCCTCGTCGTTCCATGCCAGTTCGGATGCCAGGATCTGGAACTGTATCAGATATTGTCCTACAGTACGTGACCCCTGGCGTAAACGGAGAATCTCGGATGAAGCTGAGGTTACCCGGCCTGGCTCGTCGAAGATGCGCCTGAATGTTGACACGAAGGCAGTGTAGGAAGATAGCAGGGTGTCGGACCTCTCCCATAACGGTGATGCCCAATCAAGGGCTGAGCCACTGAGAAGAGAAATAATGTAGGCAATTTTTGTACGGTCACTGGGAAAATTGCCAGGTTGTAGCTCAAACTGAATCTCACACTGGTTGAGAAATCCCCTGCAGAATCTTGGAGATCCGTCAAATTTTGCTGGCGTTGGAAGATGAAGACGTGGAGCAGAAATGGGTAAGGTGGGTGGGGTTATAGCTGGAGTCACTGTGGTTGACGCACCAGACGCGCCTGATCCACGGAGAGTTGTCTGAATCCCATCCAGCCGAGTAGAGAGATCCTGGAGACAGCGGATGATGTGGCCCTGTGCAGCCTCCTGATGTTCTAGTCGGGCTGCCAGTTCTTGCATCGGCCTGGCCGCTTGATCCTGGTCTCCGGCTGGATTCATTAGGTCAGTGCTTACTGTCACAACTGAGGGCCTGAGCTGACGGGAGGCAGCCTCAGTTGTAGGGGCTGAGATGTACCGGAACCTGGGAGGTTGTATCAGACCCCTGGACATGTAAGTAACATGAATAATAACTGCCCGAAGGCGTGACCACGACAACTTGGATAAAAGTCAATGATGTTTATTATGACAACTCCGCAACACAGCAGCAGTAAAAGAAAACGTAAAAGTCAGCAAAGAATAAATACAGTTCCTGGGTACTACAGGATGGCAGGAGCCACAGGGCACTGGTAGTGTGAGATAGTTCTTATGATCTTCTAGATGGAAAGTCCTTACCAGGCCCGACTGTAGCAATGGAGATAACCCAGGATTGTGCCAGCTGGTGTTCCAGGAAAAGCTGGGTTGCTGAAGATAAAACAGCTGCTGTGGATACTGGCTGGAACCAGACTGTTGTTAGCACGGAGTGGATACTGGCTGGAACCAGTTAAATAATAAATGAACTTGGGAGCGATGAAATATGAACTGAAATGTAGAACTTGAGAGCGGAGAAATAATAATATCGGTGGAGAGTGGTAAAGTGTAGAAAGGACACCGGCCCTTTAAGGGAAGCTGTACTCTGCTGGAAGCTGAGCTGGAAGCAGGTAATGTTGTAGCTGGAAACAGATGAATCCACAATGGATTGGAGAGTCAGGCTACACCGCAGGTGGAACGCTGTGCGGGTCTCTATGGTGGAAGTCTTGAGACAGGAGCTGGAACCTGGAAGACAATCACAGGAGAGAGACAAACAGGAACTAGGTTTGACAACCAAAGCACTGACGCCTTCCTTGCTCAGGCACAGTGTATTTATACCCGCAGCAAGGAAGGGATTGGCTAGGCAATTATGCAGATTATCAATACTGAGAACAGATTGGTGGCAATGATCAGCTGACAGAATCCAAGATGGCTGCGCCCATGCAGACACTTGGAGGGAAGTTTGGTTTGTAATCCATGTGGTAATGAAAACAGTAATGGCGGCACCGGCCACCAGAGACAGGAGGCGCCAGGCTGACAGATGCACACGCGGACACAGCGGAGGCCGCGGCTGACGTAATCGCCACTCAGACACTCTGCATGCAGAAGTTCAGGGACGGCGGCGGAGGCCGCGGGAGACGCCATGCCAGGTGTAATATGGCGTTTACTGTGACAGCGTCCCAGAGTGACAGGAGAGGATACAGGAATGTACACATCAGGATAACAGATGGAATCCGGTCCTGGAGCGCTGAGCCAGCCTTAGGAGGCATCTGATGGGTAAGAAATGGCGTCCAGATACCCGGATCGTGACAGCTATATTCTTCATAGTTAATTCTAATTAGACATTGTAAGTCGCTGGTACCCCTATTCCCCTCTTCCACATCTTAATCTCAAAGGCAGCTTATCACTGACGAATATTTAGGGGTTAGCTGACACCTTACATTTTTAAAGGAGTGTCTTTAATCACTGTATTATCTTTTTATAAATATCTGTTCACACACACCTGTGGCGCCATACCCCCACTACCCAATATATATATATATATATATATATATAAAAAAAGAAAAACATATATATATATATATATATATATATATATATATACAGGTTGAGTATCCCATATCCAAATATCCGAAATACGTAATATTCCGAAATACAGACTTTTTTGAGCGAGCGTGAGATAGTGAAACTTTTGTTTTCTGATGGCTCAATGTACACAAACTTTGTTTAATACTAGAGATGAGCGCCTGAAATTTTTCGGGTTTTGTGTTTTGGTTTTGGGTTCGAACGCGTTTTGGCAAAACCTCACCGAATTATTTTTGTCGGATTCGGGTGTGTTTTGGATTCGGGTGTTTTTTTCCAAAAACACTAAAAAACAGCTTAAATCATAGAATTTGGGGGTCATTTTGATCCCAAAGTATTATTAACCTCAAAAACCATAATTTACACTCATTTTCAGTCTATTCTGAATACCTCACACCTCACAATATTATTTTTAGTCCTAAAATTTGCACCGAGGTCGCTGTGTGAGTAAGATAAGCGACCCTAGTGGCCGACACAAACACCGGGCCCATCTAGGAGTGGCACTGCAGTGTCACGCAGGATGTCCCTTCCAAAAAACCCTCCCCAAACAGCACATGACGCAAAGAAAAAAAGAGGCGCAATGAGGTAGCTGTGTGAGTAAGATTAGCGACCCTAGTGGCCGACGACACTGGCCATATTTTATAGGCAGAACTAAAAGGCACCTCAGGTAAACAATGGAGATGGATGGATTGGATACTAGTATACAATTATGGACGGACTGCCACGGTTAGGTGGTATAAAAAAACTACGGTTAGGTGGTATATAATACAATTATGGATGGACGGACTGCCTGCCGAGTGCCGACACAGAGGTAGCCACAGCCGTGAACTACCGCACTGTACACTGGTTGATAAAGAGATAGTAGTATACTCGTAACAACTAGTATGACGACGGTATAAAGAATGAAAAAAAAACCACGGTTAGGTGGTATATATTATAATACAATTATGGTTGGACGGACTGCCTGCCGAGTGCCGACACAGAGGTAGCCACAGCCGTGAACTACCGCACTGTACACTGGTTGATAAAGAGATAGTAGTATACTCGTAACAACTAGTATGACGACGGTATAAAGAATGAAAAAAAAACCACGGTTAGGTGGTATATAATACAATTATGGATGGACGGACTGCCTGCCGAGTGCCGACACAGAGGTAGCCACAGCCGTGAACTACCGCACTGTACACTGGTTGATAAAGAGATAGTAGTATACTCGTAACAACTAGTATGACGACGGTATAAAGAATGAAAAAAAAACCACGGTTAGGTGGTATATAATACAATTATGGTTGGACGGACTGCCTGCCGAGTGCCGACACAGAGGTAGCCACAGCCGTGAACTACCGCACTGTACACTGGTTGATAAAGAGATAGTAGTATACTCGTAACAACTAGTATGACGACGGTATAAAGAATGAAAAAAAAACCACGGTTAGGTGGTATATATTATAATACAATTATGGTTGGACGGACTGCCTGCCGAGTGCCGACACAGAGGTAGCCACAGCCGTGAACTACCGCACTGTACACTGGTTGATAAAGAGATAGTAGTATACTCGTAACAACTAGTATGACGACGGTATAAAGAATGAAAAAAAAACCACGGTTAGGTGGTATATAATACAATTATGGTTGGACGGACTGCCTGCCGAGTGCCGACACAGAGGTAGCCACAGCCGTGAACTACCGCACTGTACACTGGTTGATAAAGAGATAGTAGTATACTCGTAACAACTAGTATGACGACGGTATAAAGAATGAAAAAAAAACCACGGTTAGGTGGTATATATTATAATACAATTATGGTTGGACGGACTGCCTGCCGAGTGCCGACACAGAGGTAGCCACAGCCGTGAACTACCGCACTGTACACTGGTTGATAAAGAGATAGTAGTATACTCGTAACAACTAGTATGACGACGGTATAAAGAATGAAAAAAAAACCACGGTTAGGTGGTATATATTATAATACAATTATGGATGGACGGACTGCCTGCCGAGTGCCGACACAGAGGTAGCCACAGCCGTGAACTACCGCACTGTACACTGGTTGATAAAGAGATAGTAGTATACTCGTAACAACTAGTATGACGACGGTATAAAGAATGAAAAAAAAACCACGGTTAGGTGGTATATAATACAATTATGGTTGGACGGACTGCCTGCCGAGTGCCGACACAGAGGTAGCCACAGCCGTGAACTACCGCACTGTACACTGGTTGATAAAGAGATAGTAGTATACTCGTAACAACTAGTATGACGACGGTATAAAGAATGAAAAAAAAACCACGGTTAGGTGGTATATAATACAATTATGGTTGGACGGACTGCCTGCCGAGTGCCGACACAGAGGTAGCCACAGCCGTGAACTACCGCACTGTACACTGGTTGATAAAGAGATAGTAGTATACTCGTAACAACTAGTATGACGACGGTATAAAGAATGAAAAAAAAACCACGGTTAGGTGGTATATATTATAATACAATTATGGTTGGACGGACTGCCTGCCGAGTGCCGACACAGAGGTAGCCACAGCCGTGAACTACCGCACTGTACACTGGTTGATAAAGAGATAGTAGTATACTCGTAACAACTAGTATGACGACGGTATAAAGAATGAAAAAAAAACCACGGTTAGGTGGTATATATTATAATACAATTATGGATGGACGGACTGCCTGCCGAGTGCCGACACAGAGGTAGCCACAGCCGTGAACTACCGCACTGTACACTGGTTGATAAAGAGATAGTAGTATACTCGTAACAACTAGTATGACGACGGTATAAAGAATGAAAAAAAAACCACGGTTAGGTGGTATATAATACAATTATGGTTGGACGGACTGCCTGCCGAGTGCCGACACAGAGGTAGCCACAGCCGTGAACTACCGCACTGTACACTGGTTGATAAAGAGATAGTAGTATACTCGTAACAACTAGTATGACGACGGTATAAAGAATGAAAAAAAAACCACGGTTAGGTGGTATATATTATAATACAATTATGGATGGACGGACTGCCTGCCGAGTGCCGACACAGAGGTAGCCACAGCCGTGAACTACCGCACTGTACTGTGTCTGCTGCTAATATAGACTGGTTGATAAAGAGATAGTATACAATACTACTAATATACTGGTGGTCAGGCACTGGTCACCACTAGTCACACTGGCAGTGGCACTCCTGCAGCAAAAGTGTGCACTGTTTAATTTTAATATAATATTATTTATCATGTACTCCTGGCTCCTGCTATAACAACCTGCAGTGCTCCCCAGTCTCCCCCACAATTATAAGCTTTATATACAATACATTGATGTGCAGCACACTGGGCTGAGCAGTGCACACAGACTGAGTCACTGTGTGACTGTGTATCGTTTTTTTCAGGCAGAGAACGGATATATTAAATAAAACAAACAACTGCACTGTCTCTGGTGGTCACTGGTCACTGTGGTCGTCAGTCACTAAACTCTGTCTGCACTCTCTTCTAATCTACAGTATCACAGCAATCTCTCTCTCTCTCTTCTAAATCTAATCTAAATGGAGAGGACGCCAGCCACGTCCTCTCCCTATCAATCTCAATGCACGTGTGAAAATGGCGGCGACGCGCGGCTCCTTATATAGAATCCGAGTCTCGCGAGAATCCGACAGCGTCATGATGACGTTCGGGCGCGCTCGGGTTAACCGAGCAAGGCGGGAAGATCCGAGTCGCTCGGACCCGTGAAAAAAAAAGTGAAGTTCGTGCGAGTTCGGATTCAAAGAAACCGAACCCGCTCATCTCTATTTAATACACACAGTTATTAAAAATATTGTATTAAATGACCTTCAGGCTGTGTGTATAAGGTGTATATGAAACATAAATGAATTGTGTGAATGTACACACACTTTGTTTAATGTACAAAGTTATAAAAAATATTGGCTAAAATGACCTGCAGGCTGTGTGTATAAGGTGTATATGAAACATAAATGCATTCTGTGCTTAGACTTGGGTCCCATCCCCATGATATCTCATTATGGTATGCAATTATTCCAAAATACGGAAAAATCTGATATCCAAAATACCTCTGGTCCCAAGCATTTTGGATAAGGGATACTCAACCTGTATATATAAACCTTTAAAATGAAAATGATATATAAATATGAGGTATTTTCATGGCATCACATGTTAACTCCAGAATAGCAGCGGTACACAGTATACTCCAACTGCATTATACTCTATACATACATTGACAGACCACATTGAATTCAGGCTCCCATGACTTAATGGTTAGTGTTCCTGACTATCAGACAGCAGAGCCCTTGTTCAAATCCCACCTCAGGTGGTTAATTCTCCTGTAATTTTTTATATTTACATATAAATTAATCTAACAATCTAATTGGACATGGAAGCAACTATTCATTTATATATATATATATATATATATATACAAATTTGTGATGCCGGCACTCCGTCTCCAGATCTTTAAGATTCCTCGGTGCCTCCAATACAGTGCTTATGCAGCAAGGTAATATGTAGGACGAAAAGCTGTGGCACTCATACGGACTTCTTAAATCTTTAAATAAACGGGCGCAGCACGCCTCCACTTGGTTAACGTTTCAGTTTTATTTTTCAAAACTTTCGTCAGAACAAAGTACATAAGTAAAAACCTTACCTTTATACCATAACACCCGTGAAGACACCCACATGGAGACGAACAGACTGTTGGACGCAGGGTTGGTGACGTCACGCTCCCGCGACGTGCGCTCTTGTGCGCATGTGCCGAACCCTCCGTTACCTAGCAACATGTAGAAACTAAATGTAAAAATGACCATCACCATGACAACATGCTAACAAGCAGCAATAACTATATAAGAATTAACTGTATAAAGATTACTGAGCGATCTGATACTAAGTCGCAACTTTAAGATAAGTTCAGTGTGCAGTATAGGCATGATTCGGGCAGAAGAAAAGGCATTGCATTTTAAACAATAGCAGGACGAGCAATCACATGAAACAACTAAAATTCAATTGTTCATTTAATCCTCTCGGGGCCACCGTATCCAAGAAATGGATCCATCTTGCTTCTAATTGTAAGAGTTTCTTGCCTCTGTCTCCTCCTCTTACATTTGGGGGGACATGATCTATTAGCTTGTACCGCAGGGTGGCCAAACTATGTCGATGCAGTTTAAAATGCCTAGCCACAGGCTGTTCAGAATCAGAACCTTCTAAAGCATGCCTGATCGACATTCTGTGAGTCGCCATTCTTTCTCGTAGGGTACAGGTAGTCTTTCCAATATACATCAGCCCGCATGGGCAACGTATAAAATATATGACGAATTTGCTGGTGCAAGTCAGGATATGTTTAATGTCTATTTTTTTACCGGTGTGCGGATGATTAAAGGAGTTTCCAGCTTCCAGATAGCTGCAGGTTGTGCAACCTGTGCACTTATAGCAGCCAGGCTTTCTTGAAAGAAAATTCGTTTTTGGTGATGATTGGAGATACGTAATATCATTAACAACAAGGAGATCTTTAAGATTCTTTCTTCTAGAAAAACAAGGCATAATTTTGTAACCTTTAAATCCCTTCAACTCTGGATCAAGAGTAACAATAGGCCACAGGTCTTTAGCCGTATTTACATTGAATCCACTATCTTGGACGATAGAGATTACAATGGTCCTAATATAGATTTCATGATCCAGCTCCTAGGTCTCACACTGAAACGTAACTATTTTCTCTTTGATGGCCACTGGTACAACCAACAGAAAGGGTGTGCAATGGGATCTTGTGTGGCCCCGGCATTCGCCAACTCCTTCATGTTCGCCAAAGAAAAAGAGCTGCTATTTGATTCACCAGATTTTGCACAAGGGATAATATGGATCACAAGATTCATAGATGATGTGTTCCTGATATGGCAAGGAAGTACAGAAGATCTGGAACAGGCCATCACAAAAATTAATTCCAGAGACACAAACATCAAATTTACCTATGCCATTAGTGACACAACGGTTAATTTTCTGGACGTCAAAGTCTCGCTAGAAGGTAACCTGCTGTCTACTGACCTCTACAAAAAACCGACGGACCGGAATACATACCTGCATGCCTCGAGTCAACACCCCCCAGCATGCATAGGGGGGATACCTTACTCCCAGTTTCTGAGGGCACGGAGAATAACGGACACTAATGAGAAAGCAGAAGCTGCCATTGATGAGATGTTGCAGATGTTTTTACAAAAAGGCTACAGATATGACAATCTGGTCCACGCTAAAAACAAAGCCCTAGCGAGGTCAAGAAGTGACCTTATGGAACCAAAATTCAGAAGTACTTCAGACAAGAAATCCCTACCATTTGTACAAAAATACCAACAAGATAGTGGATTCAATGTAAATACGGCTAAAGACCTGTGGCCTATTGTTACTCTTGATCCAGAGTTGAAGGGATTTAAAGGTTACAAAATTATGCCTTGTTTTTCTAGAAGAAAGAATCTTAAAGATCTCCTTGTTGTTAATGATATTACGTATCTCCAATCATCACCAAAAACGAATTTTCTTTCAAGAAAGCCTGGCTGCTATAAGTGCACAGGTTGCACAACCTGCAGCTATCTGGAAGCTGGAAACTCCTTTAATCATCCGCACACCGGTAAAAAAATAGACATTAAACATATCCTGACTTGCACCAGCAAATTCGTCATATATTTTATACGTTGCCCATGCGGGTTGATGTATATTGGAAAGACTACCTGTACCCTACGAGAAAGAATGGCGACTCACAGAATGTCGATCAGGCATGCTTTAGAAGGTTCTGATTCTGAACAGCCTGAGGCTAGGCATTTTAAACTGCATCGACATAGTTTGGCCACCCTGCGGTACAAGCTAATAGATCATGTCCCCCCAAATGTAAGAGGAGGAGACAGAGGCAAGAAACTCTTACAATTAGAAGCAAGATGGATCCATTTCTTGGATACGGTGGCCCCGAGAGGATTAAATGAACAATTGAATTTTAGTTGTTTCATGTGATTGCTCGTCCTGCTATTGTTTAAAATGCAATGCCTTTTCTTCTGCCCGAATCATGCCTATACTGCACACTGAACTTATCTTAAAGTTGCGACTTAGTATCAGATCGCTCAGTAATCTTTATACAGTTAATTCTTATATAGTTATTGCGGCTTGTTAGCATGTTGTCATGGTGATGGTCATTTTTACATTTAGTTTCTACATGTTGCTAGGTAACGGAGGGTTCGGCACATGCGCACAAGAGCGCACGTCGCGGGAGCGTGACGTCACCAACCCTGCGTCCAACAGTCTGTTCGTCTCCATGTGGGTGTCTTCACGGGTGTTATGGTATAAAGGTAAGGTTTTTACTTATGTACTTTGTTCTGACGAAAGTTTTGAAAAATAAAACTGAAACGTTAACCAAGTGGAGGCGTGCTGCGCCCGTTTATTTAAAGATTTAAGAAGTCCGTATGAGTGCCACAGCTTTTCGTCCTATATATATATATATATATATATACAGGTTGAGTATCCCTTATCCAAAATGCTTGGGACCAGAGGTATTTTGGATATCGAATTTTTCCGTATTTTGGAATAATTGCATACCATAATGAGATATCATGGTGATGGGACCTAAGTCTAAGCACAGAATGCATTTGTATTTCATATACACCTTATACACACAGCCTGAAGGTCATTTTATCCAATATTTTTAATAACTTTGTGCAAAAAACAAAGTGTGTGTACATTCATACAATTCATTTATGTTTCATATACATCTTGTACACACAGCCTGAAGGTCATTTAATACAATATTTTTAATAACTTTGTGTATTAAACAAAGTTTGTGTACATTGAGCCATCAAAAAAACAAAGGTTTCACTATCTCACTCTCACTCAAAAAAGTCCGTATTTCGGAATATTCCGTATTTCGGAATATTTGGATATGGGATACTCAACCTATATATATATATATATATATATATACATATACATATACACAAATGGATGAAGTGCACTCACCAGGCTAGTTTTTAAATGCAAATAGTCACATGTATTTATTCATATACTCGACGTTTCAGCCATATACAATGGCCTTTATCAAGGCCTTTACAGCATAAGTCCAATGTGACCACCACTTCTACAAATACCATATACCACCACTTAGGGCTTCTTTATACCAACACTTCAAGGACCCACTTCTGAAAGTCACATAACCACATTTCAGCTAGTATTACCAGCTTCTTATAATAACCTCTAAAGTATCATAGGGCAACACTGCTAATGCACAAAAAAGTTTACCTTCATAAACCTGGCTGTAAAGGTTCTACAGCAGGCATTCCCAACCACGGTCCTCAAGGCACACCAACAGTGCAGGTTTTAGTGATATCCAGTCTTCAGCACAGGTGACTTAATTAGTAGCTCAATTATTTGATTTAACAATCTGTGCTGAAGCCTGGATATCACTAAAACCTGCACTGTTGGTGTGCCTTGAGGACCGTGGTTGGGAATGCCTGTTCTACAGTGATCGGCTCTTTATTTCAGCCCTTACAAGCTTACTCCTCATCAAGGACTTCCGCACATACTAATAAATCTAACATATTACAGTGCATCACAAGCACCAATTTACATACTTTTAAGCTACATAGTCAGAGGTGGGTTCTTTTACATGCAGGCACAAAGATCCCCCCAGCGTATATAACCAACATATATAAACACAAAACACATACAAATATCCATAGTAACACTGTAAAAACACATATGCCAATGATTCTATAGGAAGTAACACATACTGTATAATGTGTATCAGACGTATGTCAACCAACAGTGTCACCAATCTGATGTCACACATCTAAAGCTCACATAAATAACACTCTCGCTTTTAATGTGCCAAGAATAAAACACTATGGTGCACTTCTCAAGGATCTGAATCTTGAGTCAAATGAATATTGTCAAGGAATTGTGTTCATTGAGGCCCTTAGGCGCTATTGTTTCAAGACGACAGATCCAATAAGCTTCCTTTTTAAGGCAGCATATGATAGAGAGATTAAAAAACAACTTGCTGACCCTATGACATACCAAAAATGTGATTTTAATCCGATGTGTCGGATTGAAAAGGAAGTGGATGACCTTTTAACCGGTATCCGGACTCCAGGTCGACAACAAAAAGGTCGACACACCTTAGGTCGATGCCAATTTGTCGACACACCTTAGGTCGACATGGACAAAAGGTCGACATGGACAAAAGGTCGACAGGAACAAGGTCGACATGAGTTTTTCACGATTTTTTTATTTTTTGGAACCTTTTCATACTTAACGATCCACATGGACTACGATTGGAACGGTAATCTGTGCCGAGCGAAGCGGTAGCGGAGCGAAGGCACCATGCCCGAAGCAAGGCGAGCGAAGCGAGCCATGCGAGGGGACGAGGTGCACTAATTGAGGTTCCCGGTCACTCTACGAAGAAAACGACACCCAAAAAAACATAAAAAACTCATGTCGACCTTTTTCCATTTCGACCTTGTTCCTGTCGACCTTTTGTCCATGTCGACCTTTTCTCCATGTTGACCTAAGGTGTGTCGACCAATTGGCGTCGACCTAAGGTGTGTCGACCTTTTTGTTGTCGACCCTGAGTCCCAGACCCCTTTTAACCATTGGTAATAATAACAACACATGGATAGATGACACCATACTAAAAATTTTGTCAGTTGAACACCCAATTTGTCCATTAATATACACACTTCCAAAAATACATAAATCTCTGATAGATCCTCCTGGCAGACCCATCATTTCTGCCAGAGGATCTATATTACAGCCAATTGCACAGTTTCTTGATTTTCATTTTCAGCCGTTTGTACAGAACAACAAGAGTTATTTATGGGATACAACCAATTTCTTAGCAGAAATGGGTTCTCTTGATAATTTGCCTAGTGATTATTTATTGGCGTCTTTGGACGTCTGTTCCTTGTATACAGTCATCCCTCACGTACAGGGAATGGAGGTGGTTGAGAGAACCTTAATTAAAGTTCCATATGATGGACAGCCTATCCAATTCCTGATGGAATTGATTACTAAAGTTTTAAGGTGTAACCATTTCCTGTACCAAGGTGATTATTACATACAGCTTGCGGGAACCACGATGGGTTCGAATTTGGCGCCGGCCTATTCGAACATATTTATGCAGCAATATGAGGTAGAACATATTTTCATCAAATACTCTAAGCAAATCTGTTTTTATAAGCACTTGTCACAACTGAGGGCTGGTGCTGACTATGGGAAGCCTCAGTTGTAGGGGCTGAGGAGTACTTAAACCTGGGAGGTAAGATAGGACTCCTGGACATGCGTGTGGACCTGTAGTACCAGTGCTCGAAGGTGTGACCACGACAACTGAAGATATGTTCAACGGGTTTTATTAAAAACACAGCACAACAGGTGTATTGGCAGTTTGCAGTATGGTATACAAAGAAACAAGTCACAGTTCCTAGAAGCGCATTAGAAAGTGTGGTACTCTAGGTGTGGTACAAACAGGAGACAGTCTTAAAGGACCTGGATATGGTATGTCCTTTACCAACACCTATGCGCTTAGAAGCGGATTGGAAACAGGAACTGGCCAGCTGAGGGTAATGCAGAAGCTGGTGACTGTGTTGTAAACTGCTGGGTTTTACCAGATGGGACTGGTCCAACTGAATAGCTGTAGTGGAAGTGCTGGAGTGCACTAATGTAGCTAGGGAGCGAAGAAATATCACAGGTGAATGTAGCTAGGGAGCGAAGAAATGTCACAGGTGATGCTTGGGATCACAGATTACTGGATAGCAATGGCAGGGCATCGATGCAGAACAGAGACAGGACACCACTGGAAGCTGCAATGCTGGAAGCCGGTGTTTAGTAATCTGCCAGACGCAGGGTACAATGATGAGACACTGTGGAGTCAGGCTGCACCATGAGGAGTAGGACTGGTGCAAGTCTCTAGTGGAGTATTGAAGACAGGAACAACCACAATGAGGAGAGACTAGTATCACTGGGATGACAACTGAAGCACTGACAATCCTCCAGCTCTGAAACAGGATACTTATACCTGCTGGGATGCAGGCATTGGCTAGTCAATCAAGCAGAGTTCTGTAGCGCAGTGGATTGGAGGAAACACTAGCATGTGACCAGAACCAAAATGACTGCGCCCATGTAATCACTCGGAGTGAAAGTCAGCTTGGGGAAAACCATGTGGAAAACAACAGCAATGGCGGCGGAGGCTGCGGCAGGCAGGAGACACCACACTATCCTTTTGCACAGCCAGACCACAGGGACAGCGGCAGAGACCGCAGTGGGCAGAAGACGTCATACCCAGTTCTCTGCACACTGAAGGCACAGGACCGGTGGCAATGGAGATCGCGGCGGGCAGGAGGCGCCACACCGGTTCACCTTCGCAGCAAGGCCACAGGGACAGTGACAGAGACCGCAGTGAGCATGAGACGTCACACCCAGCTTTCTGCACACTGAAGGCACGGCTGCGGCAGTCGCGGCGGGATGAGAACGCCATTCTGGGACCTGACATGTATACTGAAAAGGGCACTGTAACAGCGCTGCGGGCCAACAGTGAAGCGATACAAAATATATTAGCAACACCGCTGGGACCCGACCCTGGAACGCAGAGACAGCCTCAGTAGACACCTGACTGGTAAGAAATGATGACCAGTTACCCGAATCGTGACAGTGCTTTATTGATGACGTTTATTTTATTTGGAATGCCGGTGAAGAAGCATTTAACACCATGGCCCTAACTGTGTGGAGTTTGTATATTCTCCCCGTACTTGCATGCGTTTCCTGCGGGTACACCGGTTTCCTCCCACATTCCAAAAATATACTGGTAGGTAAATTGGCTCCCAACAAAAATTAACCCTAGCGTGAATGTGTCGGTGAGTACATGTGATAGGGAATATAGATTGTAAGCTCCACTGGGGAAGGGACTGATGTGAATGGGCAAATATTCTCTGTAAAGTGCTGTGGAATATGTGTGCGCTATATAAATAACTGGTAATAAATAATAATAAAATAATATATACTTGGTTTGCTGTGTCAACCGTTCCTAAAGGTTCAGCACCCCAGCTGTTGAGGATCATGAAGATTGTGTGTGCAGCTCTTTCCTGAAGAAAGTGTATATATATATATATATATATATATAGAGAGAGAGAGAGAGAGAGAGAGAGAGAGAGAGAGAGAGAGAAAGAGATAACAAGTCGCCCTGTCCAATATAAAAAAAATGCTTAGAGTTGTTTAATTTCACTTCTCCACATAAGAAGGATCCATTCGTTAGGTATTAATTGTTCAAATCAATCAGCAAAGCAGAAGCTTCCAAATACATGTTACAATATATCTACACATGGCATTATTGTCAATAACCAAGCATCATCAGTGCCTAAGCCAAGGCATGTGCTCATCCAGAATAATTTCTGTTAATGTCCATCCATAATAACATGTACCATCTGTTGCTGAATCACAGAAAAATTTGTTTCTCACGGTCAATAATTAAATAGTGTCTTTTGGAATAATCACCAAACGGTGTGTGTGTTGGTCGACTTCGGCTGCCCTCCACACCGTTCAAGACAAAATACCTAAGACCACAAAAACAAAAAGCATACAATATCCCAATGAATTCTTAAGCCACCAAGACAGGAAAGGCCAGCCAAACACCACCCTACATTGGAATCAACATACCTGTCCAACCTGACCACTGGCATGCGTTCCACACCATTGCGCATGTCTGTGCTCAACCAACAGGTGCTCATGGGGTTTAAATTCCCCTCAGACCAAAGTTTTTACATGCGTCAGATTGTAGTTCACTTCCTGCTACAGGAAGAGACTACAGTTCCCAGCTTGCTCAGCGCCAATCAGCGCCATCAGACTTCCTGTTACCTATGCGTGTCACCATGCATTCCATCAGCGTAAACAGCTTCATTATCAATATAGAGGCATACCGTCATCTAATGCTCAAATTAGCTTTTCTTATGAACACAACGATTTATATCAGTTTCACATACTAAAACACTTATAGTGTGATGGTTTATAGTGTCCTCCCATGGTGGCTTTTACAATGCATATACATATACAATACTACAAAACATCAAAACCCAATTTAAAACATTTCACTTGTTACAATACCATCACCCGAACATTCATGATAACAGAAACCAAGGATAAAATTAGACTTTCTATCCATTGTCAATGCATGAGAACAATTACACAAATCAACTCCACTCACAGGCAACATCTAAAATTGATGTTCTCGTTCAATCCCTTTGAGGCCACAGTGTCTAACTCAAAAATCCACTGTGCCTCCCTTCTCAAAAGAATCCTACCCCGATCACCCCCCCCCCCTTCCCCTCACAAGAGCTGGGACATGATCTATTAACATACATCTCACCATTGCCACCAAGTGTTTTCTCTGTAAAAAATGTCTAGCAAACAGGTTTATCACTGGATCCTTCTTGTAATGCCTCCCTTATGGACCGTCTATGATTCGCCATACGTTCACGAAAATTCCTGATGGTCTTCCCAACATAGTATAATCCACACGGACATATTAATATATAAATGACATAATTCGAAGTGCATGAAAGCCAATGTTTAATTGGAATCTTGACCCTTGTGTGTGGGTGGGAAAACTCTTTACCTGCCATCATGTTACTACATGTAGTACATCCCGTGCAATGGAAGCACCCTACATTTCTCTTTCTTAACCATGATTGTGTCATCTGCTTATCAGAGTTTTTTATGGGGCACATCAAAAGTTGATTTAAATTTGGCCCCCTCTTGAAGGCCACCATAGGGCGTTTACTCAATCCCTCCAGACTCTTATCCCCACTCACAATGGGCCAATGTTTCTTAATTTAATTTGCAAACATCATTGCCCTAGTGTTATACTGAGTGGAAATTACAAATGGTGTTATTGTCTTTGAATCTTTTACAGTCTTCTCCTATTGGCAAATTTTCTGTGCCTTTACTAAGCACCGATTTACCACCCTTAAGGAGAAACCCCTCTCAAAGAATCTCTCCCTCATTTCCTCAATCTGTATTTCTGCCAAATCTGATTCTGTATTGTTACGGATGACCCTAATGAACTGTGATACTGGAAGTCCCTCAACAAGAGCCTTGGGATGGTGACTGGTTTCAAATAACAATGTATTTCTATCCATCAACTTTCTGTATAGGGTCGTGCCTAAACTCTGTCCCTTCTTAAAGAGTATTATATCCAAAAACTCTATTCTCTAACTCTTCAAGTTACTTGTAAACCTTAGCGGACTATTCATCATATTCAATTCAGTGACCATCTCATAAAAGGCCTGTTCAGAGCCTCCCCATAAAAGCAAAATGTCATCAATGAAATGGAAATAGTGCTGGGACTATTCCCGCAGGAAGGTGGAATTTGTGGAAACTGGATCAAAATTACTTGGGAGACCCCTTGGTGAACCATATCTATTAACAATCTCTGTGGTGTTACCTTTAAAACACTCTTTTAGACGTAGTTTCCTACCCATCTTGTATAGATCAACCTGAAAATCAAATTTATTTCCAACAAAAGTCGGTATAAATGTCAATCCCGAAGCTAAAGCAGATTCCTCAATGGCTGTTAGGGAATAACCTGACAGATAAAACACATTATCGACTAGTGCCTGTTTCTTCTTCTGCCTCTTCTCCCTCCCCCCTCGCCTTGTGTGCCGCTGTTTCTTTCCCTTAAACCTATTCTGCTGGGTACACCTTGAGTTACCCCTAAAAAATCACCAGAGCCACTTGGTGGTAAACCATCACCCTGTTTGGCCTCTGAGGACGAGTATGAGGAGTCAACAGAGAAAGGTTGACCTCGTCTAAAGGGGCGCTGTCGTTGTCTAGGTGTATTCCTACCATCTCCTGTAAGCCATCTATACACATTATGATTTTTATAATCAACCTGAACCACATCAAGTTTACTCCTCTTTAACGCTACCAAATCTTTCTTATAACACTCAAGACTAGTTGTCAATTTTTCCATCCATTTTTCTGTCTTATCATCCACAAGTTTGGGTTGAAACTGCAACTTAAATTCAGTTGCAGTTTAAATTTAAATTTATTTTTTTTGTACAGAATGGTGGGACCACAATGGGTTCTAATTTGGCACCGGCTTACGCTAATTTGTTTATGACCAGATATGAACAGACATTTGTGTATCCCAAATATAGTCCCAGCATTCTGCACTATTTCCATTTCATTGATGACATTTTGCGTTTATGGGGAGGCTCTGAACAGGTCTTTTATGAGATGGTCACTGAATTGAATATGATGAATAGTCCGGTAAGGTTTACAAGTAACTTGCAGAGTGAGAGAATAGAGTTTTTGGATATAATACTCTTTAAGAAGGGACAGAGTTTAGGCATGACCCTATACAGAAAGTTGATGAATAGAAATACATTGTTATTTGAAACCAGTCACCATCCCAAGACTCTGGTTGAGGGACTTCCAGTATCACAGTTCGTTAGGATCATCCGTATCAATACAGAATCAGATTTGGCAGAAATACAGATTGAGGAAATGAGGGAGAGATTCCTTGAGAGGGGTACTCATTAAGGGTGGTAAATCAGTGCTTAGTAAAGGCACAGAAAATTTGCCACAAGTAGAAGATTGTAAAAGATTCAAAGGCAATAACACCATTTCTTATTACCACTCAGTTTAACACTAGGGCAATGACATTTGCAAATTCAATCAAGAAACATTGGCCCATTGTAAGTGGGGACAAGAGTCTGGAGGGATTGAGTAAATGCCCTTTGGTGGCCTTCAAGAGGGGGCCAAATTTAAATCAACTTTTGATGTGCCCCACAAAAAACTTTGATAAACAGATGACAAAATCGTGGTTAAGAAAGAGAAATGTAGGGTGCTTCCATTGCACGGGATGTACTACATGTAGCGGCATGATGGCAGGTAAAGAGTTTTCCTACCCACACACAGGGGTCAAGATTCCAATTAAACATTGGCTTTCATGCACTTCGAATTATATCATTTATATATTAATATGTCCGTGTGGACTATACTATGTTGGGAAGACCATCAGGAATTTTCGTGAATGTATGGTGAATCATAGATGGTCCATAAGGGAGGCATTACAAGAAGGATCCAGTGATAAACCTGTGGTGAGACATTTTTTACAGAGAATACACTCGGTGGCAATGTTGAGATGTATGTTAATAGATCTTGTGAGGGGGGGTGATCGGGTAGGATTCTTTTGAGAAGGGAGGCACAGTGGATTTTTGAGTTAGACACTGTGGCACCAAAGGGATTGAATGAGAACATAAATTTTAGATGTTGCCTGTGAGTGGAGTTGATTTGTGAAATTGTTCTCATGCATAATGGATAGGAAGTCTAATTTTATCCTTGGTTTCTGTCATCATGAATGTTCGGGTGATGGGATTGTAACAAGGGAAATGTTTTAAATTGGGTTTTGATGTTTTGTAGTATTGTATATGTATATGCATTGTAAAAGCCACCATGGGGGGACAAGCTAAACCATCACACTATAAGTGTTTTAGTATGTGAAACTGATATAAATCGTTGTGTTCATAAGAAAAGCTAATTTGAGCATTAGATGACTGTATGCCTCTATATTGATAATGAAGCTGTTTACGCTGATGGAATGCACGGTGACACACATAGGTAACAGGAAGTCTGATGGCGCTGATTGGCGCTGGTCAAGCTGGGAACTGTAGTCTTTTCCTGTAGCAGGAAGTGATTTACAATCTGACGCATGTAAAAACTCAGGTCTGACAGAAATTGAAACCCTGCGAGCACCTGTTAGTTGAGAACAGACATGCGCAATGGTGTGGAACGCACGCCAGTGGTCGGGTTGGACAGGTATGTTGATACCAATGTAGGGTGGTGTTTTCCTGGCCTATCCTGTCTTATTGGCTTAAGAATTCATTGGGATATTGTATGCTTTTTGTTTTTGTGGTCTTAGGTATTTTGTCTTGAACGGCGCGGAGGGCAGCCGAAGTCGACCGACACACACACCATTTGGTGATTATGCCAAAAGACACTATTTGATTATTGACCATGAGGAACAAATGTTTCTGTGATTCAGCAACAGATGGTACATGTTATTATGGATGGACATTAACAGAAATTATTCTGGATGAGCACATGCCTTGGCTTAGGCACTGATGATGCTTGGTTATTGACAATAATGCCATGTGTAGATATATTGTAACATGTATTTGGAAGCTTCTATTTTGCTGATTGATTTGAACAATTAATACCTAATGAATGGATTCTCCTTTTTGTGGAGAAGTGAAATTAAACAATTCTAAGCATTTTTTTTTATATTGGAGTGTGCGACTTGTTATTTTTCTATTTCTTGCCCTTGTGAACAGGGTTATTAAGGATGTACCCCAAAAGTTTATTAATATAAGAGGAGAGTGCGAACATGTTATTTCTATTTGTATATATATATATATATATATATATATATATAAGCCATCCTAGACAATTATGTCTTATAGTGACACATCAATAAAAATTTCATACTTAAAAATAATACATAAATAAAATAATTGCAAAAAGTAGAGTAATTAAGAATCTGACCAACGATAATATATAGCTAGCTCATATGCTCAACATCATCCCCAGTTTCAAAACTCTAGTTTGAGATCCTCAGGGTAGGATATAAATTTATTCCAGTATATATAACACAAATGGGCATACACTCTATTCTAATAATACTAGATAAACCCAATTTCCATATTGTTTTTATTTTTATTTGATTCATTCCCCAACATTATATAGATCTCCTATAGATAATTTGAAATGCTGAAACATAGAGACAGTCCCAGCACTGCCCAGTGTCAGTGCATAGGAAGATCAGCTATTATAGCTCTTTTACTCCGTAGAATCCTATAGTTATTCTATTAGAAAATTAGAGTAAATAGAACGGGAAATAGATGACATTCCAGAGTTTACTTTTCTATCAACATAATATAAATATAATATTGATCTACCCCTACAACAATGTTTAATCAACTGTTAGCATCATGTACACAATAGTTTTTTGCAACTTTAGATATTATTCATTTCTATATTGTCATTGAGGCCCAAAGGAAAATGGGACCCAATGGAAAATATCCAGAAAGCTTACCTCTTACACAGTCTACCGAACCTATCCCCACCCCTCTCTGTGATGGGGAAATGCTCAATACCCTGCATAGACAAACCCTCAATATTACCTTGAAGTTTGGATTGGATATGAGTTGGTAGGCTATGAGATCTAACACCCTGAATGACATTACGTCTGTGTTCCAGAAATCTTACATTGAGCTTACGAGTGGTGCAGCCTAAATATAGATTACATATGTAGTATTGCAGTTGATGTGACTACAAATCTCAAATTCAGTCCCATATGTGGTGGACTGGAAGTGTGTACTTTTTGTCTACCATAAATTTGCAGGTTATACAGTTTGAACAGCCGCATCTAAAGCAACCATTTTTTAGTGGGTATTTATTAAGCCAAGTACTCTGGATTTTTGCATTTGGACTAAGTCCTCTGTAGTGACTTGGTGTCAAATAACTCTGCAAGTTTCTAGCCCTTTTAAAGATTATTTGTGGTTCTTTTTCAAGCATTGGTGCTAGAATTTTTTCAGCTTTCAGAATACCAATGTTATTCTTAATAATCCTTCTTATCTTTTTTGAGCTTGAGTTATATTTAGTTATAAACCTGAGGTCTGATTTTGCCTCAGAATCAGCCTGCCTCATTGTCCTTTTTGTTAAAAGAGTCTCTCTATCAACTTCCAGAGTTTGCTCCAGAGCTTCATTCATCCAGAGCCGTAGTGAGATCTGTGGCATGTTTATTGAAGTCTGAAAGATCAGAACAGTTTCATTTATGTCTCAGAAACTGACTTTTAGGGATATTTTTAGGTCAAGGTTGATGGTGACAACTATTATAGTTCAAGAATTTGTTACAGTCTACCTCTTTTTTAAAAGTAGACGTAACTATTTTGTTGTTCCTAATGTTGAGGACAGTGTCCAGGAAGGTAATGCTGGTGTTATGTATAGTGCTGGTGAATTTTAAGCCAAAATCATTGTGATTCAAGTGATCAACAAATAACTGTGCCGAAACCCCATCACCTTTCCAAATAAAAAACATGTCATCTATATATCTCCAGTAAAGCACCAAGTTCGCCCCATATGGGCCACCCCAATCGTACTTATCCTCGACATGGCCCATATTTAAGTTGGCAAAGCTTGGGGCAAACTTGGTACCCATGGCTGTGCCAAGTGTCTGTAAATAAAAATGTGAATTCAAAATATAATAATTGTGTGCTAACGTGAAAGTGATGGAATCCAATATAAACTGTCATCTAATTTTGTTCAGGTCATCATCTTTCAACAAGAACCTTTCCGCTGATTCAACACCACTCTTATGTGGAATGTTGGTGTAGAGAGACTCTACATTGCAGGTCATAAGTATATAGTTAGTCTGCCATTGTATATTCAAAAGCATATTCAAAAAGTGTGTTAAATCTCTTATGTATGACCTGAGAAAAGTTACATGTTACTGTAATAATAAATCTTTAAATGCTAATGAATTATTTGTGAGGGTACCTACCGTATACCAGAAATGATGGAACGTCCGGGTGGTGCACTGCGGGATTTGTGAATTTTGGGTAACTGATAATGCGTGGGTATAACAGGGTGTGGAGTAAACAAATAAATGTATTCATGTAAGGATATTGCCCCTTCCAAAATGGCGTTAGCCAAGTGTAAAATTTGCTGTTATTAAGTTGTCTATAGGCCTCTGCCTCATAGCTGATCTTATCCGGAATCACTGTTCCTCCACTCTTATCGGCACTTGATTATGATTGTATTATCCCTCATTAAGCTCCTTATGGCTCACCTTTCGTTTTTATGCAGAGTATCTCTACATTTCCTCAGCCTTTCACAGACCTCTCTCAAACTATTCAGGGTCAGAGTGTAAAAAGCCTCTATCATACCACTCTTGTGTGTTGCATCGGATAGAACTCAGACTTCTTTTTGAGAGTATTCATTTCTGTATGATTTACATCAAATATTGGAATTATATTACTACTATTTTCCTGTTCAAGTTCAGTAATTATTGTTATGGCTTGTTTGGGTATTCATGTCTTATAGATTGTCTGTAAATCCTTCCCACAAATGAATTAGACTCTTACACTTCCTCTGCAGCATCAGTAAGCAGGCGCCTTCACTCTTATTAAGAATCTTCTTCATCTACACATAAATAATTCAGGAAAGGCCAAATTGACGCTTCAATCAGCAGTCTTTCAGCAGAGAGGAAGGTGAGGTCAGCAATTATCAATGACGTGGTCCAAACATATTAATAATATGCAGAACTTTGAGGTGAAGTTTTACTGTTGCTAAACTGTAATTTCACATTGGAATCCTGCAAATCCACAAAACGGTCTCTGGGTTTGAATTTAAAACAGCAGAACAAGGCAGTGCAAGGGTTAATATTGCTGGCAAACAACTGAATGTTTTGTGCTTATAAATGACCCTTAGTGATAGTGAATGTGTAACCTGCTGTACATTGCCACAATATGCAGGATTCAGGTAACATGTCACAAACTGTTGTACATTTGAACTGTAATTTTAGCTTTGTAATTATAACACAAGTCAATGGAGAGCCGTAGTTGATGTGTCAGTAGATTGTATCCAGGGCCGGATTAAGCCTTGGGGGGGCCTGGGGCACTTAACACAGGGGGGCCCTGGTGGAGTGGGAGGGTGTGTATTAGATTGTGCATACTTCCTGACATGACCCATTAGGGGAGGGAGAGCTTTTTCTCCCCCTGGACGTCCCTTTTAAATATATGATTGGTATCACATATGTTGACCAATTTCATTGATAAAAAAATGTATTTCAACAAAAATGATTACAATCATAAATTAACAGGGAAGTCCAGGTAGAGAGCATTTTGTCCCTCCTGGAATGGGTCATGTAGGGAGGTATGGATTGTATATATTAAACATAAACCAATGGTGTATATCAGATTTAAACTATTAGTTTAGGTACTGTTTATATCTCCACCTAATAGAGAGACAACTATTTTATAATGTTTTCCTGTAGTGGAGCAAAGACAAGTTAAACAACCTTAAAATACACATAGAAAAAGAAAATCTGTAATTTATCTTGCAAAAATGCAATAGCAGCAGCCTCTGTACTACTAACACATTGGGACAGGACTCAGGAGGATGCTTTGTGTGTGTCTTTCGAGACATAAACGCTCTCATTAGATAACAGGTTACACAGGACTCTGACACCTAGGAGGAGGAGGAGAAGCTGGAATCCCTGGGTCATTTACAGCTTTCTCCCCTCGGCTATCTCTCCTCTGGTCAGGAAGCTCTGTTGGCATCTCATGAAACCTGATACTCCTGTAACTCTGCCTGCAATGCATACTGTCCTCACATCCTGGTAGCCTGGTTCTGCTGCTGCACAAGAGGGAGAGCTAGTGATGTCAATGTGCTCTGGCTGGGGGGCCCTTAAAAGAGGGGGGCCCGGGGTACAGTATGCCCTACATCCCCCCACCCCTTAATCTGGCTATGATTGTATCTGTGTATAATGTCTGTTCTTACTGTGTGTTATTGATAGTTTGTGTGCCAGTCATTGTGAGTATGTGCAATTGTAGTTTATAGTGTGTATTACAGTATACTACAGAGCTGTCAGGGAACATCTGATGGCACGGCAACTTCTTTTGAATAAAAGAAACCTTCTGCAAGAAAAACACCAGGGACTGGGCCCGCTGCAAAAACTGCACTTTCAGAGTGTTACCCAATACCGGCTGATAATAAAACTGATAAATAGGCAGAAGCCCAGGCTGGATCTCATACGGCTTTTCTCCATCACACAAGGTCAGAAACATAGGTTCAAATAACAGCTAAAAACTTCAAAAAGGAGTAATGACTGCTAAATGCTGGATGTGTAAGAATGCAGGTGACCCAGAGACGTCACTAGGAGATTGCAGACCGCATCACAGGTGTCACCCTCAGGGGTAATGCCAAAATGACAGCTCCTCCTCAATGACAGGAGCCAGGTGCTGCACTGTGACATTCCCGTGCAGCACTAGGCTCCTGTCATAAGTCTCCAGGGGCAGCCCAGCATCTCCGTAAATAATGGCTGCATCCCCAGAATGGTGAAAACAGGGTCAGGCCGCAAGGTCCCGGCCATTTCCTTGCAGCCATGCTCCTTTTTTTAAGTTTAAGACACAGGGGTAAACACCTGAACAATCTCGGCATGATATGTAATTTCCTGCTTTTGGGAATGAGGCACTGTCCCGAAATATTGTGCAGGATCCATCTGCTTTGATACTACACAAGAAGCTTGGCCTAAGCAAAGCTTCTGCATTCTGGGCACCTCATACTCTTACTCGAGAGCAGAAGGAGGCCGGGGTGACTTGGTGTCTCAAGATGCTGGCCAGGTATGATGGCGGTCAGTCAAACTGTCTGGAAGTGGCAATGAATCCCGGATCCTCAGTTGCGACCCCGAGATCAAACAACATTCAGCCCAGCGGATTCCAGGTGGAGGTGCGCTGCCACAGAAGTTCCTAAGTGAGCACAGCGTGGCCAAGCAGACGACAGTGGTTTTTGTGGCCAAGACTGGTCATGTAGCTACTATACTGTACCACTCATGCAGCAATGCATCGCCACTGGGAACTGGTATGCCAACCAGTGCTTGCCGCAAGCGTTGGAAGCCATTTCCAAGTGCCGTCCAAGGACTTGTGCTTGTGGTGCCTTCTCCATCATGACAATATAGGAGTGGTGGACTTCCTAGCCCATTTACGCATCCAGCAGCTTGGCCATCCACCATACAGTCCAGACATGGCCCCCAGTGACTTCTTTGTGTTCCCACAAATTAAGCGCAAAATGTGTGGAACTCATTTTAAGTCACCGGAAGCTGCAGTGGAGACCCTCATCCAGCATGTAGAAGACATACCTGCTTTAGACTGGTACAGCTGCCTCACCAAGTGCTTTCAGTGCATCCAACATTACATAGTCACCTCTGGCGGATACTATGAAAAAATGTTATGTTCATTTTGTTTCTAAAAATAATACTTGTTGTGCACCCGGACAACTGCTAGCACACCCAAAGCTTCTTACTGTATACTGTAATAGAGATATTTGCAATGACTAATACAGTATGACTTCCTAGTACAGTATATTAATAAGTGACTCACGGTATACTTGAAAAAGATATATAACTGTCTTAAAGGTTGACCAGTCCTGAAAGACTATTGTAGAGTGGGCGTCTGTGGTCTTTAACACAACCAGAGCCCATTATAGTTTAAATTCACCATTGACTCATGCTACAATACTGTAATGACTAACAGAATGACTAAAGCTTTATACGAAATGTGATGAATATTTAATTGCAGGTTCTAAGCAAACACTACACTGGGAAAAGGGAGTATCTACAGCAGAGAGCTCACCATGGCTTGTATGTGCAAGTGCCGTAAATTAAATTATTAACCTTTTTCTCTTTTGACCCCTTGGTAGAAAACATCATGCTCTCTCTACAGCAATTACATTCTCGAAAGCTTAAATCAGCAGCAATTCTGATCCAGTTCCAAAAACTGTGCTGTGGATCTAGATTCTATTTTGTAGAAGGTGAGGCACTGACTGGGAAGCTTAGTGACATGCAGATAGATAATTACCAGTCCCTTACACTGCATTGCTGCTTAACAGCGTGATAGGAATCCCATCATCTCAGAAACCGGAGACTCCGGTTATTCCCCCCCCTCCCCACACTCTTTAACCATGTTTTTTATATGAAACCATTTTAAATCAAACTGGGGATCCAGTTTAAAAAAAAAACACCACACATCTCCCTTAGGGTGCATACACACGGTGAGATTCGGACTTATCCGATTCTCACCGTGCGACAGGGGGCCGGGTCGGCACTTAGCCAGTATCGCAAGCACATAATAACTGTGCTTGCGATGCTGGCTATGTGCGATTTCAATCCTGACTATCTCTTCTATAGAGGTAGTCAGGATTGACTTGCCTGCACAGCCTATTTTTTCTTCCGATGCCGACCGCGCGGGGCCGCGCATCGGCATCGGATCGGGATCGCAAGGTGACTGTCACCTTGCGATCTGCACTATATTTTCTTCCGATTCTGACTATATAGTCAGAATCGGAAGAAAATATCTTACCGTGTGTACACACCTTATGACATATTTATCGGGAAGGAAGGGGGGGGGGGGGGGGTTTGCAGTTGATTTACCGAGGGACACAAAACCAGCGGTCATAATATCTGACATCCATTGACCGACAGTCAAAATACCGACACCGTCAAAATACCAACATTCATCATACATGTTCAAAATGCTGACGTACTCAGACTACCAACATTTGAAATGCCGACTTGTCAAAATGCCGACATGTGTTTTTAATTAATTTTTGCCCCCAAACAGACTTGTTCATATTTTACTATCCCAGTGGACTTAGAGGGGGAATATAATAGTGTACCGAGCGCAACGAGGCACCATGCCCGAAGCATGGTGAGCGCAGCGTGCCATACGAGGGGATGCGGAACACTTACACGGCATCCATGTCGGCCTATGTCGACTTTGACACCAAAAAAGAAAACACAGAAAAACTCATGTTGGTATTTTGAAATGTCTGCATTTCAAATGTTTGTATTCTGAGTTATGTCGGCGTTTTGAACATGTCGGGATAATGAATGTCGGTATTTTGACCATGTTGTTAGTTTGAATGTCGGTCAATGGCTGTTGGGATTAGGGGGGTCAACTTTTTGCAGTGCTGCGATCAGATAGTCGCCACCTATGGGGGAGTGTATTTTAGCTTTGCAAGTGTGCGGACGCGTTTGCAGCCGAGCGGTACAAAAAAGTTTCGTGCAGTTTCTGGGCTTACTCAGCCGCTGCGATCACTTCAGTCTTTTTGGTCCCGGAAATTGACGTCAGACACCCGCCCTGCAAACGCTGGGACACGTCTGCGTTTTTCCAAACACTCCCAGAAAACAGTCAGTTGACACCCACAAATGCCCTCTTCCTGTCAATCACCTTGCGATCGGCAGTGTGAATGGATTCTTTGTTAAATCCATTGCCCAGCACCGATCCTCTTCGTACCCGTACGACGCGCCTGCGCAAAGCAGTGCATACGCATGCAGTTTTGCCGATATTTAACCTGATCGCAGCGCTGCAAAAAGTTGCTAGCGAGCGATCAACTCGGAATGACCCCCTATGACCGTTGGTATTGTATCCGTCAGTAAATCATACTGAACCCATCACGGCCACCAATATATCTGTCCTTCCAAGCGAGAGTCTGTAAATTAAGGAACAAGGGAATTCCTGCAGGGCTTGCATTTAAAAGTCTTCTAGATATCCTCCATTCACAATCAGCTGCACCAGACTGCCAAGTCTGTAACTATTTTATATAATGAGCATTACACATTGAGGAAGGGGGGGGGGGCTGGCTTTATTTTTCAGGCTCGTCACATCTCCGTGTTTTAGAATTGATGTAATTACTGGATGGATATGAGCAGTAAATTCATTTAGAGCAGGGGATTGAATTATGGTTGAAGTGATATGGTTTTACTGTAGGAAGTCACAAAAATATAAGAAGCAATTACTTTGAAGGGGCTTTAAAGTTAATGATTCTGGTGCCTGCAATTGCAAGGGAATAGATCTTAAGCTCTCTTCATGTTAGCATTAAGCTTGCCTTATCACATGTTAATGGAAGCACCGGTCTCGTCTCACCGGAACAGCGTGTGCTCCTTCAAGTGCCTGCGCCACAAGAGACCGTCGTTTGTTATGTGCAAGACGATATATTTATTTTCAGACTTATATACAGCACAATATTTGCTCTGATAGTTGATATGGGTCTGGAACTGCTAATCCACCCAGCTATACAGTACATGGCACTTTTCACAATTCCCTGGGAGTTTTCAATGCCTCGGAAATAACACTTGTATCTGTACTTCCTTTATAACAAATGTGATTATGCTCCACTGGTAAAATGATATGAGATGTTGTTTCATAATGGAATCTTTTTTTCTGGGGCCGTGTAACCTTCCTGGAATAGCGACAATGTCACAATGCTGAAATGCTTGATTTGTAGTGGAACGGATTATGAGGACAAGTCATCTACCAATGAAAGCATAAAATAACTGATTTAAATACAGTTATTATAATAGAATGGTCTTTTCAGTTCAATGCAGTGAAAGGGGCATATTCAATTAGCCACGCATCTTACCGCGGGAGGATAGCCTTGATCTTAAATGCCAGGAGCTATTCAATTTAAATCCCATTTCACCCGCGGAAAAGCCCACAGCTAAAGCGCGTTAACCCATACATTCTGGGATAAGTGCTCTTGAGCTATGGGAACACGTGCTAATTGAATAAGCCTCAAAACGTAAAATTTAGTTGTTAGTGTAATTTGGTAAGGCAACCATAAATAGTAACTTTCATATGCATACACATACCTATTATTATTCTTTATTTATATGGCGCCACAAGGGTTCCGCAGCGCCCAATTACAGAGTACATATGCACATAATGAAAACAGGAAAACAGTGACTTACAGTTGAAGATAATATAGGACAAGTACAGGGTAACTAAGCAGAACTACACCAGTAAATGACAGAGATAAGTTTCAAGGTGGCCAAAAAACTGCGGGATTTGGGCAGTTGAGGATTATTAAAGTAAGAAAAGGATAAGCACATGAGGGAAGAGGGAGAGCTTACATTCTAAAGGGGAGGGGCAGACTGACAGGGGTGACACAGATGGGATAGACCGAGCATGAGACAGAGGGTTAAGATGAGATTTGGCTGGGTTTGGTAAAGAAGTCGGTCTTAAGAACCCGTTTGAAGCTCTGTAGGGAGGTGGAGAGTCTGAGGGGGACAGGTAAAGAATTCCAGAGAAAGGGAGCAGCACGTGAAAAATCTTAGAGATAGGAGTGGGAGGAAGTAATCAGAAGACAGGAGAGTCGGCGTGCTTTAGCAGAGTGAAGAGGACGGGTGGGAGTGTAAAGGGAGATAAGGTCAGAGATGTAGATGGGAGAGGAGTGGGTGAGGGCTTTGTAAGTGAATGAGAGAAGTTTGAATTGGATTCTGAAAGGGAAGGGAAGCCAGTGAAGGGCCTGTAGGAGAGGGGAGGTGGATGTAGTGCGTTTGGTGAGGAAGATGAGCCGGGCTGCAGCATTGAGGATAGATTGGAGTGGAGAGAGGTAATTGTCAGTGAGGCCAGTTAGGAGGAGATTGCAGTAATCTATCTATCTATCTATCTATCTATCTATCTATCTATCTATCTATCTATCTATCTATCTATCTATCTATCTATCTATCTATCTATCTAAGGCCCAGATCTATCAAGCCTTGGAGAGTGATTAAGGTGTCTATTGATTTATTGCGATTGTACCTTAGCAAACACACTTTAAGCTAGCTTATCAACTAAGAATAACAATGCGGACACCACTGCATTGGATTAAAAGGTCATTAATTTTTATTCATTGGAATGACCCTATTCATGAAGGGATGACAAGGAAGGCACTACATTAACTAGCTTTAGTCAACTAGATCTTATAAAATGGCGGTGACTGAAACGCCCCCAATTGGAAACTGGCGGTGACTAAAATACCCCTTCTATATATAAGCATAACCTGTGCTAAGAAGGTCTCACCACCCTTTACAATGGCACGGTTCAGATGCTCCCGCAGACAAGTTGCCATTGTCACCCCACAGGGGCAGTACACACCCGCCATCTTTCAAAAGGGTAAGTGCCCCACAACGACCACTTATGCCACATGTGACAGCTGGCCAGTAGCGCCTTCCTGCCTACTTAAGTCGCATCGAGTTCCCAATGAATTAGCAAGTCGAATTTTATATTGTGAAAAATTGTTTGGGTGGATGGGTGGGCTTCCAAAACGACAAGAGGATAATGATATTCAAATTCACCCTCACATAACCTAACCAAAGAATCCGCCCATATACTCACTGATAGGCTAATCCCTAGCCAACTACAAAACAAAAACTGAACTTGATCTGCCTAGCAACAAATAGACCTAACTAACCAATCACAAAAATACAAGACTATTAAGTGGTTTCATGCCTATGTAGCCCTCACCTAATCAAGTTGAACGGGTTAAAGTACCAACCAATCAGCTCATAACTGTCATTTTTCAAACACAGCCATTAACATGGCAGTTAGGAGCTGACTGGCTGCTACTTTCTCACTGTGCAATTTATCACTCTCCTGGGCTTGATAAATCTGGGCTCAAATATCTAATACCTATGTATCTACAGTATCTATCTATCTATCTATCTATCTATCTATCTATCTATCTATCTATCTATCTATCTATCTATCTATCTATCTATCTATGTGAAATCTATTTACAGATGTGTTCCAGGTCCTGTGAAACTCTGCTAGTGTCAAGCATCTTTTTTTTATGGAAAAGCGTCTTAGTCACAACTAGTGATGAGCGGATTCGGTTTTACTCGGTTTTACTCGGTTTTACTCGGTTCTCAAAACTGCATATTATTGGCTCACGGATGTCACGTGTTTTGGATAGCCAATAAGATGCCGTTTTGAGAACCGAGTAAAACCGAGTAAAACCGAGTAAAACCGAACCTCGCTCATCACTAGTCACAACGCAATGCGACTAGGATGCCCTAGGCTGTGCTGATTAATTTGATATGTGGCACTTGTATATTGTGTGTGACTGAGTCTGTATACGGGGCACAACGGAACTTGTATTGTAAAAAAGCTGTGTCTGCAACACGCGAAGACGCCGATGGACACCAGAAAGGTAAGTATAGATGAAATGGGTGCATTGTGTGCAGTGTGGTCCCATCCTCCATAGATACGCCCCTGACTACAATGGCTAATGCTGTTGATGGTATTAGCCATTGTAGACTATTAAAACCAGAAACAGAATAATATCATTTGACCCACTATGAACTATGCACTCAGTGACAAAAGAGTCAGCTTGAAAATCTTAATTTTATTATTATTTAACAATATTTTGTTTTGTGCTTTCTTTGCCGACTCAGTGGGGTATTGAGGCAATGTGGTATTCTTGATATGCTTCTAAGAAGTATTTCTCCTCTGTTCTTTGTATACACTTTTTTGACTTGTTTAATTGTTGTCTTTAAGAGAAAAGTAGCTTGAACCACTGTCACCTAAATTTTAGAAACACTGATGAATCTGACTAGTACAGTATATGTAGGACCATCTTCAAATATAGGCACACTGGGCAGCTGCCCAAGGCCCCACAAGTCTATCAATTCAGAGTGGCAAGGTAGCACCCAGACAATGATTGGCTGTCAGCATGCTGAAGGGTGGATGGCTGGGGCTATCCACCAATCAGAGTGCTGACAGCCATTCACTGCATGGAAGCATGTGGAGAGACGGCGAGACCGCAGGAGGGTCATGTTATTTTTTTTGTTTTTGTTTTGGTTTTCGTTAATGGTTGTGTAGGAGCCCCAGAGCTTTGCTTGCCCATGTAGAGATGTGCCCTGTGGGCGCATCAGAGGTGCTGTCCCTGGCTGTGGACAGCGCTGGGGCAGCTTGTCTGTCCCCAGCGCTGGGTGTGCGGCGGCGGGTGTCTGGTGCAGGGATCGGATGTTTCCCTGCACCAGGCTGTCGGCGGCGGGTAGCGGCGCGGCGGCGGTGCTTTAAACTTGGCGCCGTTCTGGCCGCCAATCAGAAGCGCCGCCCGCGGCTTTTCGAATCCGGCGGCGTCCGCGAGCCAATCACGGCTCGCGGGGCGCCGGCCAATCAAAAGCGGGTCCGGCGAGCCAATCGGCGCTCGCCGCGTCACAGGCCCCGCCCCCGGCGTCTGACATCAGACGCCGGGCGGGAGCCGAAGAGGATCAGAAGCGCGCTTAAGAAGAAGCGGCCGGGACCCAGAGGAGGAAGTCGGCGCGGGAGAGAAGACGACGGCCGCGGAAAGAAGAGCTCCGGTGGCCGCGGAAGAGGCCGGAAGACTCCAGGCCCGGGAAAGAAGATGTCCAGTGGTGGCTGGACGCAGCGAGGCGACGGCGGCGCCGCTGGCCAGGACGGGCCAGCGGCCGAAGATTGAAAAAGAGCGCCGGAGAGGTCACCAGGGGTGGAAAGTAAGAGAGCTGACGAAGCTCCCCCCTGGTGCCTCTCCCAGCGGGTCAGGTAGGCCCTTTTCAGGTGCCCCTGTACCCGCTCCTCCCTAGACCACCGGGTGTTCGGGCATTAGGCCCGTGGGCACAATCAGGCCCTTCCGGTCTGTGGGCACGTAGTAGGGCCCTCCCGGCCCGTGGGCACATTGTCGGGCTCGTGGCCCTGTTAGCCGGGCGCTAGGCCCGTGGCCACATTTAGTCGCCCCCGGCCCGTGGCGCAAGATAGGCGGGCATTAGGCCCGAGCGGCAATCCAGGCAATAGGCCTGTGGGGACATTAGAGGGCATTAGGCCCTAGTGTATTTTGGCCAATTAGGGTAACATAAGGTGACCCTGGGCACCAGGCCCTGGTCACCCAACGAGGGACGAGTTAGGCGGGCACTAGGCCCGTGGGTAAGGTCGGGTCTCGGGTCCGTGCGCAATTAGGGGGCGCTAGGCCCAATAAATAAGCGGTTCCCCAAAGTGAATAGAGGTGGCACTGGGCACTAGGCCCAATTCACCCCAAGGTGTTTAGGCAGGCAGGCCCGCTCAGCCTGAGCCCCTGGAAAGAGAGTTCGGGAGGTGGGTGAGCTGTGCGGCCCCCACTACCGGGTGTTCTGAGTCGGGTACCTAAAGGGACAGCACCATGGTAGTTGCATGCACTGTGTATCGTGATGTATGTTGTTACCGTGCGGGGCAAAGTATGAGCTTGTTAAGTGTGTTTAGTTTTGTTGCACCACACCCACAGAGCTAGTTTGAGGGCTCAGCCGTTGTAGTTAGTATAGGGGTGTGACACTAGGTTAGAGTTAGGCCCTGCACGGCTGTTTGCTTGTTTGTTTGCCTCCTTACAGGGACCTGTAAGAGAAGAAGACGTTCGCAGTGCGGAACTGACGGTGAGTGGCATCTGTGTGCGTTTGTCCCTTGTCTGTCCCCGAGCACCGGAATAGGGATTGCTCACGGACTTGAGAATCCCCTTCATCACACTATGTGCGAGAGCGCGAGTGTGTGAAATCTGGGTGGCTGAGGCTTTGTGCCAGTGATGACCTTTCACCCAACCGGTGAAGGTCGCTGTTACCCCTGGGGTATCCCCTCTTCCGGTGGAAGAAGGGTGGATACCTCCCTTAAGGTAGACCATTTTCTCCTCAGCTCGTTCGTCGGTCAGCTCCGAGAGGGAATCGCCGTGTCCGGATCCGACTGAAGATTGCCAGGTCCGTTGAAGGTTCCGGTACCTGAAGGTGAGAGAGAGCGGCGCCTGGTGAGTACCAAAACTACACCTGCACGGCAGCAGCACCACCACAGGCACCGCCGCACCTCTTACATTTTGGCGTAGTCGGCAGGATTCGAGGATACAGGATCACGGACACGATGTGGAACGCCACCAAGAAGATCTCCCTGCGGATGCCTCTGGAACAGACTCACGCCCGGACGTGTGCGGACCAGAGCGACTGGGTGAAGGTGTCTGGGGCAGACCTCCTGAAGATGGTGCAGCGGTCGGTCCAGCGTGAAAAGGAAGAGCGCCGGGAGAAGGGGCGCAAGAAGGCTGCTGTGACGCCCTGCAAGAAATGTCGGCAAACGGGGCACTTTGCCGACGAGTGTACTTGGCGAGAGACGTCCCCAAAGAAGGTGGTCCAGGAAGCGGACCGAAGACGTCAGAAGGGCCAAGCGAAGAAGGAGTCCTGGTGTATGCTCTGCAGAAACTACGGACATGAGCATAACCGTTGTCCCTGGAATGAAGAGTGGAGCCAAGACGAGGTTGATTTCCAGTGTGAAAGCTGTGGAGATCCCTGACATAGACTCCCGGAGTGTCCATGGACTGAAGACAGGACGGACTACAAGGCCACAGTGAAGCAGATGACGGAGTCTCGTCAGCAACTTCGGAACCGGGTGGCTGCAGAGCCCGTGTGTGCGCTCTGCGAGGCGAGAGGACATGCGCTTCCCGATTGTCTGTGGAATGAAGACCGGATGATTGCGGATGGTCGTGCCCAGAGATGGGAGGAGGAAACCAGGGAAATGGAGCAGAAGACCCTGCTTGAAGGTAGTTCGCAGGTGCCCATTTCCTCTGAGCTGGAACCAACGGGTGAAGATCCCTCAGTGAAGGAGGTGGCCAAGGAACCCGTCTTGGAGAAGGTGGCAGTGGCCCTCCCTTGTTGGAAGTGTCGGCGACCAGGACATGCGGCCAGTGAGTGCCCCTGGGAAGATGCCGCAGACCTACTCTGTCCCAAGAAAGCGACCCCAGTAAGGCAGAATCCCTTCCCGCATAAGGCGGAGGTGGACGACTGGGAGGTGAAGAGACCACGCTGCGAAGAAAAGCGTGAAGACCCAGTGACGGAGACATCCGGAATCTCCCCGCGATGGAACCGTCCACAACCAGGACGTGCGGAATAGGTGTGTCCTGGGTACCTAGAGATGCCAGCGGAAGAGGAGTACGCTGAGGAAGTAAAGATGCCAGCGGAAGCGAAGGAGTACGCTGAGGAAGTAAAGATGCCAGCGGAAGCGAAAGAGTATGCTGAGGAAGCAGAGGTGCCAGCGGAAGAGACTAAGTACGCTGAGGAGGAAAATAATACCCCAGTCCAGATATCGGAGGAGGACTCGGACTATGGTGAGCTGTCCACCGACGAATCCCTCCAAGAACAGATGGAGGACGACTCTGGCATCGGAAGCGCCGGCGAGAGTGACTGGCAGGATCGGGTGGAGTCGTGCTACCAGTTGAATGCCCTCCATGAAGAGGAGGAGGTAGTCCTGGAGCAAGAAGACCTGCCGGAAGTGCCGAAATGGACTGACGTACGGGGAGAGGATCGTGATGCCGTGGGAGGACCCGTTCCAGAGGAAGACATGGGACCTTTGGAGATACCCCACGAGGAGATGCGACAGATGGTGGTTGTTGCCCGGGAGGAAACGGATGCCCCGGAGGATTCCGCTGTTGGGAGGTGGTCGGTACCACACCCTGAAGACACTGACGATGCCACAGACGACATGGGAGGTCAAGAGTGGGTGACTGTTGTCCCCGTGGATTAAGATTCCCCTTGGTGGCCAACGTCGAGCGACCGTGAGGAGATGCCACTCCCCCAGAGGATCCGCCGATGGAGGTCAGGAGGTAAAAAGAGGAACCCGGAGCTGGAGGTGGAAGGATGTGGGGTCACGGTCTGTCCGGGCTGGACCCTCGCACACAACCTCGCCGGAGGGACCTCGGAATTCCCTGACCCGCGGACGAGGGACATCGTGAGGAACTTTGTAGGGACTACAAAGGAAAAAGGGGGGGGAAATGTAGAGATGTGCCCTGTGGGCGCATCAGAGGTGCTGTCTCTGGCTGTGGACAGCGCTGGGGCAGCTTGTCTGTCCCCAGCGCTGGGTGTGCGGCGGCGGGTGTCTGGTGCAGGGATCGGATGTTTCCCTGCACCAGGCTGTCGGCGGCGGGTAGCGGCGCGGCGGAGGCACTTAAAACTTGGCGTCGTTCTGGCCGCCAATCAGAAGCGCCGCCCGCGGCTTTTCGAATCCAGCGCCGTCCGCGAGCCAATCACGGCTCGCGGGGCGCCGGCCAATCAAAAGCGGGCACGGCGAGCCAATCGGCGCTCGCCACGTCACAGGCCCTGCCCCCGGCGTCTGACGTCAGATGCCGGGCGGGAGCCGAAGAGGATCAGAAGCGCGTGGAAGAAGAAGCGGCAGGGACCCAGAGGAGGAAGTCGGCGCGGGAGAGAAGACGACGGCCGCGGAAAGAAGAGCTCCGGTGGCCGCGGAAGAGGCCGGAAGACTCCAGGCCCAGGAAAGAAGATTTCTAGCGGTGGCTGGACGCGGCGAGGCGATGGCGGCGCCGCTGGCCAGGACGGGCCAGCGGCCAAAGATTGAAAAAGAGCGCCGGAGAGGTCACCAGAGGTGGAAAGTAAGAGAGCTGACGAAGCTCCCCCCTGGTGCCTCTCCCAGCGGGTCAGGTAGGCCCGTTTCAGGTGCCCCTGTACCCGCTCCTCCCTAGACCACCGGGTGTTCGGGCATTAGGCCCGTGGGCACAATCAGGCCCTTCCGGCCTGTGGGCACGTAGTCGGGCCCTCCCGGCCCGTGGGCACATTGTCGGGCTCGTGGCCCTGTTAGCCGGGCGCTAGGCCCGTGGCCACATTTAGTCGCCCGTGGCGCAAGATAGGCGGGCATTAGGCCCGAGCGGCAATCCAGGCAATAGGCCTGTGGGGACATTAGAGGGCATTAGGCCCTAGTATATTTTGGCCAATTAGGGTAACATAAGGTGACCCTGGGCACCAGGCCCAGGTCACCCAACGAGGGACGAGTTAGGCGGGCACTAGGCCCGTGGGTAAGGTCGGGCCTCGGGTCCGTGCGCAATTAGGGGGCGCTAGGCCCAATAAATAAGTGGTTCCCCAAAGTGAATAGAGGTGGCACTGGGCACTAGGCCCAATTCACCCCAAGGTGTTTAGGCAGGCAGGCCCGCTCGGCCTGAGCCCCTGGAAAGAGAGTACGGGAGGTGGGTGAGCTGTGCGGCCCCCACTACCGGGTGTTCTGAGTCGGGTACCTAAAGGGACAGCACCGTGGTAGTTGCGTGCACTGTGTATCGTGATGTATGTTGTTACCGTGCGGGGCAAAGTATGAGCTTGTTAAGTGTGTTTAGTTTTGTTGCACCACACCCACAGAGCTAGTTTGAGGGCTCTGCCGTTGTAGTTAGTATAGGGGTGTGACACTAGGTTAGAGTTAGGCCCTGCACGGCTGTTTGCTTGTTTGTTTGCCTCCTTACAGGGACCTGTAAGAGAAGAAGACGTTCGCAGTGCGGAACTGACGGTGAGTGGCATCTGTGTGCGTTTGTCCCTTGTCTGTCCCCGAGCACCGGAATAGGGATTGCTCACGGACGTGAGAATTCCCTTCATCACACTACGTGCGAGGGCGCGAGTGTGTGAAATCTGGGTGGCTGAGGCTTTGTGCCAGTGATGACCTTTCACCCAACCGGTGAAGGTTGCTGTCACCCCTTGGTATCCCCTCTTCCGGTGGAAGAAGGGTGGATACCTCCCTTAAGGTAGACCATTTTCTCCTCAGCTCGTTCGTCGGTCAGCTCCGAGAGGGAATCGCCGTGTCCGGATCCGACTGAAGATTGCCAGGTCCGTTGAAGGTTCCGGTACCTGAAGTTGAGAGAGAGCGGCGCCTGGTGAGTACCGAAACTACACCTGCACAGCAGCAGCACCACCACACGCACCGCCGCACCTCTTACACCCATGGCCTACAATGCTGTTAAGATGGCCCTAAGTGTATTCAGTTTAATTACTATAATCTTGTGTAAAATATGATGTTGTTGCGCCACCTATTTTTAAAAAATGTTTCACAAAAAAATTCTTATGAAGGTATCTGAGATTTAAGATTACTTTCTCTTTCAGCCATGGAGGCAGTGGCGTATCTATAATGTATACAGGGTGTGCGGTCCAGGGGGCCAACACTGCACATCCTGTATACGTTTCACCATTACTTATCTCTCTGGAGTCCTGCTTTGGCAGCATCAGCGCTGTAGAAATTAACCGGAAAATGGAGCGGCAGAATTTTTTTCATTGTTTTGTGCATCCGCTGTAGGAAAATCCTCGGTGTCTGGCTGTGATGGGGTGGCTATTGAGACAGCCCTACTGGGGTCCAGGTTTTTTTGGGATGCCATGATCCATACGATGCTTTGTGCTAGGACAACCAGTTTTGGCTAATGCAAACTACAGGGTTTAGAGAGCCTACTTCAACATAATTTAAATGTGCGATTTTCTGTGTTTCTAAGACTTTGTCTTTTTTAAAGGCTTCATTGGATTTGGGACTTCGTCTGTTATTCCTGAAAGTCCAGGTTTGTGTTCTTTAAGTTTATTTCCAGAGATACTTGGAGACTATTCCTGCTATTCAGACTTTTCTCAAGGGGTTTCCACATATTCGTCCTCCCATTTTAAGGACTACCTGGTCTTTTCTTCCAAAGCTGGTCTCCAGGATTCATATTAAATAATCAGGAAAGAGTGGTTCCATCATATTGTGAGAGCTCTCCGTTTTTATATACAGTAGATACAGCAGTTCTCAGGAATTTCAACCTATAGAGAATTTGTCCTATTTTTGGTTGTCAAAAGAGATTGAACTGCTTCCAAACAAACCATTGCTTGATGGATTTGAGAGGTCATCTGTCAAGCTTACACTTTAGCTAGCCTTCCGGTGCCTCATCTGGTTTCTGCCCTCTCTACCCAGTCAGTCAGGACCTCTTGGGTGACTTGGCGTGGAGCCTCAGCAGAGTAGCTTGCAGGGCCTCCAGGCTCCACATGGTCCACATCACACTATTTTATTAATTTCTAACATTTTGACATCTTCACCAGAGATGCTGGTTTTGGATGAAGGGTCTTCCATGCAACTCAATAGTGTTCACTCGTTAGTGGACAGTTTAGGGATGCCCCCTTGATTTTCCAGTGGCTGAAAAAGAAAACAATATTTTGGTTCTTTAGCTGATGGTGGACACTCCATGCCCTTTTGTTTACTCTCGGCTTTCCGTAGTTGTGGTTAAGGTTGCATTATGCCAGGTCAATGGACCCTCACATTTGGTTGTGTTGCGTGCCAGGTGTTCTTCTTCTTCTCTTCTCTGTCCTTCTGGTATTTGCTAGGTGAAAACTGTCTGCACAGGGCAGGGGGTGGTGTATATGAGAGGAGGAGCCTGATCTGCTTTAAAAGTTAACATTTTAGTGCCCAGACTCCTCCAGCACCAGCTGGTTTTCAGTGTGCCCCATGACATCAGAGAAATAGATTTATTAGGTAAGAACCACAATTTTATTTTTCAATAAAGTTATCAGAATAGACTGATTTTCCCCATCTTCCGTTTGTTCAATGCTATACTGCAGTCAATACTACATGTATTGCCAATAATATTTATTTTATACATATACTCTGTATCATCATGGTCATATGATTGCTGTTTACGGATACTTTTTTTGTAAAACTGCGCTGTTACTCCTTACAATGCCTTACAAGTGGCATTGTAAGAATCAAAACTTATGTTTATCTATTAACACCTATTTATTTAGTGCACACATATTTTGTAGTGCCTTATGGGCCCTATACACTTACCGATCCGCCGCCAAGCTGCCCGACGGCGGATACGGCTGACTGGGTGACCTGGCAGTGGGGGGGAGGGGGAGGTGATGGGGGGGAGTGAAGTTTCTTCACTCCCCCCCGTCACCCGGCTCCATAGCACTGCATGCTAATATGGACAATCTCGTCCATATTGGCCTGCATGCATAAGCGACAGGGCACCATTGATTAACTAACTCTCTCTGCACATGTTATATCTGCCCCCCCTGCAGTGCACATGGTTTTGCCCAACTGCTAACAAAATTCCAGCTGCGATCAACTTGGAATTACCCCCAATGTATACATAGTCTCCCTGCACCAGACCAGCGAGTTACACTTGTTTAAATGGTATAAGAACAAAGGGATTCATCTTTACAGGATAGGAGGGGACAAAACTAGGTTATAAGTAGTGATGAGCGGGTTCGGTTCCTCGGAAACCAAACCCCCCCGAACTTCACCCATTTTACACGGGTCCGAGGCATACTCGGATTCTCCCGTATGGCTCGGTTAACCTGAGCGCGCCCGAACGTCATCATCCCGCTGTCGGATTCTCGTGAGATTCGGATTCTATATAAGCAGCCGCGCGTCGCCGCCATTTTCACTCGTGCATTGGAAATGTTAGGGAGAGGACGTGGCTGGCGTCCTCTCCGTTTATTCATTGTTGATGCAAATATTTGTGCTTGCTTATATCTTAATTGTGGGGACTGGGGAGCAGCTGTATTATTAATATAGGAGGAGTACAGTGCAGAGTTTTGCTGATCAGTGACCACCAGTTTTATCCGTTCTCTGCCTGAAAAAAACGCTCCTTATCTGTGCTCAGTGTGCTGCATATATATGTGCTCACACTGCTTAATTGTGGGGACTGGGGAGCAGCTGTATTATATAGGAGGAGTACAGTGCAGAGTTTTGCTGACAGTGACCACCAGTATGCGTTGTCTGCCTGAAAAACACTCCATATCTGTGCTCAGTGTGCTGCATATATCTGTGCTCACACTGCTTTATTGTGGGGACTGGGGACCAGCAGTATTATATAGGAGGAGTACAGTGCAGAGTTTTGCTGACCAGTGACCACCAGTATACGTTGTCTGCCTGAAATACACTCCATATCTGTGCTGCATTGTAGTATATAGTAGGAGTACAGTGCATAATTTTGCTGACCACCAGTATATAATATATAGCATTACGGTACAGTAGGTCACTGCTGTACCTACCTCTGTGTCGTCAAGTATACTAACCATCCATACCTGTGTTGCATTTCAGTTTTGCACAGTTTGCTGACCACCAGTATATAATATATAGCATTACGGTACAGTAGGCAACTGCTGTACCTACCTCTGTGTCGTCAAGTATACTATCCATCCATACCTGTGGTGCATTTCAGTTTTGCACAGTTTGCTGACCACCAGTATATAATATATAGCATTACGGTACAGTAGGCCACTGCTGTACCTACCTCTGTGTCGTCAAGTATACTATCCATCCATACCTGTGGTGCATTTCAGTTTTGCACAGTTTGCTGACCACCAGTATATAATATATAGGATTACGGTACAGTAGGCCACTGCTGTACCTACCTCTGTGTCGTCAAGTATACTATCCATCCATACCTGTGGTGCATTTCAGTTTTGCACAGTTTGCTGACCACCAGTATATAATATATAGCATTACGGTACAGTAGGCCACTGCTGTACCTACCTCTGTGTCGTCAAGTATACTATCCATCCATGCCTGTGGTGCATTTCAGTTTTTGCACAGTTTGCTGACCACCAGTATATAATATATAGCATTACGGTACAGTAGGCCACTGCTGTACCTACCTCTGTGTCGTCAAGTATACTATCCATCCATACCTGTGGTGCATTTCAGTTTTGCACAGTTTGCTGACCACCTGTATATAATATATAGCATTACGGTACAGTAGGCCACTGCTGTACCTACCTCTGTGTCGTCAAGTATACTATCCATCCATACCTGTGGTGCATTTCAGTTGTGCGCAGTATATATAGTAGTAGGCCATTGCTATTGATACTGGCATATAATTCCACACATTAAAAAATGGAGAACAAAAATGTGGAGGTTAAAATAGGGAAAGATCAAGATCCACTTCCACCTCGTGCTGAAGCTGCTGCCACTAGTCATGGCCGAGACGATGAAATGCCATCAACGTCGTCTGCCAAGGTCGATGCCCAATGTCATAGTAGAGAGCCAATCCAAAAAACAAAAGTTTAGTAAAATGACCCAAAAATCAAAATTGAAAGCGTCTGATGAGAAGCGTAAACTTGCCAATATGCCATTTACGACACGGAGTGGCAAGGAACGGCTGAGGCCCTGGCCTATGTTCATGGCTAGTGGTTCAGATTCACATGAGGATGGAAGCACTCATCCTCTCGCTAGAAAAATGAAAAGACTTAAGCTGGCAAAAGCACAGCAAAGAACTGTGCGTTCTTCTAAATCTCAAATCCCCAAGGAGAGTCCAATTGTGTCGGTTGCGATGCCTGACCTTCCCAACACTGGACGGGAAGAGCTTGCGCCTTCCACCATTTGCACGCCCTCTGCAAGTGCTGGAAGGAGCACCCGCAGTCCAGTTCCTGATAGTCAAATTGAAGATGTCACTGTTGAAGTACACCAGGATGAGGATATGGGTGTTGCTTGCGCTGGGGAGGAAATTGACAAGGAGGATTCTGATGGTGAGGTGGTTTGTTTAAGTCAGGCACCCGGGGAGACACCTGTTGTCCGTGGGACGAATATGGCCATTGACATGCCTGGTCAAAATACAAAAAAAATCAGCTCTTCGGTGTGGAATTATATCAACACAAATGCGGACAACAGGTGTCAAGCCGTGTGTTGCCTTTGTCAAGCTGTAATAAGTAGGGGTAAGGACGTTAACCACCTCGGAACATCCTCCCTTATACGTCACCTGCAGCGCATTCATCATAAGTCAGTGACAAGTTCAAAAACTTTGGGTGACAGCGGAAGCAGTCCACTGACCACTAAATCCCTTCCTCTTGTAACCAAGCTCCTGCAAACCACACCACCAACTCCCTCAGTGTCAATTTCCACCTTACACAGGAAAGCCAATAGTCCTGCAGGCCATGTCACTGGCAAGTCTGACGAGTCCTCTCCTGCCTGGGATTCCTCCGATGCATCCTTGAGTGTAACGCCTACTGCTGCTGGCGCTGCTGTTGTTGCTGCTGGGAGTCGATCGTCATCCCAGAGGGGAAGTCGGAAGACCACTTGTACTACTTCCAGTAAGCAATTGACTGTCCAACAGTCCTTTGCGAGGAAGATGAAATATCACAGCAGTCATCCTGCTGCAAAGCGGATAACTCAGGCCTTGGCAGCCTGGGCGGTGAGAAACGTGGTTCCGGTATCCACCGTTAATTCAGAGGCAACTATAGACTTGATTGAGGTACTGTGTCCCCGGCACCAAATACCACCTAGGTTCCATTTCTCTAGGCAGGCGATACCGAAAATGTACACAGACGTCAGAAAAAGAGTCACCAGTGTCCTAAAAAATGCAGTTGTACCCAATGTCCACTTAACCACGGACATGTGGACAAGTGGAGCAGGGCAGACTCAGTACTATATGACTGTGACAGCCCACTGGGTAGATGTATTGCCTCCCGCAGCAAGAACAGCAGCGGCGGGACCAGTAGCAGCATCTCGCAAACGCCAACTCGTTCCTAGGTAGGCTACGCTTTGTATCACCGCTTTCCAGAAGAGGCACTCAGCTGACAACCTCTTACGGAAACTGAGGAACATCATCGCAGAATGGCTTACCCCAATTGGACTCTCCTGGGGATTTGTGACATCGGACAACGCCACCAATATTGTGCGTGCATTACATCTGGGCAAATTCCAGCACGTCCCATGTTTTGCACATACATTGAATTTGGTGGTGCAGAATTATTTAAAAAATGACAGGGGCGTGCAAGAGATGCTGTCGGTGGCCCGAAGAATTGCGGGCCACTTTCAGCATTCAGCCACCACGTGCCGAAGACTGGAGCACCACCAAACATTCCTGAACCTGCCCTGCCATCATCTGAAGCAAGAGGTGGTAACGAGGTGGAATTCAACCCTCTATATGCTTCAGAGGATGGAGGAGCAGCAAAAGGCCATTCAAGCCTATACATCTGCCCACGATATAGGCAAAGGAGGGGGAATGCACCTGACTCAAGCGCAGTGGAGAATGATTTCAACGTTGTGCAAGGTTCTGCAACCCTTTGAACTTGCCACACGTGAAGTCAGTTCAGACACTGCCAGCCTGAGTCAGGTCATTCCGCTCATCAGGCTTTTACAGAAGAAGCTGGAGACATTGAAGGAGGAGCTAAAACAGAGCGATTCCGCTAAGCATGTGGGACTTGTGGATGGAGCCCTTAATTCGCTTAACCAGGATTCACGGGTGGTCAATCTGTTGAAATCAGAGCACTACATTTTGGCCACCGTGCTCGATCCTAGATTTAAAACCTACGTTGTATCTCTCTTTCCGGCAGACACAAGTCTGCAGAGGTTCAAAGACCTGCTGGTGAGAAAATTGTCAAGTCAAGCGGAACGTGACCCGTCAACATCTCCTCCTTCACATTCTCCCGCAACTGGGGGTGCGAGGAAAAGGCTAAGAATTCCCAGTGCAGGAGCCTGCGATTCTGGCGATACCCTGACCTGCCCATTCTGATTTTTGCAATCCCGGTGATCGTAAGCCCACTGCTGTTCTGGGTACAATATACACAGACAGCAACATTATATGTGTGTTTAATAATATGTTGTATTTCACCATATATCCTAGTAGACCTGTGTAGTATACATACAGATTGCTGCTATAAGCTCTATTTTCTAACAGCAGCTGTACACACATATATAATAATAATATTTTTTTTCATATTTGTTAGATACCTTACACTGTTTGCCTGAGTTTTCACCAACAGAGGCCAGTATATTGCTATAGAATTTTTTTTTTTTTCCATTCACTGTGATCCTCAGTGCCTCTTTTGTTACTGACAATACCATTGTTTTCCTGGCTTAGTCTGTGGGATTTACTATACTTGATTTTCTAAACTTAAATGAATTTCCACACTCATTTCAGGATGTATTATGATTATCAATGAGATTCCTCAAATTGATGCTTAAATACCATGATTGCATTGTCTGCCCAGTCTGAGTAACATGCTATGGTTTCAAATATTGGAAAGCAATTCTTTCTCTTTCTTTTTCCCTATGTGCTAATACCAGCGTTTACTGTTCAGGGCTAATTTCTCTGGTGACACAGACAATTAATGTATTATCTATCTGATCTCTAACCCAATTTCTTATCTTTTTTTGTGCTGTCTTTTTGTCAGACAATTTAACCAAAATCATAGATTTTGTACCTCTTGTTCATGCCTTACTATTTTTCCGTGGACTCTCATCTGCGATCCACGGAGCACAATACCACAGATGTGGGATTTGATGAGCCGTGCCTAACGTAGAAAGTAGATCCACATATTTTTACTTTACTCATTTCATCTCTTTTCTTGGCTTTGCAAACTGTCTCCACACTTCTTTTCTTTCTCTTATTTCATATATAGGTGCACTCTTATTGGTGTACGATCATATAAATTCTCTACTATCATACCACGCTGCCAATGCCCGATCTCGTCCGATCTTGGAAGCCAAACAGCGTTGGGCCGGGTTAGTACCGGGAGAGGAGACTTCCTGCGAATACCTGGTGTTGTAGAGCAGGGATTATTTCCCTTTCTATGTGAGTTGCGACGCCAACAGCAGTATCACCACTAATTCTTACTTCTATGATATTCCTTCATATTTGAGGCTTATGACCAATTATTGTGGCTTACGTCAGAAAGTCAGGTCCATTTGAATGCAGGTGACCATTAATTCTTGAATTTAAGTAGCCCTATCGGGACGTACTTATCAAATAATCCTTTATGACTACTCCCCGGTCCCATCAATACAGATATTCTGAACTGGTCAGGGGAAATGGGGGTAAGACGATCAAATGTCTACAACCATTCCAATCACACATTGTGATTAAACAGACCAGAACATTTTAAATTTTCAATTATCATATCCTTATTTCATATGGATCAGTTATATGGGTAATTTCGTTTTAAACGTCAACATTAAAAACTATGTTTTAAGTATTTATTTTCATATGTCATAGGAATTTTCCTTTTTTTCTAAAGGGTGCGCCCACACAAGAGCCTTCTCTCTCTCCCTCTTTCCAGTACATGTACACTCTGGCTCTGGGCGCACCACCAACTAGGACAACGTCATCTATTTAAGTTAAAAACAGGTGTTTTTTTCTTTTCTTTCCAATTTTGGAGCGTCTATTTGTCCGATTTTGGTTCTCTCGTATCAATACTGTATCAATTTGACTGGTGCCCGATCGCCCCTTGTCTAGTCAGGAGGGGGATGTACACAGTGAAAGGGGTGAGGAATCTGAGGATGATGATGAGGTGGACATCTTGCCTCTGTAGAGCCAGTTTGTGCAAGGAGAGATTGATTGCTTCTTTTTTGGTGGGGGCCCAAACCAACCAGTCATTTCAGTCACAGTCGTGTGGCAGACCCTGTCGCTGAAATGATGGGTTCGTTAAAGTGTGCATGTCCTGTTTATACAACATAAGGGTGGGTGCGAGGGCCCAAGGACAATTCCATCTTGCACCTCTTTTTTCTTTCATTTTTCTTTGCATCATGTGCTGTTTGGGGACTATTTTTTTGAAGTGCCATCCTGCCTGACACTGCAGTGCCACTCCTAGATGGGCTAGGTGCTTGTGTCGGCCACTTGTGTCGCTTAGCTTAGTCACACAGCGACCTTGGTGCGCCTCTTTTTTTCTTTGCATCATGTGCTGTTTTGGGACAATTTTTTTGAAGTGCCATCCTGCCTGACACTGCAGTGCCACTCCTAGATGGGCCAGGTGTTTGTGTCGGCCACTTGTGTCGCTTAGCTTAGTCACACAGCGACCTTGGTGCACCTCTTTTTTTTTTCCATTATGTGCAGTTTGGGGACTATTTTTTTGAAGTGCCATCCTGCCTGACACTGCAGTGCCACTCCTAGATGGGCCAGGTGTTTGTGTCGGCCACTTGTGTCGCTTAGCTTAGTCACACAGCGACCTTGGTGCGCCTCTTTTTTTATTTGCATCATGTGCTGTTTGGGGACTATTTTTTTGAAGTGCCATCCTGCCTGACACTGCAGTGCCACTCCTAGATGGGCCAGGTGTTTGTGTCGGCCACTTGTGTCGCTTAGCTTAGTCACACAGTGACCTTGGTGTGCCTCTTTTTTTTCTTTGCATCATGTGCTGTTTGGGGACTATTTTTTTGAAGTGCCATCCTGTCTGACACTGCAGTGCCACTCCTAGATGGGCCAGGTGTTTGTGTCGGCCACTTAGGTCGCTTAGCTTAGCCATCCAGCGACCTCGGTGCTAATTTTAGGACTAAAAATAATATTGTGAGGTGTTCAGAATAGACTGAAAATGAGTGTAAATTATTTTTATTGAGGTTAATAATACTATGGGATCAAAATTACCCTCAAATTCTATGATTTAAGCTGTTTTTGAGGATTTTTTGTAAAAAAACACCCAAATCCAAAACATACCCGAATCCGACAAAAAAAATTTCAGGGAGGTTTTGCCAAAACGCGTCCGAATCCAAAACACGGCCGCGGAACCGAATCCAAAACCAAAACACAAATCCCGAAAAATTTCCGGTGCACATCACTAGTTATAAGGTGGTGTTTGGTATCCAGCTGTAGGGTATTTTAAGAGCAATATTCTGGTGTTAGTTTGCAGAAGATCGCACGCTCCTGAGAATAGTTATGCGCAGGAACAGAATATAAATATTAACTATATTTACTGTACACTTGATATGCGGCGGGAACCCAGAGGAGAACATCTGCAACTGCACCTGGAACAGACATCTCCCACCTATTCAAACTGACCTATGACCTCTCCTGTACTGGAAATGACCACCCCTGTGTCCAATGGACAAAGAGATTACAGTTTCCATTGTGTTAGGTTTTGGACAAATGTATAAATAGCCAGCTGCAGGCCAGGTCACTCACAATCTCTGAAGGTCATCTACCTTGATGACTGAGGACCGGGCCGGGAAGCGCAGGCGAACAAAACGTATGTACCATTGACTGTAGCCTTTTTCTCTAATTGTATTGTATTATCATTGTAACCCCCTGCTAGTAAAGATAACCGTTGTGGGTTGGACCTCAACATAGTTTTTGAATTACAATTGGTGTCGTGTCCCATTTCCTTGCTAAGTTTTAAAGTATAATTACAGCCACTCGGGCTGCTGCATTGTGCTAACAGTGTATAGGCCTGTGTACGCAAACTGTGTAGTCACTACACCCTTTCGGTGTACGTACGCAGAGTGCGTACACAGTACGATCTTGTGTACGTAAGGTTTGTGAACAATATAAGGGTGAAAGGTTAATTACAGCGGCCGCAGCGGCTCAATATTAAAGTGTATTAAGTGTGTTTAAAGTATAGCTTTTAGTCCTGTAAGTAAATCAACATTTACAATTGGGAGCTTGTTCCGGTTTTTCACATACTCAAAGGCTAGCAGGTCATATCAGACTTTAATCTATCAGCAAAGTGTGGAAAGATATCTATGTTAAACCTTTTCCTGGTTGGTGGATGTTCTAAAAACCCTATTTGTGTGCTGTTAGATTGCGTCTGCTCTGTCCTGTCTGCAGAGGTGCTGAAAGAACCCGTAGGTAAACAGGAAAAAAGCTATTTTAAAAAATCTGTGTAATTTTTCTTGGTGAAAAAAAACAAACGTACACAGGGCGTACCTATACTTTGCATACCCTCTCACATATTGTTGCAAAACAAAGTTCAAATAAGTCATATTGTGTTTGATTCAGATTGGATTGTTTATCTGTTAAGTAGATTTAAAAGTAAATGTAAAAGTTGCTGCATATCCATGATATGGCTGTGTTAGCATGCTGAGAAATGTTGTATACTTTTTTTAAACTCAAGCCTAAAGTAACATTGGTGCCAGTGTGGAGTGTGATTTCTTTGACAAGGAAGCCACATGGTCTGTCCTCCATTTTGGACTAACCACATGACCTGTCCACCATCTTGTGTAAACCTCATGGATGTGGAAGGGGGAGGAGCAGTGGCCATTTTAGGAAGGTCACTTTCTAAATAGCTGATTTTTAGTGTGCTCAGAACAATCAGTTTCCTTTGTCACATCCAGCACCATTTATGAGTTACCAATGAATTTATTTAACCCATGCCATAGTCAATTACAAATAGTTTCAATTGGGCCTAGTGAGAGTAAATGGTGAGATAAGTGATTTTTTTTTTTCCTTCTTGTCTGTGAAAAAGAAAAAAAAAGTTTTGGTTTTTTTTTTTGTTCTCTTTTCTTCCAAGACTTGTAGAGTCTGCTTACTAGGGAGTATAGCCATTGAAATGCAAATTAACCTGTGTAACTACCTTTTTTTAGTAGTGAACAGCAAATATCTTTGATATGCAAATTAGAGGCAGTGAAGTGGTAAGGTGTCTCATTAGAAGCCCAGTGAATGGTTCATATATATAATATTATTATAATTATGTGTATATTCATATCACTGTATGTTCTGCAAGATAGCTATCCAATCTGAATCATATCATTTAAATTATAGATTATTGCAGTCATTATAGATCTGTGTAAAATCGGATACATTTGTTTGCTATATAGATTAATTTGATGTAAATGTATTTAAGGAGTAATTATAAAAACAGTCGTAAAGGGTTATACAGAACAAGTGTGGGTTGTGTTAAGTGAGCGATTATAGTTAGTATTGCTCACATTTATAGAGAATGTGTGATGTGTTTTATTGCGGATGCACTTTTTGTACACGTGGCCCGGACAAAGTACAGGACCGCGCACGCAGCGTAAAAGGCACGCACAGTCACGTGTTTACGCAAAGTGCGTAAGAGTGCGGACGATAAGTACAAATTACACGATAGTTCGTTCAATTAAAAGGTGGGGTAGTATACCTTAAACACAATAGCACATAACTATCTGGTTTCAAAAGCAGATTAGTATAAGACTTTTGTTTAAACTGTATTGCCTCTGGGGTAAAAGCTGCCGATCAGAATGAGTGGAAATTTTCTGTACAGAAAAACGCTGTGTATTTGTGGGAGCTGAAAGTGGAGTGAGAGGATTTGAACCCGGGAATTCGGGATCCCGTCGTTGGTACACCAAGTGAGTGGAGGCTTGGCGGCGTGAGGCAGCTGACTCACGTTAGTATAGATAGTAAAGTACACAAGTCGTGAGGATACTTGCACAGGAGCGTGGTAGGGAATTGTGAATTGTGACCCATGTAGTTTTTTTTAATACGCTCCGGCTGAGGTTTCGCAGCTTGTGATTCGATTCCAGTGGTCGTAGAGTGGATAGGCAACAAGTACCTATACGCTGTACGATTGGACCACATGTTTGTGGGTGCAATACATAGCGCAACTTGATACCCCTTTACGAGCTGTTGCGTAAAATCGCGGTATCATCAGCGCTGTGTAGAGCATACGCAAGCGTGATTTGTGTACAAGTGCATAGGGAGTTTTCGCTGGTCTCTCTCAGGAAAATCTCCAACGGTAGATATTTACTGGAAAAGGTAAGTCACTCCTAAAAAACTTCCAGTAAATAGAAGCCAGTTAGGGGCCCTAGGTTGGGTACATCACGATCCACTATCCACAGTGTATCATAGTACTGGCCAACGTGAGCGAGAGCGGGTGAAGAGCGCTCTGGGAACTTTCACCGTCTGCTTGCATTGAGTAATTTGGTGTTTGTGGGAAAAGGCCCACAATTATGGGAGCCAGTTGCTCAAGTGAGAGACGTATGGTAGCCAGGGTTCAGGCAGGAGAGCCGCGGCCCAAGGGGTCAGCGAGGTTTATAATGTTTGGGAAATATGATCCACACGCTGAAGTTTATTGTGACGAATGGGTACGTATGACTGACAAAGATAGGGCATCATTCCCTAGGATGGGCAGCTTTGAACCAGAGGTATTACAGAACATAAGGATTAGGATATGTCTGATAAAATCCAGAAAACAAAGGATTAGACATACAGATTGTTTAAACTTGTGGCAACAAGAGTGGGAGGTGCAAAGGGAACAAACTCGCAAAGCAAGTTCCAAACCTAGCAGAAATGAGGGCACGAACACACCATTACCGACACAGGTTGAAGGGGAAAAGATGGCTACAATCAATGGTATATCTGTAAATGATAGAAAAATGCAGAATCAATGTGTTAACCTTAACCATTGTAAGTTGTATTCTGTTTTGAACTCTCTCCAAGGTCATAGGTCAGAGGAAAATGATGCATCCATCCCACACAGGGTGCAAACATCTTTGCCTAATTGGAGAGGGGTCAATGTAGCTTATCTTAAAGAGTGCGTTATTGAGCAGCACAAGAACATTGTTAGGTGCAGAGAACAACAGGAGGAGAGGCTGAGGACGGTAAGTATACAAGCACATACAAGAAAACCCCATCAGCCCAAATCCCAGACCCCTGATGGTAAACCAAGTGTAATAGTGTGTTTCTACTGTAAAAAGGAAGGACATTTTGCAAGGGACTGTAGGAATAGTAGGACACATAGTTAATATAGACCCCTAGACAGAGAAAACAAGCCACATTATTAAACACATAGACTGGATCAAGGGACATATAGTAAGGAGTCACGAGCCATATAGAAAACACAGATTCGGTTAATGGGAAGAACGGAATAAATGCAACTTTACCCTTTGACAAAACTTGCTGGGGTTAAGACGGGGCCTCTAAACTTTTGCTTCTTTCTCTAGCAGAAATGGCCCATGATTAACTTAACAGGAGCTTTGTTAGATATGGAATACATATAATGTGCTCCCGATCAGGAAGTGCAAAGTATATTAGTCACCCACAAAGACTAATGTTGCATTTCACTGTTCTAGATTCATGTCCATCACAGGTAGAGGAAATTATCTCACAGATACAGGGTTCCCTATGAACTTAGGATGGACAGGACACTGAATTGATGGCTGGGATAGTCCCAGTAGAGATACGACACATATATATATATATTTTTTTAAGGGTATAGACCTAGTAGAAAAGTCATTCCCCATAGTGCCCAATCCAGTTGTCAAATTTTATAAAATCCTCTTTGCCTCTACAAACTTATCTGTTACTAACCTCTATGTGATTTTTCTTCAAAGTTTCCTCCTCATCTCTTACGTTCACCGACAGGAGGGTACAATACATGGACCCGATTACAGTTCAAACGCCATATGCCTACTCGGTCCGTCAGAGTTCTGCCCAAATCCAGTATATCTCACCAGCATGATGACACCAGTATTACTGCAATGTGCCTGGTCATGCACAAAGGGTGGAGAATGAGAATTTTGGTGAAGGGAGACTGTGTACAGACAACGATATGCATGATGGTGTGACAGCCTGTTGGTGAATGCCAAACCTGACATTTTATTTATTTCTCTATCGTCCTAGTGGATGCTGGGGTTCCTGAAAGGACCATGGGGAATAGCGGCTCCGCAGGAGACAGGGCACAAAAAGTAAAGCTTTTCCAGATCAGGTGGTGTGCACTGGCTCCTCCCCCTATGACCCTCCTCCAGACTCCAGTTAGATTTTTGTGCCCGGCCGAGAAGGGTGCAATTCTAGGTGGCTCTCATAAAGAGCTGCTTAGAGAAGTTTAGCTTAGGTTTTTTATTTTACAGTGATTCCTGCTGGCAACAGGATCACTGCAACGAGGGACAGAGGGGAGAAGAAGTGAACTCACCTGCGTGCAGGATGGATTGGCTTCTTGGCTACTGGACATGAAGCTCCAGAGGGACGATCACAGGTACAGCCTGGATAGTCACCGGAGCCGCGCCGCCGGCCCCCTCGCAGATGCTGAAGCAAGAAAAGGTCCAGAATCGGCGGCTGAAGACTCCTGCAGTCTTCTAAAGGTAGCGCACAGCACTGCAGCTGTGCGCCATTTTCCTCTCAGCACACTTCACACGGCAGTCACTGAGGGTGCAGGGCGCTGGGGGGGGGCGCCCTGGGAGGCAAATGTAAACCTATATAAGGCTAAAAATACCTCACATATAGCCCCCAGAGGCTATATGGAGATATTTAACCCCTGCCTAAATACAATAAATAGCGGGAGACGAGCCCGCCGAAAAAGGGGCGGGGCCTATCTCCTCAGCACACAGCGCCATTTTCTCTCACAGAAAGGCTGGAGAGAAGGCTCCCAGGCTCTCCCCTGCACTGCACTACAGAAACAGGGTTTAAACAGAGAGGGGGGGCACTAAATTGGCGATATAAATATATTAAAGATGCTATAAGGGAGAAACACTTATATAAGGTTGTCCCTATGTAATTATAGCGTTTTTTGGTGTGTGCTGGCAAACTCTCCCTCTGTCTCTCCAAAGGGCTAGTGGGGTCCTGTCCTCTGTCAGAGCATTCCCGGTGTGTGTGTGCTGTGTGTCGGTACGTCTGTGTCGACATGTATGAGGACGATGTTGGAGGAGGCGGAGCAATTGCCTATGATGGTGATGTCACTCTCTAGGGAGTCGACACCGGTATGGATGGCTTATTTAGGGAATTACGTGAGAATGTCAACACGCTGCAAGGTCGGTTGACGACATGAGACGGCCGACAAACAATTAGTACCAGTCCAGGCGTCTCAGAAACACCGTCAGGGGCTTTAAAAACGCCCATTTACCTCAGTCGGTCGACACAGACACAGACACCGACACTGAATCCAGTGTCGACGGTGAATAAACAAACGTATTCCTTATTAGGGCCACACGTTAAGGGCAATGAAGGAGGTGTTACATATTTCTGATACTACAAGTACCACAAAAAAGGGTATTATGTGGGAGTGAAAAAACTACCTGTAGTTTTTCCTGAATCAGATAAAATAAAATGAAGTGTGTGATGATGCGTGGGTTTACCCCGATAGCAAATATTGGCGTTATACCCTTTCCCGCCAGAAGTTAGGGCGCGTTGGGAAACACCCCTTAGGGTGAATAAGGCGCTCACACGCTTATCAAGTGGCGTTACCGTCTCCAGATACGGCCGCCCTCAAGGAGCCAGCTGATAGGCAGCTGGAAAAATATCCTAAAAAGTATATACACACATAAGGTGGTTATACTGCGACCAGCGATCGCCATCAGCCTGGAGATGCAGTGCTGGGTTGGCTTGGTCGGTTTCCCTGACTGAAAATATTTGATTGATATAGAGCATTTAATAGGATGCATTATATATTTATGTATGCGAGATGCACAGAGGGATATGTGCACTCTGGCATCAAAATAAGTGCGTGGTCCATATCTCCCAGAAGATGTCATGGACACGACAGTGGTCAGGTGATACATATCCCATACGACACATGGAAGTATGGCCGTATAAAGGGAAAGAGTTATTTGGGGTCGGTCCAACGGACCTGGGGGTCTCGGCAACAGCTGGAAATCCAACCTTTTTACCCCAAGTTACATCTCAGCAGAAACAGACACCGTCTTTTCAGCCTCAATCCTTCCGTTCCCATGAGGGCAAGCGGGCAAAAGGCCAGTCATATCTGCCCAGACATAGAGGAAAGGGAAGTAGACTGCAGCAGGCAGCCCCTTCCCAGGAAAAGAAGCCCTCCACCGCGTCTGCCAAGTCCCCAGCATGACGCTGGGGCCGTGTAAGCGGACTCAGGTTAGGTGGGGGTATAGTCTCAAGAGTCTCAACGCGCAGTGGGATCACTCGCAAGTTGACCCCTGGATCGTACTAGTATTATCCCAGGGGTACAGATTGGAGAGTCGAGACATCTTTTCCTCGCAGGTTCCTGAAGTCTGCGTTACCAACGGCTCCCTCCAACAGGGAGGCAGTATTGGGAAAAATTCACAAGCTGTATTTCCAGCAGGTGATAATCAAAGTACCCCTCCTACAACAAGGAAAAGGGTATTAGTCTTCCACACTATATTGTGGTACTGAAGCCAGACGGCTTGGTGAGACATAGTCTAAATCTGAAATTTTTGAACACTTACATAAAGGTTCAAATCAAGATGGAGTCACTCAGAGCAGTGATAGCGAACCGGAAAAAAGGGGACTATATGGTGTCCCTGGACATCAAGGATTACCTCCATGTCCAAATTTGCCCTTCTCAACAAGGGTACATCGGGTTCGTGATACAGAACTGTCAATATCAGTTTCAAAAGTTGCCGTTGAATTATCCACGGCACCCCGGGCCTTTACCAAGGTAATGGCCGAAAAGATGATTCTCTTCAAAGAAAAGGGCATCTTAATTATCCCTTACTTGGACGATATCCTGAAAGGGGCAAGTTCCAGAGAACAGTTGGAGGTCGGAAAAGAACTATCTAAAGTAGTTCTACGATAGCACGAGTGGATTCTAAATATTCCAAAAATCGCAGCTGTTTTTCCGATGATACGTCTGCTGTTCCTAGGAATGATTCTGGGCATAGTCCAGAAAAAGGTATTTCTCCTGGAGGGGAAAGCCAGGGAGTTATCCGACCTAGTCAGAAACCTCCTAAAACCAGGCCAAGTATCAGTGCATTAATGCACAGGAGGCCTGGGAAAAATGGTGGCTTCTTACGAAGCGATTCCATTCGGCAGATCTCACGCAAAACATTTTCAGGGAGATTTGCTGGACGAATGGTCCGGATCGCATCTTCAGATGCATCAGCGTATAACCCTGTCTCCAAGGACAAGGGTGTTTTTTCTGTGGGGGCTGCAGAGTGCTCATCTTCTAGAGGGCAGCACATTCAGCTTTCAGGACGGTGTTCTGGTGACCACAGATGCCAGCCTGAGGGGCTGGGGAGCAGTCACACAGGGAAGAAATTTCCAAGGAGGTGTGGTCAAGTCTGGAGATTTCTCTCCACATGAATATACTGGAGCTAAGGGCAAGTTACACTGCTCTGAGCCTAGGAAGACCTCTGCTTCAAAGTCAACCGGTGCTGATCCAGTAGGACATCATCATGGCAGTCGCCCACGTAAACAGACGGGGCGGCACAAGAAGCAGGAGGGCAATGACTGCAAGGATTCTTCGCTGGGCGACAGATCATGTGATAACACTGTCAGCAGTGTTCATTCCGGGAGTGGACGACTGGGAAGATTTCCTCAGCATGAATGAATTCCACCCGGAAAAGTGGGAACTTCATCTGGAAGTTTCCACATGATTGTAAACCATTGGGAAAGACCAAAGGTGGTTATGCTGGCGTCCCACATGAAGCGCCAGGTCTAGAGACCCTCAGGCAATAGCTGGGACGCTCTGGTAACACCGTGGGTGTACCAGTCGGTGTATGTGTTCCCTCCTCTGTTTTTCATACCCAGTGTATGGAAAATGATAGGAAGAAGAGGAGTAAGAACTATACTCGTGGCTCCGGTTTGGCCAAGAAGGACTTGGTACCCGGAACTTCAAGAGATACTAGGAAGGATCTTGATTCAGCAAGAATCATGTCTGTTCCAAGACTTACCGCAGCTGCGTTGACGCCAGGGCGGGGGAACGCCGGATCCTAAGGGAAGAAGGCATTCCGGAAGAGGTCATCCCTACCATGGTCAGAGCCAGGAAGGAGGTGACCGCACAACATTATCACCGCTTAGGTGAAAATATATGTTCCATAGTGTGAGGCCAGGAAGGCTCCACGGAAGAATTTCAACTAGGTTAATTCCTACATTTCCTGCAAACAGGAGTGTCTATGGGCCTAAAATTGGGGTCCATTAAGGTTCAAAATTTCGGCCTGTCGATTTTCTTCCAGAAAGAAAGTGGCTTCAGTTACTGAAGTCCAGAAGTTTGTTAAGGGAGTACTACAACCCCCTTCGATGTCTCCAGTGACACTGGGCGATCTCAATGTAGTTTTGGGATTCCTAAAATCACATTGGTTTAAACAACTCAAATCTGTGGATTTGTTATATCTCACATGGTAAGTGACCATGTTGTTGGTCCTGGCCTCGGCCAGGTGAGTGTCAGAATTGGCGGCTGTGTCTCACAAAGCCATATCTGATTGTCCATTCGGACAGAGCAAAGCTGCGGACTCGTCCCCAGTTTCTCCTTAAGGTGGTGTCAGCGTTTCACCTGAACCAGCTTATTGTGGTACCTGCGGTTACTAGGGACTTGGAGGACTCCAAGTTGCTGGATGTTGTCAGGGCCCTGAAAATATAGTTTCCAGGTCGGCTGGAGTCAGGAAATCTGACTTGCTGTTTATCCTGTATGTACCCAACAAGCTGGGTGCTCCTGCTTCTAAGCAGTCGATTGCTCGTTGGATTTGTAGCACAATTCAACTTGCACATTCTGTGGCAGGCATGCCACAGCCTAAATCGGTTAAGGCCCATTCCACAAGGAAGGTGGGCTCATCTTGGGCGGCTGCCCGAGGGGTCTCGGCATTACAACTCTGCCGAGCAACTACGTGGTCGGGGGAGAACACGTTTGTAAATTTCTACAAATATGATACCCTGGCAAAAGAGGACATGGAATTCTCTCATTCGGTGCTGCAGAGTCATCCGCACTCTCCCGCCCGTTTTGGGAGCTTTGGTATAATCCCCATGGTCCTTTCAGGAACCCCAGCATCCACTAGGACGATAGAGAAAATAAGAATTTACTTACCGATAATTCTATTTCTCGGAGTCCGTAGTGGATGCTGGGCGCCCATCCCAAGTGCGGATTATCTGCAATACTTGTACATAGTTATTGCTAACTAATTCGGGTTACTGTTGTAGTGAGCCATTTTTCAGAGGCTCCTCTGTTATCATACTGTTAACTGGGTTCAGATCACAGGTTGTACAGTGTGATTGGTGTGGCTGGTATGAGTCTTACCAGGGATTCAAAATCCTCCCTTATTGTGTACGCTCGTCCGGGCACAGTACCTAACTGGAGTCTGGAGGAGGGTCATAGGGGGAGGAGCCAGTGCACACCACCTGATCTGGAAAAGCTTTACTTTTTGTGCCCTATCTCCTGCGGAGCCGCTATTCCCCATGGTCCTTTCAGGAACCCCAGCATCCACTACGGACTCCGAGAAATAGAATTATCGGTAAGTAAATTCTTATTTTTTTTTACTATTATTCCCCTCTCTTCTCTCATCCAGAGACGGTTTACTTCACACAACTGATAACACATGAAGGACCAAGGGTCCGAAACGCGTAGAGCGTGGTTCGTGTTTGCTATTGACTCGTGGGCTTATCCTTCCTGGGGACTTCTTTATTTTGACTGGGAGCCGTGCATCTGGAGCTGGGACCCATGTCCACCGTATACATCTGGTGTTGGAAGTTTTCTCTTTATCATCTGGACTGGTGATATACCCCACTGAGTTGTGATATGCTGTTTTAATTCTGTTTTTTTGTAAGTGGAACCTTGAAAATAAATGGTGTTTTCATTTTAAAGGACTTCTACACTATATTTGTGTTTCTGCAAGTATCTCCCAATTGTCCCCTGCAATAGGGACTAGAGAGATACTTTTTTCAGGTGTCATGACCATCCTGAACGTACCGTAGGAGGACGGGTTGTTATTCCAATGGATTGATCTTGATGCTTATCATCGTCAAGCCTGCCTCTGATTTATCAATAAAAAGGGTGAATCATTTTGCTTATTAAAACCTTTACACTCATAAAGGGCTTTTCTTTTTTTTTCATGGTGGTTGGAGAACGCTATTATCTGTTACACAATTCTTTCCAGCCTGTTGGTGAATGCCAAACCTGACATTTTCTTTTTTTTTACTATTATTCCCCTCTCTTCTCTCATCCAGAGATGGTTTACTTCACTAAACTGATAACACACGATAGTAAATTGAAATGCAAAATTTGTGTTCCCTACAGGAAAAGGCAGTCTGGAAGTCAAAGGGGTAGGGTCAGAAGTCCTCAGGACTTTGGACAGGTGGACACGGTAAGCCAGTGGCCCCCAGAACATATCTCCCAAGCCTAGCTGAGGCGGCACACAGTCTGACTCATCTAGGTAAAGAAGGTATGTGCAAGCTGGTGAGAGCCTACTGGTGTGCGCCAGGATTCTCTTCTCATGCAGGTAAGAGAGCAATGACATGTTTTACTTGCTTAAGGAAGAATATTGGTAAGACAATATCAACAGAGCCTTCCCATATCCCTCCTACAGACGGACCTTTTCAGGTAATACAAATCGACTTCATACAGTTACCACCCTGTAGGAATTTGAAATATGTGTTAGTCTGTATCGATGTGTTTTCCAACTGGGTAGAAGCATTCCCTGCTGCCACAAATACTGCTACGTTCACTGCAAAGAAAATTGTGCAGGAATTTGTGTGTAGATATGGTATCCCTAGAGTGATTGAAAGTGAT